>NC_060174.1:25695571-26016404 GCF_021184085.1 Oncorhynchus gorbuscha
CTCCAAGTGGGTTGTCATGTGCCTCACTCCTTACTGAGGAGTGGCTTCCATCTGGCCACACTACCATTAAGGCCTGATTGGTGGAGTGCTGCAGAGATGGTTGTCCTTCTGAAAGGTTCTCCCATCTCCACAGAGGAACTCTGGAGCTCTGTCAGAGTGACCATCGGGTTCTTGGTCACCTTCCTGACCAAGGCCCTTCTCCCCCAGAAGAGTCTTGGTGGTTCCAAACTTCAACCATTTAAGAATGATGGAGGCCACTGTGTTGTTGGGGACCTTCAATGCTGCAGAAATGTTTTGGAACCCTTCCCCAGATCTGTGCCTCGACACAATCCTGTCTTGGAGCTCTACGGAGAATTCCTTTGACCTCATGATCTGGTATTTGGTCTGACATACACTGTCAACTGTGGGACCTTATATAGCCAGGTGTGTGCCTTTCCACATCATATCCAATCAATTGAATTTACCACAGAGGGTCTTCAATCAAGTTGTAGAAACATCTAAAGGATGATCAATGTAAACAGGATGCAACTGAGCTCAAAGGTCTAAATACTTATGTAGATAAGGTATTTATGTTTTTTATTTGCAATAAAGTGCAACAAAAATCTAAACTGTTTTTGCTTTATTATGGGGTATTGTGTAGATTGATGAGAAAAATATATATTTAATCTATTTTAGATTAGGGCTGTAACGTAACAAAATGTGAAAAAGTAACGGGGTCTGATTACTTTCCGAATGCACTGTATATATGCATGCTAGGTCTACTGTATGACCATTTTCATTTGGTCAAATGATACCAATGACATCAGGAAACCCCCAAGCATTTTCTATTTAAGATTATTTTTTCAAATGCGTGTGAAAAGGAAGTGTTGGGGAAGCTACTCTGAAAATATAGTTATATACAGTGCATTCGGAAAGTACTCAGACCCCTGACTTTTTCCACATTTTGGTATGTTTCAGTCTTATTCTAAAATGTATTAAATCATATTTCTTTTCATCCATATACACACAATAACCCATAATGACAAAGGGAAAACAGGTTTTTAGAAATATTTATTTATTTTTTGCAAACATAAATACCTTATTTACATACTAATTCAGACCTTTTGCTATGAAACTCAAATTTGAGCTTAGGTGCATTCTGTTAACATTGGTCATCCTTTAGATGTTTCTACAACTTGATTGAAGACCCCCTGTGGTAAATTCAATTGATTGGATATGATTTGAAAAGGTACACACCTGTCTATATAAGGTCCCACAGTTGACAGTGCATGTTAGACCAAAAACCATGCCATGAGGTCGAAGCAATTGTCCTTAGTGCTTAGAGACAGGATTGTGTCAAGGCACAGATCTGGGGAAGGGTACCAAAAACAATTCTGCAGCATTAAAGGTCCCCATGAAGACCGTGCCCTCCATCATTCTTAAATGGTTGAAGTTTGGAACCACCAAGACTCTTCCCAGAGCTGGCCGCCAGGCCAAACTGAGCAATCGGGGGAGAAGGGCCTTGGTCAGGGAGGTAACCAAGAAACCAATGGTCACTCTGACAGAGCTCCAGAGTTCCTCTGTGGAGATGGGAGAACCTTTCAGAAGGACAACCATCTCTGCAGCACTCCACCAATCAGGCCTTAATGGTAGTGTGGCCAGACAGAAGCCACTCCTCAGTAAAAGGCACATGTCAGCCCACTTGGAGTTTTCCATGAGAAACAAGATTATCTGGTCTGATGAAACCAAGATTGAACTCTTTGGCCTGAATGCCAAGCATCACGTTTGGAGGAAAACTGGCACCATCCCTAAGGTGAAGCATGGTTGTGGCAGCATGATGCTGTGGGGATTATTTTCAGAGGCAGGGACTGGGAGATTAGTCATGGTTGAAGGAAAGATGACCGGAGCAAAGTACAGAGAGATCCTTGATGAGAACCTGCTCCAGAGTGCTCAGGACCTCCGACTGGGGCGAAGGTTCACCCCCCCCCCCAACAGGACAACAAAGGAGTGGCTTCGGGACAAGTCCACAAATGTCTTTGAATGGCCCAGCCTGATCCCGGACTTGAACCTGATCGAACATCTCTTGAGAGAGCTGAAAATAGCTGTGCAGTGACGCTCCCCATCCAACCCGACAGAGCTTGAGAGGATCTGCAGAGAAGAATGGGAGAAACACCCCAAATACAAGTGTGCCAAGCTTGAACTGTCATACCCAAGAATACACGAGGCTGTAATCACTGCCAAAGGAGCTTCAACAAAGTACTGAGTAGTACTTTCTGAATGCACTGTGTATGTATAGCTACCAATTACTTCACACTGGAAGAAGTTAAGCTACACTTAAGCTAGCCCTACAAAAAATATAGTTTACTCAACTAAACTTAATTTGAAAAGTAGTTCACTACCTCCAAACTACTTTGTGAAAAATTATCATATGTAAATCTGAAATCTAAAATGTAATAACAGGACACTTTGGGGTGTGTGTGTATATATATATATATATATATATATATATATATATATATATATATATATATATATATATATAATAACAGAATGTGTAATTTATCCTATTAAACACACAATGTTTCAAGTGAGACTTAGTAAGGTATGTAGTGTGTAGTTCCAATAGTTAGCTACTCCGCTACATGGCAAAAATGTAATTAACTACTGAAAACACCATCCGTATTTGAATTTACTTAAACTACCACCAAGCTACTGCAAAATGTTGTTAAATTACTAGTTGAACTACATATAGTTCACTACTCCCCAACACTGTGAAAATGTCAGTGTAGGACGCTGTTGCAGAAGTCTGTGGTGTGGAGCTGTCTGTGACAAGTGGAGATTGTACAGACAACAGATCTTATCAGATATTTTTTACACACATACATACAGTAGCATTTTCATAACAGGCTGACTCCCACACACTTGCAACCCCTCATTTTCAACCCTCACCAATTTCCACAGACAGTTAAACATTGGTATTCTGCATTAATGCTAATGAGATTACTTCAGACCTCTCATGTATGTTCAATCCATGTTAAATGAATGTAGAATGTGTTTGGGATTTGTTGTCCTCCACAATTAAATCAGGGAGGGGACTGTGGATCTGTCTCCGTCCATACACATTCTCATTCTTATTTTAGTCTAATCTGATATCTCAGCCAGCGCTGGCCCAATTTTGAAGACACTTCTGTGAAATGTGTCTTGCCATAGAGATCCGGCATTTACTAAATTACACTGATTGGCCAGATGGTGGAGGTATAACAAGAGATAGGAAAAAGCAACTTTGAATGTCACACCCCTCACCCCATTTGACCTAAAGTATGAATCAGTCAAGGATATTCGTAGTGTAACACAATTTGGTACATGTTGCAAAATACTGTCAAGACTCAACATATGCAAGAACATTCATATCGACCACACGGTGGCGCTTTAACGGGCACATGTTTATACCTTGATTTGTATTTGTGTTTGTTATGGATCCCCATTAGCTGCTGCCAATGCAGCAGCTACTCTTCCTGAGGTCCAGCTAAATTAAGGCAGTTAATACAATTGTAAAAACATTACAATACATTCACAACACACTGTGTGCCCTCAGGCCCCTACTCCACCACTACCACATATATACAATACAAAATCCATGTGTACGTGTGTGTATGGTGTGTATGCTATCGTGTGTATGCATGTGTCTGTGCCTATGTTTGTATAGCTTCACAGTCCCCGCTGTTCCATAAGGTGTTTTTTTAATCTGTTTTTTTAAATCAAATTTTACTGCTTGCATGGGTTACTTGATGTGGAATAGAGTTCCCTGTAGTCATGGCTCTATGTAGTACTGTGTGCCTTCCATAGTCTGTTTTGGACTTGGGGACTATGAAGAGATCTCTTCTGGCATGTCTTGTGGGGTATGCATGGGTGTCTGAGCTGTGCCCCAGTAGTTCAAACAGACAGCTTGGTGCATTCAACATGTCAATACCTCTCATAAATACAAGCAGTGATGAAGTCAATCTCTCCTCCACTTTGAGCCAGGAGAGCTTGACATGCATATTATTAATATTAGCTCTCTGTGTTCATCTAAGGGCCAGCTGTGCTGCCCTGTTCTGAACCAATTACTATTTTCCGAAGTCCTTCTTTGTGGCACCTGACAACACTACTGAACAGTAGTCCAGCTGCAACAAAACTAGAGCCTGTAGGACCAGCCTTGTTGACAATATTGTCAAGAAGGCAGAGCAGTGCTGTCATGGACAAACTCATCTTAGCTACTGTTGTATCAATATGTTTTGACCATGACAGTGTACAATCCAGGGTTACTCCAAGCAGTTTGGTCACCACAACTTGCTCAATTTCCACATTATTTATTACAAGATTTAGTTGAAGTTTAGGGAATAATTTGTCCCAAATACAATGCTTTTAGTTTTAGAAATATTTAGGATGAACCTATTCCTTGCCACCCACTCTGATACTAACTGCAACCCTTTGTTAAGTGTTGCAGTCATTTCGGTCGCTGTTGTAGCTGACATGTATAGTGTTGTGTTATCAACATACATAGAAATGCTGGCTTTCCTCAAAGCCAGTAGCAATTAATTAGTAAAGATTCAAAAAGAAATGGGCCTAGACAGCTGCCTTGGGGAATTCCTGATTCTACCTGGATTATGTTGGAAAGGCTTCCATTAAAGAACACCCTCTGTGTTCTGTTAGACAGGTAACTCTTTATCCCCAATATAGCAGGCGGTGTAAAGCCATAACACATACATTTTTCCAGCAGCAGACTATGATTGATAATGGCTTGTCATTGTTGATAGACAACAATAATTGTTTTGCCTCTTCCACACTAACTTTACAGAATTTAAAATGACAATGCTTGTCTTTCATAATTTGGTCAGATATACTTGGATGTGTAGTGTCAGCATTTGCTAATCTTGCCAATGAAAAAAATCATTAAAGTAGTTAGCAATATCAGTTCATTTTGTGATGAATGAGCCATCTGATTCAATGAATGATGAGCTGAGTTTGACTTTTTTCCCAGAATTTAATTTAAGGTGCTCCAAAGCTTTTCACTATCATTCTTTATTTAATTAATATTTGTTTCATAGTGTAGTTTCTTCTTCTTTTTATTCAGTTGAATCACATGATTTCTCAATTTTCAGTAAGTTTGCCAATTGATTGTGCAGCCAGAATTATTTGCCATTCCTTTTGCCCCATCAATCTCAACCATACAATTGTTTAATTCCTCATCAATCCATAGGGATCTAACAGTTTTCACAGTCATTTTCTTAATGGGTGCATGCTTATTAGCAACTGGAATAAGCAATTTCATAAATGTGTCAAGTAAAGTGTCTGTTTGCTCCTCATTACACACCACGGACCAACAGATATTCTTTACATCAATAACATAGGAATCACTACAAAACTTCTTGCATGACCTCTTATACACTATATTAGGCCCAGCCTTTGGAACTTTGGTTTTCCTAGATATGGCTACTATATTGTGATCACGACATCCAATGGATCTGGATACTGCTTTCAAGCTAATTTCTGCAGCATTAGTAAAGATGTGATCAATATATGTTGATGATTTAATTCCTGTGCTGTTTGTAACTACCCTAGGTTGACTGATAATCTGAACCAGGTTGCAGGCACTGGTTACAGTTTGAAGCTTTTTCTTGAGTGGGCAGCTTGATGAAAGCCAGTCAATATTTAAATCACCCAGAAAATATACCTCTCTGTTGATATCACATATATTATCAAGCATTTCACACATGTTATCCAGATACTGACTGTTAGCACTTGGTGGTCTATAGCAGCTTCCCACCAGAATAGGCTTTAGGTGAGGCAGATGAACCTGTAGACATATTACCAATCTGCGGTCAACAAGGCAGAGTTCATCTCAGCCTATGCCTCCCTCCAGTCCCTCGACTTCTTGGCACTGACGGAAACATGGATCACCACAGACAACACTGCTACTCCTACTGCTCTCTCTTCGTCCGCCCACGTGTTCGCGCACACCCTGAGAGCTTCTGGTCAGCGGGGTGGTGGCACCGGGATCCTCATCTCTCCCAAGTGGTCATTCTCTCTTTCTCCCCTTACCCATCTGTCTATCGCCTCCTTTGAATTCCATGCTGTCACAGTTACCAGCCCTTTCAAGCTTAACATCCTTATCATTTATCGCCCTCCAGGTTCCCTCGGAGAGTTCATCAATGAGCTTGATGCCTTGATAAGCTCCTTTCCTGAGGACGGCTCACCTCTCACAGTTCTGGGCGACTTTAACCTCCCCACGTCTACCTTTGATTCATTCCTCTCTGCCTCCTTCTTTCCACTCCTCTCCTCTTTTGACCTCACCCTCTCACCTTCCCCCCTACTCACAAGGCAGGCAATACGCTCGACCTCATCTTTACTAGATGCTGTTCTTCCACTAACCTCATTGCAACTCCCCTCCAAGTCTCCGACCACTACCTTGTATCCTTTTCCCTCTCGCTCTCATCCAACACCTCCCACACTGCCCCTACTCGGATGGTATCGCGCCGTCCCAACCTTCGCTCTCTCTCCCCCGCTACTCTCTCCTCTTCCATCCTATCATCTCTTCCCTCCGCTCAAACCTTCTCCAACCTATCTCCTGATTCTGCCTCCTCAACCCTCCTCTCCTCCCTCTCTGCATCCTTTGACTCTCTATGTCCCCTATCCTCCAGGCCGGCTCGGTCCTCCCCTCCCGCTCCGTGGCTCGATGACTCATTGCGAGCTCACAGAACAGGGCTCCGGGCAGCCGAGCGGAAATGGAGGAAAACTCGCCTCCCTGCGGACCTGGCATCCTTTCACTCCCTCCTCTCTACATTTTCCTCCTCTGTCTCTGCTGCTAAAGCCACTTTCTACCACGCTAAATTCCAAGCATCTGCCTCTAACCCTAGGAAGCTCTTTGCCACCTTCTCCTCCCTCCTGAATCCTCCTCCCCCCCTCCTCCCTCTCTGCAGATGACTTCGTCAACCATTTTGAAAAGAAGGTCGACGACATCCGATCCTCGTTTGCTAAGTCAAACGACACCGCTGGTTCTGCTCACACTGCCCTACCCTGTGCTCTCTCTCCAGATGAAATCTCGCGTCTTGTGACGGCCGGCCGCCCAACAACCTGCCCGCTTGACCCTATCCCCTCCTCTCTTCTCCAGACCATTTCCGGAGACCTTCTCCCTTACCTCACCTCGCTCATCAACTCATCCCTGACCGCTGGCTACGTCCCTTCCGTCTTCAAGAGAGCGAGAGTTGCACCCCTTCTGAAAAAACCTACACTCGATCCCTCCGATGTCAACAATTACAGACCAGTATCCCTTCTTTCTTTTCTCTCCAAAACTCTTGAACGTGCCGTCCTTGGCCAGCTCTCCCGCTATCTCTCTCTGAATGACCTTCTTGATCCAAATCAGTCAGGTTTCAAGACTAGTCATTCAACTGAGACTGCTCTCCTCTGTATCACAGAGGCGCTCCGCACTGCTAAAGCTAACTCTCTCTTCTCTGCTCTCATCCTTCTAGATCTATCGGCTGCCTTCGATACTGTGAACCATCAGATCCTCCTCTCCACCCTTTCCGAGTTGGGCATCTCCGGCGCGGCCCACGCTTGGATTGCGTCCTACCTGACAGGTCGCTCCTACCAGGTGGCGTGGCGAGAATCTGTCTCCTCACCACGCGCTCTCACCACTGGTGTCCCCCAGGGCTCTGTTCTAGGCCCTCTCCTATTCTCGCTATACACCAAGTCACTTGGCTCTGTCATAACCTCACATGGTCTCTCCTATCATTGCTATGCAGACGACACACAACTAATCTTCTCCTTTCCCCCTTCTGATGACCAGGTGGCGAATCGCATCTCTGCATGTCTGGCAGACATATCAGTGTGGATGACGGATCACCACCTCAAGCTGAACCTCGGCAAGACGGAGCTGCTCTTCCTCCCGGGGAAGAACTGCCCGTTCCATGATCTCGCCATCACGGTTGACAACTCCATTGTGTCCTCCTCCCAGAGCGCTAAGAACCTTGGCGTGATCCTGGACAACACCCTGTCGTTCTCAACCAACATCAATGCGGTGGCCCGTTCCTGTAGGTTCATGCTCTACAACATCCGCAGAGTACGACCCTGCCTCACACAGGAAGCGGCGCAGGTCCTAATCCAGGCACTTGTCATCTCCCGTCTGGATTACTGCAACTCGCTGTTGGCTGGGCTCCCTGCCTGTGCCATTAAACCCCTTCAACTCATCCAGAACGCCGCAGCCCGTCTGGTGTTCAACCTTCCCAAGTTCTCTCACGTCACCCCGATCCTCCGTTCTCTCCACTGGCTTCCAGTTGAAGCTCGCATCCGCTACAAGACCATGGTGCTTGCCTACGGAGCTGTGAGGGGAACGGCACCTCAGTACCTCCAGGCTCTGATCAGGCCCTACACCCAAACAAGGGCACTGCGTTCATCCACATCTGGCCTGCTCGCCTCCCTACCACTGAGGAAGTACAGCTCCCGCTCAGCCCAGTCAAAACTGTTCGCTGCTCTGGCCCCCCAATGGTGGAACAAACTCCCTCACGACGCCAGGACAGCGGAGTCAATCACCACCTTCCGGAGACACCTGAAACCCCACCTCTTACATTTACATACATTTAAGTCATTTAGCAGAACCTCTTCAAGGAATACCTAGGATAGGATAAGTAATCCCTCTCACCCCCCCCCTTTAAGATTTAGATGCACTATTGTAAAGTGACTGTTCCACTGGATGTTATAAGGTGAATGCACCAATTTGTAAGTCGCTCTGGATAAGAGCGTCTGCTAAATGACTTAAATGTAAATGTAAATGTACTTCAATAGTATTTGACATGAGATCCATTCTAATCTTTACAGGAATATGGTTCTGAATATAAACAGCAACACCTCCACAATTGACATTTCTATATATTCTGAAAATGTTATTACCTTGTATTGCTACCACTGTATCATCAAAGGTATGATCTAAGTGAGTTTCAGAAATAGTCAGAATGTCATCTGTTACTAGAAAATTATTGATTTCATGAACCTTGTTTCCTAAGCTACATAAGTTAACGTGGGCTATTTTGAGCACTTTTCTTCTGGGAAGTTTACTTACTTTTATTGCTTTACTGGGAAGCTTAGCAGCAGTAGACATGCTCATGTTCTTCATGTTGCGCATGGTGAGCTGCACACCAGTGGACTTCCTCATAGGGCACACCGGCTTGGTGCTAACAGTATAAATCTGGTTCATAGGCACATGATTACTGCACACAATAGCTGTAGGATCAGCAGAGGCATTCAGGACAGTTAGAGGGACATAAATTAGGTTAACTTACATTGTGTCTACCAACACCCCTGGTGTAATGTACATTTGCTGAAGAATTATGACAACTCTGCATCACAATGGTAGGGATTAGCTGAGCTGGGCTTGGGTCATTGATAAGTCATTGTCTCAATGCAGCCTTATAGTGCTGTGAAAGGATCCATGATCCCATATGATTTGGGTGGATCCCATCCTCCTTATAAAACGTGTTTTATAAGGAGTTATACCCATTGAGCTGTAATAATCACATAGCCAGTTGTGAAACGAAAAAATCCTTCTAAAGTGTTCAAAGAACTCAAGTCCTTTTGTTCACCTGACCTAGAATTCCTTACAATCAAATGCCGACCGCATTATCTACCAAGAGAATTCTCTTCGATTATAATCACAGTCGTGTACATCCCCCCAAGCAGACACCTCGAAGGCCCTGAAAGAACTTCATTGGACTCTATGTAAACTGGAAACCACATATCCTGAGGCTGCATTTATTGTAGCTGGGGATTTTAACAAGGCTAAATTTTAAAGCATATCAAATGCGCGACCTGGGCTGGAAAAGTTCTGGATCATTGTTACTCTAACTTCTGCAACGCATACAAAGCCCTCCCTCGCCCTCCTTTCGGCAAATTTGACCACAACTCCATTTTGTTGCTCCCAGCCTATAGACAGAAACTAAAACAGGAAACGCCAGTGCACAGGTCTGTTCAACCTTGGTTCGACCAATCTGATTCCACGCTTCAAGATTGCTTCGATCACGTGGACTGGGATATTTTCTGGATAGCGTCGAACAACAACATTGATGTTTATGCTGTTTCGTTGAGCGAGTTTATTAGCAAGTGCATCGGTGATGTTGTACCCACGGCGACAATTAAAACCTTCCCCAATCAGAAAGCGTGGATTGATGGCAGCATTCGCGCAAAACTGAAAGCGTGAATCACTGCTTTTAATCAGGGCAAGGCAACCGGAAACATGACCGAATACAAACAATGTAGCTATTCCCTCCGCAGGGCAATCAAACAAGCTAAGCGTCAGTATAGAGACAAAGTAGAGTCGCAATTCAACGGCTCAGACATGAGAGGTATGTGGCAGGGTCTACAGTCAATTACGGGCTACAAAAAGAAAACCATCCCTGTCGCGGACCCCGAAGTCTTGCTCCCAGATAAAGTAAACGCTTTGTGGACAGGGTAGGAAACAACATCTCCACCCCGCTGATCATTAACATTGGGGCTCCGCAAGGGTGCATTCTCCCTGTTCACCCACGACTGCATGGCCACGCACGCCTCCAACTCAATCATCAAGTTTGCGGACGACACAACAGTGGTAGGCTTGATTACCAACAACGACGAGATGGCCTACAGGGAGGAGGTGAGGGCCCTCGGAGTGTGGTGTCAGGAAAATAACCTCACACTCAACGTCAACAAAACTAAGGAGATGATTGTGGACTTCAGGAAACAGCAGAGGGAACACCCCCCTATCCACATCGATGGAACAGTAGTGGAGAGGGTAGCAAGTTTTAAGTTCCTCGGCATACACATCACAGATAAACTGAATTGGTCCACCCACACAGACAGCATCGTGAAGAAGGCGCAGCAGCGCCTCTTCAACCTCAGGAGGCTGAAGAAATTCGGCTTGTCACCAAAAGCACTCACAAACTTCTACAGATGCACAATCGAGAGCATCCTGGCGGGCTGTATCACGGCCTGGTACAGCAACTGCTTCGCCCACAACCGTAAGGCTCTCCAGACCGTAGTGAGGTCTGCACAACGCATCACCGGGGGCAAACTACCTGCCCTCCAGGACACCTACACCACCCAATGTTACAGGAAGGCCATAAAGATCATCAAGGACAACAACCACCCGAGCCACTGCCTGTTCACCCCGCTATCATCCAGAAGGCGAGGTCAGTACAGGTGCATCAATGCTGGGACCGAGAGACTGAAAAACAGCTTCTATCTCAAGGCCATCAGACTGTTAAACAGCCACCACTAACATTGAGTGGCTGCTGCCAACACACTGACTCAACTCCAGCCACTTTAATAATGGGAATTGATGGGAAATTATGTAAAATATATCACTAGCCACTTTAAACAATGCTACCTAATATAATGTTTACATACCCTACATTATTCATCTCATATGTATACGTATATACTGTACTCTATATCATCTACTTCTACTGCATCTTTATGTAATACATGTATCACTAGCCACTTTAACTATGCCACATTGTTTACATACTCATCTCATATGTATATACTGTACTCGATACCATCTACTGCATCTTGCCTATGCCGCTCTGTACCATCACTCATTCATATATCTTTATGTACATATTCTTTATCCCCTTACACTTGTGTGTATAAGACAGTAGTTTTGGAATTGTTAGTTAGATTACTTGTTGGTTATTACTGCATTGTCGGAACTCGAAGCACAAGCATTTCGCTACACTCGCATTAACATCTGCTAACCATGTGTATGTGACAAATAAAAATTTGATTTGATTTGATGCTCAGTTTTAGGGTCTGGAGCGCTGCTCAATTTGAAATGGAAGTTATGGAACTCCTTGTACTTGTGTTGTGGGAAAAGGTTGACAATGAAAATGACATTAAATGTGGAGAATGATAGGCTACATTTGCATCTGTTGGCCATCAAGTAGTTGATATGTCATTGTAGGCTACTGTAGCCTACCATTTGATACAATAAGTACAGTATGTTGAAATGACGATATCACGACGATAAACCCAAAAGGGGCGCTTACAGTAATCAACTGAAATTCCAAACTTTGAACGAGCATATATCCTGTCCGGTTGGTGCTTGAATTGTTATCACTAATTGGCACAAATGGGGGCACTGCGGCATTCGTGGGGGACAACATGTTACTGTTGACTTGTATTGGATTGTGGTTGTATTTGACAAATCGAGAGTTTGGGAGACTTCAAGGATCTAATAAAGTTAGTTATTGAAGTTCCTTGCCTCTTCCACTCTGGAAGTTAATCGTCTACCTACCATAAATACAATACCAAAAGTGTTGCGCACTAACGCTTGGAGTTACGGTAGTCTTAGGGCGATGTTTTCAAGCACAACAGACGTACGTCTAGAACCCGCTGAAATTCAAAGTTTAAAGTAGGAAAGGCGTCGAAAAAAGTATTTTGAATCTTCACTGAAATTTATGCCCAGTCGTGACTTGTTTGCCACACACTGACATTTCTGTTCAGGTAAGAAGATGTGATATCCTACACATTTTAGCTAACGGTAAGTCGTTTCAGCCACATACGTTAGCTAATAGCAGTATGCAGCAAGCTCGTAGCTGACCCTACTGCTGGGTAAATCAGATAGTTCGCTCATTTGCATAATCGATAGTTAGCTGGGCACTGCACTTAATTTGGTGTTTATTTTATAGGAGTATGGATAGGAAACATCGAAGTGGGTTGTCGACAGCTTTGAAGAGACATAGAGGTCCTCTGTCTGACACAGAGGACAATGTCCCCTCGTCAGGTGAGTGTGTTGTCAATGTGTAACTAACAAACACCTAACTAACAGTGCAGAGTTGGGGCATACCCGTTATTATGAACTTCCTTATCCTGTCTTAGAGGTCAGTGATGTTCAGAAGAGGCGTCGCCTGAAGTTGTTGGGCGAGGAGAACGTCAGTCCTAACAAGAGTTCTTCATCAAGAGACCACCTCTGCTTTGTAGAGCTGGAGGTGAAGCCAGACACCCCCGCTCTCTGCTCTGTCAGCTTCAGAGTACAGCAATTAACCCAGAGACATGCTGGTAAGATAAGACATGCTGCTGCTAATCTCTTTATTTATATTATCTCTCCTGATTGCCTAGTCACTTTTACCCCTACCTACATGTACATATTATCTCAATTATCTCCTTGTAAACTCAGCCAAAAGAAATGTCCTTTCACTGTCAACTGTGTTTATTTTCATCAAACTTAACATGTGTAAACATTTGTATGAACATAACAAGATTCAACAACTGAGACATAAACTGGACATGTGACTAACAGAAATGGAATAATGTGTCCCTGAACAAAGGGGGCATCAAAAGTAACAGTCCGTATCTGGTGTGGCCACCAGCTGCACTAGGTACTGCAGTGCATCTCCTCATGGACTGCACCAGATTTGCTAGTTCTTGCTGTGAGATTTTACGCCACTCTTCCTCCAAGGCACCTGCAAGTTCCATTTCTGGGGGGGAATGGTCCTAGCCCTCACCCTCCGATCCAACATGTCCCAGACGTGCTCAATGGGATTGAGATCCGGGCTCTAAGCTGGCCATGGCATAACACTGACATTTCTATGTTGCAGGAAATCACGCACAGAACGAGCATTATGGCTGGTGGCATTGTCATGCTGGAGGGTCATGTCAGGATGAGCCTGCAGGAAGGGTACCACATGAGGGAGGAGGATGTCTTCCTTGTAACGCACAGCATTGAGATTGCCTGCAATGACAACAAGCTCAGTCCGATGATGCTGTGACACACCGCCCCAGACCATGACGGACCCTCCACCTCCAAATCGATCCCGCTCCAGAGTACAGGCCTTGGTGTAACTCATTCCTTCGACGATAAACGCGAACCCGACCCTCACCCCTGGTGAGAAAAAAATTGCGACTCGTCAGTGAAGAGCACTTTTTGCCAGTCCTGTCTGGTCCAGCGACGGTGGTGTCTGAGGACCTGCCTTACAACAGGCCTACAAGCCCTCAGTTCCGCCTCTGTCAGCCTATTGCGGTCAGTCTGAGCACTGATGGAGGGATTGTGCGTTTCTGGTGTAACTTGGGCTGTTGTTGCCATCCTGTACCTGTCCCGCAGGTGTGATGTTCGGATGTACCGATCCTGTGCAGGTGTTGTTACACGTGGTCTGCCACTGCGAGGACGATCAGCTGTCCATCCTGTCTCCCTGTAGCTCTGTCTTAGGCGTCTCACAGTACGAACATTGCAATTTATTGCCCTGGCCACATCTGCAGTCCTCATGCCTCCTTGCAGCGTGACTAAGGCATGTTCGCGCAGATAAGCAGGGACCCTGGGCCCTCGAGTTCCTGTCGTGTCGTGTCCCTTGTATATATCGTTTCTTTTTCGTTTTACATATTTTTCTTCGCATATCTCTTTAAAAACATTTTGCTAAACCTAAGTTTCCAAATACTCTTCTGCAACCCGCCTCACCCAATGTAGCTATTTTTCCTAAAGTATTTATATTTACTTCGGAACCGGAACCCCTCAACTGAAGCTAGCCAGCTAACCACCAGCTATGCTAGCGGTCATCAGCTAACCTTTAGCTCGGAAAGCTCTCGCCAGTTCGAACAACGCGACTCTAACCAGAGCATAACGGACCTATTTATTTTTCATCCCCGGATTCCCACCGCATACGGAACATTTTTCAGCTGGATCTTCACAACTAGCTATCTAGCTAAACCGCAACCCCGGATGATTACTCCTGGCTAGCGTTTCCACCCACTTAGCTTGAAGCGAGCCCGGCCAGAGCACCTGTGCTACCACTGTAGCATACTCCTGGGCTACAATACACGGGCCCACGACCGGTCTATCGATGTCACCACATGAAGAGGAATAAACAGACTCACCCCATCGTGACGTCCCCCAAAGGCTAACTCTCTAGCCCTTGCTATCTCCTTGCTTGCTAATTCGCCTGCTAATTGCTAGCTTGTTTAGCTTCGGTCCGCTAACTGCTACCTTGTTTAGCCCCGGCCTACGAACTGTTAGCTTGTTAGCACAGGCCTGCTCACCGTCTGAATCGACGCGTCCCAAACACTCACTGGACCCATATATTTTTTGATTTTTAATTTGTTTATACCTTCCGGAAACCTGCCTCACCCAATGTGATACGGAATCGCTATTATTTTTAATTTTTAGAACACACTCAAGAACCTCCAGAAGCTAACCAGCTAACTAGCTACAAGCTATTTAGTCATTGTTAGTTTTTTAAAACCTGGATAACACTCGCCAGTCCAGCTTCCCTGCCCCATCCACCGCTACCCCCTGGACACTGATCTCTTGGCTACATAGCTGATGAACGCTGGACTGTCCATTAATCACGGTACTCCATTCTGCTTGTTTGTTTTATCTGTCCGCCCCGTTGCCTAGTCAACGCCATTTTACCTGCTGTTGTTGTGCTAGCTGATTAGCTGTTGTTGTCTCACCTACTGTTTTAGCTAGCTTTCCCAATTCAACACCTGTGATTGCTGTATGCCTCACTGTATGTCTCTCTCAAATGTCAATATGCCCTGTATACTGTTGTTCAGGTTAGTTATCATTGTTTTAGTTTACAATGGAGCCCCTAGATCCACTCTTCATACCCCTGATACCTCCTTTGTCCCACCTCCCACACATGCGGTGACCTCACCCATTACAACCAGCATGTCCAGAGATACAGCCTCTCTCATCATCACCCAGTGCCTGGGCTTACCTCTGCTGTACCCACACCCCACCATACCCCTGTCTGCGCATTATGCCCTGAATATATTCTACCATGCCCAGAAACCTGCTCCTCTTATTCTCTGTCCCCAACGCTCTAGGCGACCAGTTTTGATAGCCTTTAGCCGCACCCTCATACTACTCCTTCTCTGTTCCGCGGATGATGTGGAGGTAAACCTAGGCCCTGCATGTCCCCAGGCACCCTCATTTGTTAACTTCTGTGTTCGAAAAAGCCTTGGTTTCATGCATGTCAACATCAGAAGCCTCCTCCCTAAGTTTGTTTTACTCACTGCTTTAGCACACTCTGCTAACCCTGATGTCCTTGCTGTGTCTGAATCCTGGCTCAGGAAGGCCACCAAAAATTATGAGATTTCCATACCCAACTATAACATCTTCCGTCAAGATAGAACTGCCAAAGGGGGAGGAAGCCTGCAAAGTAATGTCATACTTTCCAGGTCCATACCCAAACAGTTCGAACTACTAATTTTGAAAATTACTCTCTCCAGAAATAAGTCTCTCACTGTTGCCGCCTGCTACCGACCCCCCTCAGCTCCCAGCTGTGCCCTGGACACCATTTGTGAATTGATCGCCCCCCCATCTAGCTTCAGAGTTTGTTCTGTTAGGTGACCTAAACTGGGATATGCTTAACACCCCGGCAGTCCTACAATCTAAGCTAGATGCCCTCAATCTCACACAAATCATCAAGGAACCCACCAGGTACAACCCTAACTCTGTAAACAAGGGCACCCTCATAGATGTCATCCTGACCAACTGGCCCTCCAAATACACCTCCGCTGTCTTCAACCAGGATCTCAGCGATCACTGCCTCATTGCCTGTATCCGCTACGGAGCCGCAGTCAAACGACCACCCCTCATCACTGTCAAACGCTCCCTAAAACACTTCTGTGAGCAGGCCTTTCTAATGGACCTGGCCCGGGTATCCTGGAAGGACATTGACCTCATCCCGTCAGTTGAGGATGCCTGGTCATTCTTTAAAAGTAACTTCCTCACCATTTTAGATAAGCATGCTCCGTTCAAAAAATGCAGAACTAAGAACAGATACAGCCCTTGGTTCACTCCAGACCTGACTGCCCTCGAGCAGCACAAAAACATCCTGTGGCGGACTGCAATAGCATCGAATAGTCCCCGCGATATGTAACTGTTCAGGGAAGTCAGGAACCAATACACGCAGTCAGTCAGAAAAGCTAAGGCCAGCTTCTTCAGGCAGAAGTTTGCATCCTGTAGCTCCAACTCCAAAAAGTTCTGGGACAATGTGAAGTCCATGGAGAGCAAGAGCACCTCCTCCCAGCTGCCCACTGCACTGAGGCTAGGTAACACGGTCACCACCGATAAATCCATGATTATCGAAAACTTCAACAAGCATTTCTCAACGGCTGGCCATGCCTTCCGCCTGGCTACTCCAACCTCGGCCAACAGCTCCGCCCCCCCCCCCCCCCCCCGCAGCTCCTCGCCCAAGCCTCTCCAGGTTCTCCTTTACCCAAATCCAGATAGCAGATGTTCTGAAAGAGCTGCAAAACCTGGACCCGTACAAATCCGCTGGGCTTGACAATCTGGACCCTCTATTTCTGAAACTATCCGCCGCCATTGTCGCAACCCCTATTACCAGCCTGTTCAACCTCTCTTTCATATCGTCTGAGATCCCCAAGGATTGGGAAAGCTGCCGCAGTCATCCCCCTCTTCAAAGGGGGAGACACCCTGGACCCAAACTGTTACAGACCTATATCCATCCTGCCCTGCCTATCTAAGGTCTTCGAAAGCCAAGTCAACAAACAGATCACTGACCATCTCGAATCCCACCGTACCTTCTCCGCTGTGCAATCTGGTTTCCAAGCCGGTCATGGGCGCACCTCAGCCACGCTCAAGGTACTAAACGATATCATAACCGCCATCGATAAAAGACAGTACTGTGCAGCCGTCTTCATCGACCTTGCCAAGGCTTTCGACTCTGTCAATCACCATATTCTTATCCCCAGACTCAGTAGCCTCGGTTTTTCAGATGACTGCCTTGCCTGGTTCACCAATTACTTTGCAGACAGAGTTCAGTGTGTCAAATCGGAGGGCATGCTGTCCGGTCCTCTGGCAGTCTCTATGGGGGTGCCACAGGGTTCACTTCTCGGGCTGACTCTTTTCTCTGTATATATCAATGATGTTGCTCTTGCTGCGGGCGATTCCCTGATCCACCTCTACGCAGACGACACCATTCTATATACTTTCGGCCCGTCATTGGACACTGTGCTATCTAACCTCCAAACGAGCTTCAATGCCATACAACACTCCTTCCGTGGCCTCCAACTGCTCTTAAACGCTAGTAAAACCAAATGCATACTTTTCAACCAATCGCTGCCTGCACCCGCATGCCTGACTAGGTTCCGACCTTGAATATGTGGACATCTATAAGTACCTAGGTGTCTGGCTAGACTGCAAACTCTCCTTCCAGACTCATATCAAACATCTCCAATCGAAAATCAAATCAAGAGTCGGCTATCTATTCCGCAACAAAGCCTCCTTCACTCACGCCGCCAAGCTTACCCTAGTAAAACTGACTATCCTACCGATCCTCGACTTCGGCGACGTCATCTACAAAATGGCTTCCAACACTACTCAGCAAACTGGATGCAGTTTATCACAGTGCCATCCGTTTTGTCACTAAAGCACCTTATACCACCCACCACTGCGACTTGTATGCTCTAGTCGGCCCTCGCTACATATTCGTTGCCAGACCCACTGGCTCCAGGTCATCTACAAGTCCATGCTAGGTAAAGCTCCGCCTTATCTCAGTTCACTGGTCACGATGGCAACACCCATCCGTAGCACGCGCTCCAGCAGGTGTATCTCACTGATCATCCCTAAAGCCAACACTTCATTTGGCCGCCTTTCGTTCCAGTACTCTGCTGCCTGTGACTTTTATCTCCCTCACCAACTTCAAACATCTTCAGTGTCCTAACTTTTCATAACTGTGTCCTTAATTGCCTGCCTAAGATGTTAGTGTCTTAACAACCGTTCCACAGGTGCATGTTCATTAATTGTTTATGGTTCATTGAACAAGCATGGCAAACAGTGTTCAAACCCTTTACAATGAAGATCTGAAGTCATTTGGATTTTTATGAATTATCTTTGAAAGACAGGGTCCTGAAAAAGGGATTTTTATATAGCCCAATAATGGATTAAAGGAGCCTTACTCCTTATAGCTCATGGACCTTACATGTTCTGTTTAAAGGCGAACTGGCTCTGGCAGCCCAAATGGCCAAACAATCCATCTAAACGTGAGTCAATTCTCAAATGTGGTATGGTTCTGAAAACATAAATCCCTCTATTTTAATATCACTTCAAAATTTCACAAATGCAAAGTACATAGTTACTGTACAGTGTTTTAATAGTTGCAGTATTTTTCAGTGACAACATGTTTGTGTTGTCCGACTTCCGGATTTACACACAGGTTTTCGGAGATGCACATAGCTAATTTGCACAGGTAGTCCACTCTGTTTTCCTGTAAACAAGCACTGTAACATGAAAAATATGGCTGTGTGGGAAACCTGACCCTATAAAGGTGTATCAATTTAACCTTTTGTTCTTTGAAGATTATTTAACGCCAATATGAAAGAAAAGGTCCTTGTGCTTCAAAAACCGTATCGCCAGCAATCCATGTTAATGTTCAGACCAAGCGTTGGGAGTCTTATAAAACTTCCCTGTACAGAAAACACCTTCTTCCAATGACTTATGTAATGGAACTGCGAGTCATCATGATACTAGGGCTATCCTTGTATTATAGCCTCTTTATTGATATTCATTGTTACTCTTTTCTATTTTTATTTAGAACATTTTTTGTACTTTTTAACTCTGCCTTGTTGGGAAACGGCTCGTTAAGTAAGCATTTCACAGTAAAGTCTACACCTGTTGTATTTGGAGCATGTGACCAAGTTTGATTTAATAACTATCCCTCCTAAAATAACATATATTTGCAATACTTAGATCTGTAGTCATTGAGAAACAGTGACTAATGGTGGTTGTTTTGTTTGTAGGAGGCCCTCTACTGGCTCCGAGACCATCCATTATAATCCAGGAAGGGTTCAAAGAGCACATTCTTATTGGTGAGTAATCTTACACGTTCACCTTTTAATGCTTCTTTACACAGTGTGCAACAATCATTTGCCAATGTAAAGAATGCATCATTATCAGTCATTGAATGTGAGGGAGAACACTTGTCTGCTCTGAGGTTTGTTGTATGATAGGAGCATCTGGTCTGTTTTTCAGGTGAGGCAGAATTCAGCTCACGGGTGGAGCGGTTTAACGCCCCCACCGCCTGTCCGGCCAGCCCTCTGCCAGGAAACTGGTGCCCCCGTACCCTCTCCAACGCAGTTACCAACTTACAGCTTAAACTTGAGGACAGTGAAACACCCAGCTCCAAGCAAGTCTCCTGCATACGCCAGGTCTGTGCCGCATACGCCAGGTCTGTGCCACACACACATACACCAGGCAGTGAAATAAGATTTTCGATGTGGTTTGTGTGCTCACCAACTCTCTTGAGAACAGCAGGAGCTTATCTAGAGGTTGTTGAAATATTGATATTACACAATTGTTAAGATTCCTGGGAAGTGTCTGTCTCAAGGCTTCTATTTGTCTGACCAATCAGGAAAGGGAGGAGGAGCTGCGACTCTTAAGGGCCCAGCCAATTGCAAAGAATGTCTTTCTAAATCAAAGATTCTCTGATTCCTCACTGACTGAGGTAAGTTTGGTGTTACCCTCCCCTTGTGTCTGGTAATGGCATATTGTTCTTAAGGGTTATGTATGTGACTCTTTGGTTGAGCTCAAGTACTCGGTTCCTGATAGAACAATGGTATTTGTTGTGAGATCATTAGAAGGCGACCCCACCCGTCTCCTCATCCTCCCCTCGGATGATGGTTGGCTATAGCAGGAGACTGCAGTGGCCACCATTCCAACCATGGAATGTGAGTTTACATATATGGACATTAGACTCGGTGTAACTGGTTCTGTGGAGAAACCTGGGTGTCTCAATGTCACAGGTGTCACTGACAATCATTGTCCTCTTCAAAGTCATGTGAATGGTAATCGGGTTTAAGGGTTCACCTGGTCCTTCACATAGTGGCACAGTACCTTTTGTAATATGTGTATTACAAAAGGCTTCATAGATGTGTGCATGAGAGGAACAAAGGTGCTTGCTTGAATTTTGGCCTGAGCTATAAAAAAGAAAATGTTTTGTCCAGCAGGCAGACCTCAATGTGACTGGTGATGAGCCTCTCTGGGTGAAGGACGGCAGCTTTACCGAGACTTCTGTCACTGCTAAGATCCATGGAGTGGAGCCTCCAATCCAAGACACTGCAAGAGGAGAAGTCACTATTACAGATGAAGAGCTTGGAGGTAGACATTATAACGGTATATATTGAGAAAAATCGAACTGTTCCTGTTAGTCAGAGCTTTGTGCAAATGTAAGTGTAGAATAGGGGTGTGAGATGAGAGCCTCAGTTTACCACATGGATGTCCCACCACAAGAGGTTGAGGAGACGCATGACAGAGGAGGCAGAGTGCACTCTGGACATTTTGTCAGGGAAATGCTCTGCCAGATAAACGACATGAGGCAGCAGTGGGTCCTGTAGTGAAAGAGCAAGCAGGAGGAACAAGCAGGAGGAAAGAGGTTCAGTCCTTAGTGAGAAGCAGAGGGGTCTGAAGTTCTATATAGGTGACCAGTTGGATGATGAGTCCCATTCCCTTTTAGATGATAAGCAAGTGTCAATGGAGTCGGGAGGAGGTAGGGTCCACGATAGAGGAAGGGAAGATGAGGTCCCCACTAGAGGAGGAGAAGGAGGAAATTAGGTGTTCTGTAGTTGAAGAGATGGGGTACTTTGTAGGTGAAGAGGAGAAGAAGGAAATTGAGGTGTTCTGTTGTTGAAGAGATGGGGTACTTTGTAGGTGAGGAGCAGATGGAAGTGGGGTCCCCACTAGAGAAGGTTGGGTTCCCATCATGTCAGGAGCAAGAGGAGATGAAGTCTTCAGGAGTTGAACAAGGGAAGCCAGAAAGTATTGTAGATTAGGTCCAGGGTGTGGCATCTGCTGAAGGTGAAGACCGAGGGGGGGGGGGGTTCTGTTTTGGGTCATAAGCAGGGGTTGACCACAACATCGTCAGACAGGGAACAGGAAGACTTTGAGCTACATACAGATCAGGACCAGACTTGTGAACTGCAGTCAGAGGCAAAAGAGCTAAAGAAAGTCACCTTTACCCTGGAGCCAGAAATGATCAATGACTAGGCCCTGTGTGAGCTGGACTCCTCATCTAGCTGGAGAAGAGAGAGTATGTCAGGTGAGACAAATGTGGTTTAGGGCTGTTGGCACAAGTTTGTGAGGTCATGAATAAACAATTTGGCTTTCTTACAGTGATTTTAGAAAGTATTCATACCCCTTGACTTATTCCACATTGTTATTACAGCCTGAATTCAAAATGGATTAAATATATATATTTTTTTTTTCGAACCCATCTACACACACACTACTCCATAATGACAAAGTGAAAATATGTTTAGTCATTTTTGCACATTATTGAAAATTAAATACAGAAATATATTTACATAAGTATTCACACCCCTGACTCAATACTTTGTAGAAGCACATTTGGCAGCGATTACAGCTGTGAGTGTTTCTGGGAAAGTATCTAAGAGCTTTCCACACCTGGATTGTGTAACATTGTATTAAAAATTCTTCATGCTCTGTCAAATTGGTTCTTAATCATTGTTAAACAATCATTTTCAGGTCTTGCCATAGATTTTTTAACAGATTTAAGTCCAAACTAACTCAGCCACTCAGGAACATTCATTGTCTTAGTAGTAAGCAACTCCAGTGTAGATTTGTGTTTTAGGTTATTGTCCTGCTGAAAGCTGAATTAATCTCCCAGTGTCTGTTGGAAAGCAGACTGGACCTGGTTTTCATCTATGATTTTGACATTCGATTCCTTTTCTTTTTTTATCCTGAAAAACTCCCAGTCCAAACCGATTACAAGCATACCACTAACATGATGCACCGTGTGTGTATGTGGTACTCCGTAATGGCTTGTATTGGATTTGCCTCAAACAAAACACGTTGTATTCGGGACAAAGTTAATTGCTTTGCCACATTTTGTGCCGTATTACTTTAGTGCCTTGTTGCAAACAGGGTGCATGTTTTGGAATATTTGTATTCTGTACATGCTTCCTTTTCACTATCAATTAGGTTAGCATTGTGGAGTAACTACAATGTTGTTGATTCATCCTCAGTTTTCTCCTATTACAGCCATTAAACTCTGACTGTTTTAGTCACCATTGGTCTCAAGGTGAAATCTGAGCAGTTTCCATCCTCTCCAGCAACTGAGTTAGGAAGGACGCCTGTGTGTATTGATACAGCATGCAAAGTGTAATTAGTAACTTCACCATGCTCAAAGGGATATTCAATGTCTGCTTTAAATTTTTTACCCATCTACCAATAGGTGCTCTTTGCGAGGCATTGGAAAACCTCCCAGGTCTTTGGTTGAATCTGTGATTGAAATTAATTTCTTGACTGAGGGACCTTACAATTATCTATATGTGTGGGGTACAGAGATGAGGTAGTCATTCAAAAATGTTAAACACTATCGCAAACTTGTTAAGCACATTTTTAGGCTGGCCATAAAAGGGGTTGAATACATATTGACTCAAGACATTTGAGCTTTAAATTGGTTAATAATTTGTAATCCTGTTAAAATCATAATTCCACTTTGAGATGAAGGGGTATTGTGAGTAGGCCAGTGACGCACAGTCTAAATTGAATCCATTTTCAATTCAGTCTGCCTGTAGCAACAAAATGTGGAAAAAGTCTAGGGGTGTGAATACTGTCTGAAGGTACTGTACATGCAGTCGCTTACACACCTGGGTTATAAAGATACTGGTCATATTTTACTGTCTGCAGTGCACTCCATTCTAAACAATCGGTTCAATGGGTCACTGCCACCACCTCACACCCCTATAAAAAAATTTTTACACTGAACAACCAAATGATGAGCCATTTGAAATATTTGTCACAAGTTGGAAAACCAGGTCCCAGACATACTACAGCAATAGTTTGTTTGAATGTTAACTTAATGCATATGGGGATATATCCACAGAGGCTGAGCTGAGCTCTCAAGATGAAACCAACACTGCTGAGATGATTGACCTGATGTTTAAGGACATGCTGGAGGCTTCTGCCCAGGGAAGAGAGGAGGGCACTGAGGATTACGACAGTGGCATAGCCACAGTGATGCGCAGAAAGGAGAAAATAGAGTTGGACAAAGAGAAAGCTGAGGAGGGTGAAGACCTGGAAGAGATCAGGGAACTGGACTCCAGTGTAGATGAGCTGCTGACCCTCCCACACAGCTGCATCCTCTCTCCTCTCAGCAGGTCTGTGGAAGCTGTGGTCACTCCAATGGTAAGGCTCTGCAGACAGACAAAGGGTGCCAGGGTCACCTTGTTGAATTTGATTCTGAAAGTGTTGCCCTGCAGTCTTAAAGCTTGGAGTGTTTACACTTCCAAATTGACATCGAAGTGTTTTAATATCCCTGCAGAGACTTGCAGCTAGTCAGCCAGCCACCCCACCATCCCTACCTCTGACTCCTGAAGAGCTGACCACTCCCCCTGCCGACAGTGCCCCTCTCTACAGGTGAGCCATCATGTCCTCTACACCAGGGTTTCCCAAAATCTGTCCTGCCCCCCAGGGTGCACATTTTGGCTTTTGCCTTAGCGATACACAGCTGATTCAAATAATCTACGCTTGATGGTGAGTCTGTTATTAGGGTGTAAAAAAAAACTGCGAGGGGGGGATCAGCTAACATGAGTGAAATTGGAAAAAAATATTTACAATGAAAATCTTTCAAAAGATATGATTGGCAGTCACCCGAGTAGAACAGTGGTCTAAGTCACTACAAATTCGGGTTCAATCACGTACTTCACTCTAAAAAACCATTTAAATCTCAATATATACAGGGAGCTCATTTTTCAGCAGCTGCTCAATTTAGAACTCCGGAACATCATAAACAAAACAATCGGTTCAATGGGTCACTGCTGGAAAACCAGGTCCCAGACATACTACAGCAATAGTTTGTTTGAATGTTAACTGTGTTGCAGCCGGCTGTGACAGGGAGACCCATGAGGTAGTGCACAATTGGCCCGGCGTTGTCTGGGTTAGGGTTGGAAAGTCCTTGTCCCATTGCGCTCTAGTGACTCCTGTGGTGAGCCGGGCGCATGCACGCTGACATGGTTGCCAGTTGGACGGTGTTTCCTCCAACCTATTGGTGCAGCTGGCTTCCGGGTTAAGTGAGCAGTGTGTCAAGAAGCAGTGCGGCTTGGCGGGGTTGTGTTTCGGAGGACGCGCGGGTCTCGACCTTCTCCTCTCCTGAGTCCATACGGGAATTGCAGTGATGTGACAAGACTGTAACTACCAATTAACTATCAAGAAATGTAGGTAAAAAAGTACAACAAAAAAATGATTGGCTTGTGATTTCTACCTGTGACTGATGACTCCAATGTGTTTTGTCATTGATTGATTAACAGCATCGATGCTTACGGTACCCAGAGGCAGAGCACCAAGCCAGCTATTCAGAGTGTAACCCCAGGGTTGCAGAGGCGTGCCGCTGAGAAGTCCCACCCCCAGAAAACTGTCAACACCAAGGACAGGATCATGGTCTGTAGTACAACTTGGAGCGGTTGAGTCTAGTGTGTTTTCTGTGTCATGGAGTGTGAATACCACTGTAGCATTCCATCCAAAATGTTCCTTTATGTGAATGCATTGACAAATGTACCACATGGATAACATAACTATGCCTCTGACACTGTAAAGAAATATTATTTAAATGATTATGGCTGGGTGGAGTGAATATCCTGTCCTGCTGTGATTTGTCAGGTTCTGAATGAGGAGGCTGCCAAGCTACAGACGGTCATCAATCAGACGTTGCAGGCCCTGAGCTGCTGCACTGACGAGGACCACGGCAGAGGTTCCCTGGAGGAGGCCGAGGCTGAGAAACTACTGCTCGTCTCCTGTGAGTCGCCGCTGGTCATATCCACCTTCTAGCGCCATGATTCCAGTTTTTCCATCTGCTCAGTTAGTTTCTACACAAACTCATCTCTATCTCTGTCCTATGGTTATTCCTCTCCTTTCCCTCCCAAATACTTCTATTCTGGAGTGAATGATGAACCTCTTGATTAGTCTCCATTGTATTGTCATCTGACTGTCCCTTCTCTCTCTCTCTGTGTCAGGTGAGAAGCGGGCGGCCCTGCTGGCTGAGGTGACCAGGCTGAGGGAGAGGGGGATCTCAGGGGAGTTAGAGGGCGGTGATGGTGAGGGGGACACCAGCATGTCCCAGCACCCCTGCAGGGGCACCGTCAGCATCAACAGTGTCCAGCTCCCTCTCAAGGTGGAGTTTGTCTGCTCAGCCCGCACACAAACAGGTACCTACCCTCCGATAGGCTATGCATGTTGTCACCTTTATAATGTAAAGTTTATTTTGAATCTGCCAGCTGCAGAGGTTAGTTGTTTTCCTCTTCATTTAGGTTAAATGCACAAAACCGTATAATCCAATTCATGGTCAGCTCAAGACACCATACCAGATTATTAATGAACAAGTCTCCTGAATATTTCTCTCCTCCCTAAAGGTCGCCCAACTCACTATTTCTTTGTCCTGATTCGCTATGGACCCTGCAACATTGTTGCGACCCCATTGGCCACTGCAGCGGATGCCCAGAATGGAGACACCATCTCCTTCCCCACCTCCATCACCATGTGAGTCCCGCCACTGGTTCCACATATGGAGTATGTGGAGTAAAGGTGACAACTCGGTTGTCGGTCTATACAGTAGGGGGCTGTTTGTTCGCCGTTTGCTTGCTGTCGGTGTGCGTGTTATAGAGACCACTCGCCGGTGGACGACTGACGGCCATCATTTTGGCCGTATTTCTACATGTAGAATCAGTTTGCAAATTACGGCCGGCTCTGTTCAGAGGTGCCAAGTACTCTCGGCCGGCAATCCTACTGGTCTGTCCCTGCCTTGAAGGAGATGCTTATGTAATGTCTACTGTATTACTGCTGAAATGGCTTTGACCCCTCGTCTGTCCAAGTCTTTCTGATTCTGTACTGTGTCCCTTCAGGCAGAACATTCACTCCAACTTTGAGATTGATGTTGAGGTCTACAGCCTGGTGAGATGGAACGTATTACTGAATGTGTCACTTAAAACGGGTGTATTAGTCAATCTTTACAATAGAGGGTCAATGTTGAGAAAGGTGTTAATAGGTTGTATGTATTATTTCCAAACTTTGTTCTATTACTCAGTCCCACACCTCAGGCAACACCTGTAATGTGGATCTCCGCAGCTCTTCCAGGTCAAAGGTGAGTGAGCTAATCTTCTGATTTAAGAAATGCTGTCCAGTGTTCTATAGATTACAATGAAGTATACATGCGAGTGTTCTGCACAAAGCTAATTTCTGATCTTACTACTTGTTCTTCTTTAAGATCACCCCAAGGAAGCTTCTAAGCACCATAAAGGTGATCAGCTTTCTTATCTGCCTAGTACTTGAAATGTCCCACTCACTGTGTATGCATCTGCATGACCCTTTTCAATGAAATGCTGTATATGTTAGGACACTGTATAGATCTGGGATGTCAGAGAATACATATTTGATCGGTAAGAGTGCAGAAAGGCACACATGCATTTAATTTGGAATAGATGGATAGACACCAACCCTTTTTCCTTACTTGTTACACATTTCTCATCTGAAAACTTATTCTTGTTGCTTTTCAACAGAGATCCAACCACCGTGTGACATGTAAGTATTATTGTCCCGGTTGCATATAATCTGAAGATAACATTCATCCTGAGTGGTGTCAGTTGATGACTTGGATCAAATCAACCGCCCACAGCTTCTACCATGCCAGCCCTGAACACCCGCCGCACCAGCCACTTCTCTCTGGTTGGTTCTCACAAGATCTCCCTGGCCTCCCTGGGCCATAGCAAGTTCCCCCTGGACAAGGTAGACTCACCTCACCTGGCTGCACGTCACAGTCACCTGCTGCAGTGCTCCAGCCTGGATGATTGTGTATCAGATATTTTTACTGCAGTATGGGAAGATGTGGCGATTTGATGTTTTTGTCACTGCATTCGTGGATTTATCTTGTCCTTTTTTTATTTTGAACCACCTGATTGCTAGCTTGTTTCACTCACGGTCACTTGAGGATGTGGGTTACCATTTGATTGAATCTATGTCATGTCACATTTGAGATTTTTCCACCCGTCGTAATTCTGTCAGTTGCGATATACAGATTGGAATGGTTGTCATTTCCTCACATGACTTTAGTTTGTTTTTGGTTTAAAGTTTTCCCGTGTCTGGGTGGGGATCACTAGTGATGTAACCTTTACCTCCACTTGTGCACAGATACAGTTTGAAGGCAAAATCAGGAGACTCCTGGGAGATGAGTTTCAGGAAAAGGTTTTGCTCTCACCTTTTCTCTTTGCTTCTCCATCTGACTCCTTTCATGCCTCTGAGTGTGTGGCCAACAACACTGGTATCAACAACCAATAATTAGTCTTAGCTACACTGGCTTCAATATCAGTGATGGTGTACTCTGTAGGTAGATGAAAATGTGTGTAGAAATAAATGTATGTTCCTATGACTTAGAGCAAAATACAATCATTGCATATTGCTTTCCACTGCATGTTTTGTTTACCTCCTTAGTTAGATGAACTATTACAAGCAGCACAACCCTGGCATCCATGTCCTGCTAGTTCCCCCTCCTCTCTGCACAGGTGCCCTTCCTATCTCCACTAGAGGGAAACATCTACCTGCGACTAGACAGCGAGAGCCAGTCTAACGTCCAACACCAGGGCTTCCTTGTGAGTTACTTGTTTGTTTAAACCCAAATCATTGGGATCTCTCCTGTGAATATTATCCTGCTTCTGTCCTCTATACTTTCTTTACGGTATTTCATCTTCCACCCACCCCTTCTTTCTCCCTTCTCCTTCCATTCAGACAATGTTTGAGGTGGTGAATGGATTTGGAGCTTGGCATCGACGCTTCTTTGTCCTGGAGGGAAACCATATGTCCTATTGGAACCACCCCAATGACCAGGGCAGCAAGGTGGGCATTGAAGTGACAGATGACTATAGACTGGAGCTCTTGGTTTTATTTCTCGTAGACCAAGTTACACCCTGACTTGATATTTCTTATGGTCATTGAACTCTTAAAAACATTCTGTTATTCCCTCTACTGTACTGTCTGTTGTGCTTGCAGGTAGCAGAAGGCAGTATCTCTTTGTTTAGTTCCTCTAGTCAAAGTGTGAAGCCAGTGAAGAGGGACTCCTGTGCTCGCCCTTATACTTTTGAACTGGTCAGTGGCATCCAGACTGCACAACAGAATGACCAGCTCGCTCTGGCCTTGTAAGATTATATTTAATAGTTGTTACATTACAGTTCATGCTAGACAACTACTCACATGATACAAGCAAATGACCATTCCTTGACAACAAGTGGTCATGGATGTTTTCAATATGAATGTTTTGTGAATGACGGATCCTGCTAAAGTAAGCATATCTGTGTATGTCATAGACGGTGGTGTATCTTCATAGATCTAGCATGACATTTCAGTATTCCCATTAAGTGTTGAATCCAATCTCTGTTCCATGATCTCTCTGTTCTTCAGGTGCTGGTTCTCAGCAGATACGCGGGAGGATCGAAAGGACTGGATGGAGAAGCTCAACCAGGTTCTCCTGGACCTGCATGCCTGGACTCACCGAGCACTGAACCATGCTGGAGCACAGCCCAACACTCAGGCCAGCAGTGGGAACATAAGGGAGAGCAGTCTGTAACACACTATTATATAATGATATAGCATATCTTTATATATATCTATCCCTCTCTCGCTCTCTTTATATATATATCTTTATCGATTCTTATGATTACCATTGGGAGGTTATTTTATACGTGGTGATATTTTTGCCTTGTCACTGAATAGCTCTTTAAAATAGAGCTCCATCTTGTGGCCTATTAGCATTATATACCCTTTAACTGAGCTTGAAGTGGACAATTTAACTACATCCATATAATCTAGAAACTACTGAATACGTATCAAAGCTAGTGCAGAAGAGCCCTAACACTAAATAGATGATTAATCCAATAGTGTAGTTATAATTCTGATAAGCCAAACACTACAAAGCATGACATGTCTACTGGACAACATTATTTCAGTACTACAGCATTGCTGTAATACCCTCTAAAGTGTGGAAATATGTCTATCAGAAATAATATAGTCTACCTCTAAAATATATAAATACCTCATCTAAAACCCATTAATTTAGTGATTTAAGTAGAATTCCAGTGCAAGTTGAGTTATAGTATTGTACTTGACAACCTGCTACGAGGTTGGAAATACTGACCATTTAATGAGTTCCTTCATTCAAAATCTAGTGCTGTGTTGTGCATAACCCAACAGGGGCCAGACCACAAAAATGGCAGCTACCCAGGCAAGGCAATTGAGAGTATAGAATGATGTACGTCCGAAGGAGATGTTCGGCATAATGTTAGTGCCTCATCTGATGATAAATCCTAGTAGGACCCTAAAGGGACATGATGAATGTAGCTGCTGTCTGTAGACTCTGATGTTAACCTATTTCCCCCCTTGATGTATTTGCTGTCAATCTGTCATTCTCTTTTTGTATGTGGATGTTATCAGCTACCTGTCAACATTCTTATATGCAGTTGATTTGATGAAGGTACTACAAGTAAATAATAAAAATGTCTCTAATAGTGTACATGATCTGATGCATTTGTTTTGTCCTCCTTTTTTACCCTGTACATTTTTATATGGAGAATATGAACATTGAGTTCAAAGCCCCATGGGCTCAAATGTAGCATTTATTGTCCGCAAAGTCTTTAAAGCTGACACACACAATGCAGTGTGACCTTAATGACTAATATTTCTCTATTTTAAAATGGTGATGGCAATATTACAATATGATGCAGCAGTTTTTATCTCAATTTCTATAAAATCATTTCTGGGTAACAATGAAGTAACTTATTGTGATTGTTTTCAATTGAATTGGCCATAAATAAACAAAATAGCTTCTTTGCAAAGAGAGAATTGTCAAGCAAAGAATTTTGCTAGGGCTATGGGAGTGGCAAGAAAGTTTGAAACTCTTATTGGTCTATTTTAAGCAATAAAGCCCGAGGGGATGTGGTATATGACCAATATACCACGGCTAAGGGCTGTTCGAAGGCACAACGCGGAGTGCTGTGGTATACTGGCCATATATCACAAACCCCCAGGGTGCCTTATTGCTATTATAAACTGGTTACCAACGTAATTAGAGCAGTAAAAATAGATGTTTTTGTCATACCCATGGTATACGGTCTGATATACCATGGCTGTCAGCCATTCTGTATTCAGAGCTCGAACCACACAGTTTACATAAACTGATTTGACACCTGGTGATGTCACCAGGCAGGCAAAGAACCCGTCCCACCAAAACAGCCTGAAATTTCGGCCAGTCTTTTCAAACAGCTCTTACACTAAAAGGGCATTAAAATAATTTTCACAATTTCACAGTATTATTCCAACCTCCTAGTGTGGAAATGTGTATATTAAACTGGATAATTACATGTATGACTGCACTGGGCCTTTAACTGAATGGGGTTGAATTGGAGCAGGAACTCAGCCCAGGTCAGGAATGCCAGACAGGAAGTACTCCCTGTGTTTGGTTTACTACTACAGAAATAGACTTCCTGTTCCCTTGAGCCCCTCTGGGTGGAGGTGGGGCTGTTCTCAGCTCAAGGTGATGACAGTGGAGGAGTGGCACAGGGGTACACATCTGTACAGACCACGCCTCAAAGTGTTGTGTTCAGCCAGCAAACGGGTCCTAAATGGCACCTTGTTCTAAAATGTAGTGTACTAATGTGGGACCTGGTCAAAAGTAGTGCACTTTGTAGGCAATATGATGCCATTTGGTATGCATACTGGGCCTATAGCTAGCATAACATTGACATGAGTAGTGAGATGCCCAGTGCACACAAGGCCAATGTTGTGGGGCAAGTAATGATAGACATCCAGTGACTTTAGTGATCTGGGTGGTCAGTAAGATACAGTAAGAACAATGGGGCACTGGCCTTGAAAGTACAACAGTCCCACCCTGAGAGGAGACAATATAACATCCTCTCCCCAATCTGTTGCTGTCATATTTGGGAAGTTTCTCTAAGTCTTTTGTTTTGTTAGATACCTGGCCTGAACCCATTATGGTACTTGGCATATGAACCACTAAAGACATGGTACAGGAGGCTTTACATCAAATAAACTCTAATTGACTGCCTCACTGATTTGTGGAAGCTGCATCAACTGGATTGTGTTACAAACTGGAAAAGGAAAATAGTTGTAAGAAATCCCATCACGAATACCAAGGCTGTAATAATACCCCCACTGAGGCTGTTGTTGGCTAGTGTCTGGGCCACTTGGCATAATTCAGTGTGTTTTGAAGAGGTCCAGGAAACGAGGAGATGTAAACACAGACGTGGGGAGAGGTCAGAGGCCTTGACTGATACACAAATAAACAAACTCCCTTTAGAGGTAGCAGTTGTGAAACGTCCCTAGTTTGTCCCAGATCTCAACAGCTGTGGAGGATCAGAGGACTTTACTGGGACTTCGCTCCTCAGAGACCAATGTGCAGCTTAAGGTCAGTACATAATTTACTCATTGTATTGAGCTGCTTTACAAACTACAATGTCTTACAAATATGGAAGAGTTTTCTGTATGCATGTATTTTTCTATCAACGCGTATGTATAAAATGAATTTGCCCGTAAAGGAAAATAATAATTTCAGACACAGAGCGGCACTCTTCGAAACAAGACCATAACCCCCTAGCTCTCCCCCTTTTCCCCCCCATCCATCTGGATTTTGTCTTTTGGCTGGAGTCCCCTCCCTCTTGCCCTCCCCCCTCTTTGCCCCCTCTCCCTCCCTTCCTGCCGGCCTCTGCGTAGAGGATGTGTCTGGGAGTGTGAGAGGAAGGCCGTCAGTACAATGGTTATGTGCCTTCGTTCCTCCACCCCTTCTCTCTCTTTCGGGCTCTGATCATCCCCCTCGTTCAGTGGTGTTCTGGCCCTCTGGGTAGGCCACTGTTGGTGGTGGACAGGCGGACCGCTGAACTGAACTTAAATGTCAGACGGAGACAAGAATGGTGGTGACAAACCTGAAGGTACAGACTCTACACACACTGCTAACAACCAAAACAGACTGTACCCACTGACTCTAACCAACACCCACTTCTCACTAACTCACAACAGAGGAAAGAATAGATTGTAATACATTTGCATGTATATCTCTCATCCTCTCCAAATTGAATTGTTTCTGTGTTTAAGACAGAGGAAGCGTATTATTTTCTGTATTTCAAGCATGATGGTGCTATTAATGAATACATTAGTCTCATTCTCCATAGGTTTATTGTGCAGCAGAAATGCTGATGTCACATTTAATGCTTGTAGTAAACATCTCTGTCTCATGACCACCAGTGAGACAGAGCTGTTTGTTTAAATTGCACACGCACACACACAGATTAACACACCGTGCTGCTCTCCATTGATTCATAATCGCTCATGTCCCCACACACATACAAGCTGAACAAAACAGGGATTTTATTCTATAAAGACAGACAGAGATGTATACTTTCACGTGGATCCTCCTGTCACATAATGTCTGGTGAATTGAGCTTGTTTTCGTGTGATTGACAGATGCGGCAGCGCTCCCAGAGGTGTGGCCAGAGGCGGAGAGGGCAGAGAGCTTGGCCAGGGGCGCGGCCCTGAAGTGGGCATCGGGTGTGTTCTGTCGCCCTGAGCATCTGGAGAGGTTAGGACAGTACCGCAAAAGGGAAAGCCAGAGGACCTCGTCCATCCAGTCAAGACTCAAGGTATTCTGTAACTACAAACACACCAGCTCTCACTAGAGGCTATTGTCACTTTCCACATGAAATTTAAAAAACTTGAGAGAGAAATTGATTTTTCAAAATGTTTGTGATGGCAGGTTATTAATCTGTGTCGATGTTAACATAATATATGTTAAGGTGAAAAATCTGTCGATGGCCTAATACAGGGCTGCCCAACCCTCTTCCTGGAGATCTACAGTCCTGTGGGTTTTCAGTCCAACCCTAATTTAACACACCTGGTTCTACTTATTAGCTGCTCAGCAAGACCTTAACTAGCTGAATCAGATACGCTAAATTAGGGTTGGACTGAAAACCTACAGGACAGTAGATCTCCAGGAAGAGGGTTGGGCAGCCCTGGTCTCATAGCTCAAGGGTCGCCGTTGATAATGGCAGACCCTGGCCGTACCACCACTCTCCGAGGGTGTCTCGGGGGAGTTGGTATATGCAAAAAACACATTTCCAATTCACACATTTGTATAATACATACTTGTACATGAAATAGGACAAATATAAGCACCCAACAAATGATTATTATATGGCACTTCCACTTGTGCCTTGATTGATTTTCTGATTGTGAGATCCTACATATGTTGCCTTTCCTCCAGTCAGTGGTCCAGTCCTACCTAGAGGGGGTGGGCTGGGGCCTGGAGCAGCTTCGTGAGGCCCGGGAAGAGCTGAAAGAGGTGTCCCGTGCCCTGGGGAAGGCAGGGGTGGAGTCCAGCAGAAACGCAGAGGGAGTCAAGGCTCTGGAGATGATGCGAGAAGTCTCTGTCAATCACTGTCAACTCCTTGCTGCCGTTAGCAACCTGCCACGCCTCTACTCTGGTGAGACTGCCCTAACAGCTTCCATGGTTCTGTAGCTTCACAACTGGGAAAATATTTCATGAATCTTTTCAAATAAAACTTAATTGAATCTTCAGAGAGACTCCCATAAATGCACATATCCTGTTCCTTAAGGAATAATTGACTCCCTTCCAGCCAAAACTTTAATAACTACCGGTATGTCAATCTGTAACTTGGCTAAAACTACAGTGTCTCCCTTATTACCTGTCAGTACAGAGCATGGTATCGGAGACAGAGAGGCTGGTAGAATCTCGCCGGCTCCTGGAGGCCCACGCACGTCTGATGGAGCTAGAGTGCTGGCAGGATGACATCCTGTGGCAGCTCCATGGAGCAGGGGCCCCTGGGACAGCAGGGACAGCCCTCAGTGTCCAGGATGAGGAACTGGTCAGGAACTACTTCTCAGGTGTTGGAAAGCTGGTGGAGGCTCTGGGGAAGGAGCTGTGGGCAGTGGTGGGGAGTGGACTGGCTTTAGCCCGGCAGAACCCTACGCCGTTTGTGTCTGCTGTGAGGATTGTGGAGCGAGAGGAGGCACTGGATCAGGCCATGTTGGAGGAGAGAGGAGGTGCAGGGGGGCACAGCAGGCCTCTTCCCTCTGGACGGCCACGCTGCTGGAGGGAGCGCTTCTTCCAAGTATGTCTAGACTTGAATGTACACTAGTTGAATACTGTGAGATTCAATGATAGGGTTGAGCATCGTTCAAGAGCCCACACATGTACATCAAAATAAATGACTGGAATAGAGCATGATGCAATAGGCCTAGGTCCTATGTTAATGAGATACATGGATGGTTTTCCTTGTGTTTTGACAGTAGCATTGCACAGGTGCTTTACAGTGATGTTGTACTCTGTTAGGTGTTGGAAGAGGCAGTGTCTGCACGTTTCCGTAGCGTCTCTTACCTGCACACCCGTGGGCCTGGCCTTGCAGGCCACCTGTCTGCCCTACAGCACGGAATCATGGGAGACCTGGACACGGTGCGCCACCTGCTGGACCACTGCGTTCCACCCCACTATAACCTGACCAGGGCCTACCTCCGGGCCTGCCACCGCTGTCTACAGTCACACCTGGGCCAGGTCAGCGGATGGGAGCTGGAGAGCGGGGAGATCTTTGCTGTTCTTAACTGGGTCCTACACATCTACAACAGGTGAGCAAATATAGACCAAACAATTTGAGCCAAAATATGTTTTTATGTGTTAATAGGGTTGCAAAAGAAGGGTATATTACTGGAAACTTTATAAGTTTACCAGTAAACTTACAGAATTTTGGTATCTTTCAAGGATTTTATATATTTAGTGGCCCTTTCGTGAACTTCAGGTTATCACAGGTGTCTGTAATTATCTCTGGCCCGCTGTCTGGCCTTATCCCATTATTATATGAAATAATTACATAAGATGATTTCAAAATAAAACATTGAATGACTAAGCTGTAAAAAACTATCCTAAATATAAACCATAATACCATTGGTGTTCAATACAGGAGTTTGAGAATGAAATATCCTTTATATTTTTATTTATTTGATTATGGCATTGTCTATGTATTTGTTGACAATGTTTTTGTGTCAAACTCGTGGCAGTTGTCAAAAAAGTAAATAGTTTCAGGAGTTGCAAAGGTAATTGAAAACAATGCTATTGTTGAATAAATGCTTTTTCATTAATTAGGCTATTTTCTCTTGGACAATATGGACAAATTAATGATATATGTAATTTAAGTTATGCATGTATAAATGACCAAAGTTACCATAGATTGCAATCCATTTTCTGTTGATTACCAAAATTACTGAAGACTCTGGTAACTTTGGTAAATTAGATCAGTGTGTACCGTATGTGTGCAGCTCAGATATGATGGGGCATCCAGACCTAATGGTGGAGATGGAGTCAGAGGAGCTGGGACCCCTGATCTCCCAGGAGTGTCTGGAACAGCTGCAGAACAAATACGTACACAGTGTGCGGGTGGGTGAGACTTCTGGGTCTTTGAGTTGTCTGTTTGTCTGCCTTTACTATCTGTGTTTCTAACTAGGTCTTGTTTGTTTGTCAGTGTGCCTGTATGTCTGTGTACTAATGCCTCTGTGCACTGTGGTGTGGGATATCCCTGTCTGTCTCAGTGGAGTTTTTTGTTGTTGTTGTATTTTACCCCCTTTTTCTCCCCAATTTTTGATCTCGCCACATTTCTGACACTCCCGAATGGACTCGGGAGAGGCGAGGGTGGAGTGTCATGCATCCTCCGAAACATGACCCGCCTAACCGCGCTCCTTAAAACCCACCAGCTTAACCCGGAAGCCAGCTGCACCAATGTGTCAGAGGAAACACTGTTCAACTGGTGACCGGGGTCAGCCTGCAGGCACCCGGCCTGCCACAAGGAGTTGCTAGAGTGCGATGAGCCAAGTAACGCCCCACCGGCCAAACCATCCCCTAACCCGGACGACGCTGGGCCAATTGTGCTCCTTCCCATGGGACTCCCAGCCACAGCCGGTTGTGGCACAGCCCGGAAATGAACCCGGGTCTGTAGTAATGTCTCTAGCACTGTGATGCCGTGGCTTAGACCGCTATGCCACTTAGGAGGTCCCTATGGAGTTTGTGTTTTATTGAGCTGTAGAAAAGTGTGGTTGAGTGGAGTGTGTATTGTGCTGTAGAAAAGTGTGTCTGAGTGGATGCATAAGGCCCTGGAGGTGGAGCTGACAGACTGGCAGAGAGACCAGGAACCAGACACAGACCACGAAGGCTTTTACCTCACCAGCCTGCCAACCATCATCACACAAGTAAACATACATACCTCACTACCTCTACATTAATATTGGTTTAAAATGTGGTTCAATTATATTTCTATGCAGATACATGAGTTGTGGCAATGTTGTGTTTCTTTTGTGGCGACACGTTGAGTGTTTTGAGGCCGATGATTGAGTTGAACTGATATTGTGTTTGTGTTGTGGTTGTGTTAGATGCTGGAGGAGAATGCACGGGTGGCTCTGATGGTTAGTGAATCACTTCGGGATCAGACCATACAGATGGGGCTCTATGAGATGGAGAACCTCCTCAATAGGTGGGTCAGTGTTCTTATATCAGTATGTGTGAGAATGTGGCACAAAATCAGTGATACTTTTCACATATTTAAGGTCTAATGCAACCTATGATATTTCATTGTAACTGCAATTAAATACGTGGTCCTCGTTCTCTTTCCATCATGTAAGTCTCTCATTCCGTCTCCCTCTGTTTCCAGGTTTCGGGAGGCTCTTGTGGAATTTGGGAAGGAGCACCGCAGGGATCAGAGCACAAATCAAAACAAGTTCTACCTCCATTATCTACTGGCCTCTATAAGCAACTGCATCATCCTCAAGTGAGCTTCTGTATATTGTTTTATTTTTGTCAGTGCTATCTGTTTCTGTTCATCTTTACGTTCATCAATGTGAGTCTGTGTACACACATACATGCAGTATATTATACAGTTTGTTCAAGACTGTCCTTGCCTCTCGTCTCAACTCCTTTCCTCTTCTTCCCCTCCCCTCCTATCTTCTGTTTCTCCCCGTATCCTATCCTCTCCTCAGAACCTCCACAGAGAGTTTGCAGCAGCAGCTCTCGTCCCGTTCAGCCAGCCGGTTCTCCCGGACTCCCCCCGGCCCCCTGGCTGCTCTGGACCGAGCAGTGAGGAGGGCCTGCCGCCTGGTGATGGACCAGCTGCTGCTAGAGCTCCAGCCCTTCCTGCAGGGACTACTGTCTCGCTCCTGGCTGGCCCAGGGAGACGTCACGGTTACCCTGAAGTTATGTGGAGTCCTGGAGCGCCATTTTGAGCTGTATAGTCGTGTTCGCCCACCCTGCCGGCAGGTCAGGCTCTTTGACAATCAAATTAGTCTGTAGCTGATTTATACTAGTCTTCTGTATGGTATTGTTGACCCCTCCCTGTTCCTGTAGCGTTTGCAGGAAGAGTGCCAGTGGCTGACGGTGGTGGAGTATGTGAGGGTGTTGATGCAGAAGAGGCTGGTGTGTCGGAATGCAGAGGAGCGGCGCCAGCTGGCCCAGAGAATGGCACTGGATGCCCAGCATCTGAGGGATCTCTTCCAGGGCCTGGTGGTGAGGATAGTCTTGAGTTTAGCCACACCCAGTTTAGTGGGACACTCATCTCCGCTCTGCTCTGTCCTTTATCCCACGGTACACAGACTACATACCCAACCCACACCATACTCAACATATACCCACCCCTTCCTTCATTTTTATTCACTACACCATTTTATTTACAGTATTCCATGTTCATGCATGCACTGTCTGTTTAGGAAGTGGAGGGATCAGTGAGTGAGGTGAACCCAATGGCTTTACTGCCTGTTCTGGCTGACTTCATCCGGCTTAAAGACCCTAGCATGCTTACGCTCGAGGTGTCTGGACTGGTGGCCAAGTACCCTGATATCAGGTATACACACAATCCTTACCATATCAATATCCTATAAATCAATTCATGTTTTTTAACACATCTAACATTTGCCTTAATGACCGCACTCCTAAGACATGATTATATCAGGGACACTTGTACAGCCGTCTCTTCAGTAGTCAGGTGTTGATCTTCTGTGTTGGTCTTCTGTCTGTGCCCCTCAGTGATGAGCATGTGTCAGTGTTGCTGGATGTTAGGGGAGATGTTTCCAGGGATGTGAGGGGTACAGTTCTGGACCTCCTGGAGCAGAGCACTCCTCCTCTTCCTGCTGGCTACCGACCCATCTTCTCTGACATCCTGGTCCCTACTCCTAGCATGCCATTCTGTCTGCCTACTGCCAAGTGTGCCTGACTACAATTTTGCAGCCTTTAAATCCACACAACACACAGCTTGTAATTCATAAGTTATATCAACTTTATAATACATCCATCCACCGCATAGTGGATTGTATATCAAGCTTGATGGTCTGCAGAGTTCAAATGTATGTTTATTGGTCTTGTACACAGTTTAGCAGGTGTTATTGCAGATGCAGTCAAATGCTTGTTCAGCTTCACAGGGTGGTACTATGGATATTGTCTGGTGAGATGGTCTTAATGAATACATTACAATTCCAATGTAAAATCAATCCTTTTGATGTTCTAAATTGATTGTTACCACAAGAGACTGTACCTACAGAACATCGGGGGACACCTGTAATGTGATGTATTTTACTGTATTATTCATTGTATGTATATTCAGATGAACAATACATTCTAACTGAAAATCTGTGGATTTCGTTACTTTTTACTTGGAAAAATAGTTGATCAATCTGTTACAATGACAAGTATACACTGCCAGAAAAAAAGAGCAGAAGCGCTCAGATAACAAAGGGTTAATTTGACACTAGTCATGTGACTTGGAGGGTGACGTGAGGTGGGTATTCATTAAGGGAACCGTTGACCGTTTAAGAACAAAACAGAAGCTAACGGAGTAAAACTTGAGTTTCTATTGGACACATTCAGTTCATTTCCGCCCATTTTGTCCCGTTTGAGAAACGTTTTCCAACAGAATTCACGGAATGAATACACCCCAATTGACATTCTGGGGGAGAAAAAACATGTCTGCCCCCGTTAAAGCAATGCTGCCATAATCCAATTTGGTAGGGATTAGTGTAAAAACGGTATTATTCTGGAATACAATATATTATATTGATACAAGACCGTGGCATCGGAATCGATATATAGCTACTGTAATGAAGACTTTCTGCGGACGTGCCAACCCGGCCACAGGCGCGTTGGATTGGGTCGAGGAGAGTGAGGAGTATGACTATCATCAAGAGATTGCCAGGTAGTTAACGTTATGCTAGCAAGCAAACCACTTACATTCCATTAAAAGATTCCGCCAATGCAACATTTCGTTTGTATATAATTTAATATGAATTTATTGCACTAGCTATACAAAGCACTATTTTCTATCTTTTTGTCAAATCACTTTTTTAACCATGAGGTGAGCTCGATTTCGCGTCCGGGGCGTTTAGGCAGTGTTCCCACGTCCGTATCTGATCAAATTATGATCACCGGTTTGTTTCTCAGGTCCTGCTATGCTGATATGCTGCACGATCACGATAGGGTGAGTGTGTGTCCATGCTTCATTTGACAGGAAATAACACTTACAACATATAGTTTGTACTTTCCCTGTATGTTTCTGTCCGGGGGACAGCCCTGAAGTACCCTTCATGTGCATTTTACCAGTAGGCCAAGTACCCCTGGTTGGGGACCACTGATGTTGTATCTTAACCTCTGTCTGTCTGCCCTCCAGAATGAGAAATACTACCAGGGCATCAGGGTTGCTGTGAGCAGAGTGAAGGCACGGGGTGAGGAAGTCATCGTTCTGGACATTGGCACTGGAACAGGACTGCTGTCCATGATGGCTGTCACAGCTGGGGCTGACTACTGCTACGCTGTAGAGGTGAGCATGAGTTTGCTGAAACCCACACACCATTGGCAAATCAATCAAATAGCGTTTAGAATTCACCATCAATGACAGGATAATGGAATATAGGAAATGGTGTTCTATGGAAGAATTGATTTTGAAACACCATTTAATTGGGATTTGTTTTCTCATCCAATAGGTTTTCAAGCCCATGGCAGACGCTGCTTTCAGAATAGTGAAGAAAAATGGCTTCTCAGACAAGATCAAGATCATCAATAAACACTCTACAGAAGTGACAGTTGGACTAGGTAAGTCACACGTATCACACACACAGTCATGTGACGTACATTTGTGCTGATTCAAACATGTCTTTTCAAATGGCCTGTGCTGCAGCATCAGTAACTCCTGTGTGTGACTAACTCAAGTTTGATGGCAAGTGCAAAGTTTGTTTTTGAATCACCTTAACAATAACCCATGTAATGAACTGTGACCTGAAATATATCTGAAATATGCCTCATACAGTGCAGTTACATCCACTTTGGAGCACTTTTCTTTAACTGTGCAGGGAAACTTTATAACCTCAACTGTATTATCATAAGTCTGCTACATGTGTTTCCACTCCAGATGGAGACATGCAGACTCGAGCCAATGTCCTCGTCACAGAGCTGTTTGACACTGAACTGATTGGAGAGGGAGCCTTACCCAGCTATGAACATGCTCATCTCAACTTGGTCCAGGTAGGTGTGTCTGTGTGTGCTTGCGTGCACGTGTGTGTGTTGTGAGAAATAGTCCGACGTGTGAAGCAGATGTGTATTTCTCCTGTAGGCGGGCTGTGAGGCTGTGCCCCACCGTGCCACAGTGTATGCCCAGCTAGTGGAGTCAGAGCAGTTGTGGAGTTGGGCACAGTTACAACCCATGGAGGTGGATGGTCGCAAACTGCTGCCTCCTCCCGCTGTAAGCCACTGTGCTGGAGCCCACTCGGTCTGTGACATCCAGCTCAGTCAGGTGCCCCCTCACCGCTTCACACCACTAGGGCCTCTCTGCACCATGTTCAGGTGAGATGCACATTGTTGAACAAACATGTATTATACATATATTCCCAATTAATCTTCTCCATTCAGTGGTAATTTATGCTTTTCTCTCTCTTCTCTCACTCTCAGTGTGGACTTCAGTAAGCCAGTGAGCAGTGCCCCTCAGTCCCACTCCTCCAGCTTCCCAGCTCAGTCCAGTGGCCGGGCTCAAGTGGTCCTCTCCTGGTGGGACATAGACATGGACCCCAGCGGCTCCATCGTGTGTTCCATGGCTCCCAGCTGGACCTACCCAGACCCTCAGTCCGCTCCTGTAAGTGCAGTGGGTATGTCATGGATGTACATGTGTGATACAGTTTGAGGAAGTAATGTTTGTGTCTGTCTTTTTAGTGGCGGGATCACTGGATGCAGAGTGTCTACTTCCTTCCTGTGGAGAGGAGGGTGGCAGAGGGAGAGGAACTTAGCCTTACTGTTTCCCATGATGACTACAGCCTGTGGTACAGCCTACAGCCAGACGGGTAACTAACTCCTATATACACACACACACACTAGACTACTTCGATGTACAAAACTGTCTGTAGTTACCTAATGTTGTACAAAGAAGGGTGGTAACGGTTGTTTCATCAGAGCTGTGTGTGATTTGTTTATTATGTGTCCTCTCAGTCAACAGGGCATGTCGAGTGAGGCACCACCTTGCCGGCCATGTTGCGTCTGTCAGGCTCACCTGGTGTGGACACGCACGCGCTTCGGGGAGCTCAACGACCGCCAGCGCACACAGAGCTACGTCAGAGCTCTACGCAGTGTGAGTGATGAGGTTTGAGGGTCAGGCATAGAGCAGGGTGTGTGCGGCTTTGCCATAATGGATATGGTGTAGCTACTATTCGATACAAATAATGAATATGGGTGTTTGTCAATTTTAGGTTATAAAACCAGACAGCGTGTGCGTAGGCGTCAGTGATGGGAGTCTGTTACCCATCTTCGCTCACATGCTTGGAGCTAAGAAGGTATTACTATTTTGACTTTGTCATGCCCGTACTTGTATATGTTTACTCACCTATTTGGTATTTGAAATGATTCCAACAAAGCCACACTAAGGTTTGTCTGTATCCATCCAGGTGATCAGTTTGGAAAACTCTGGAATGTTGAAGCAGGTCATTGAACAAGTGAGAGTCCCCATAACAAAAGTTGTTACTTTGTTCAAATCTATTAGTGAAAGTCAATGAACACAGGGTTGATAAAAGGTGTATATATCTCTGTAGGTGCTGAATGCCAACTCCATGAGAGGAGTTCAGATTCTGGGGATTCGTCCTGACCAGCTGTCCAGTACTGACCTGGCGGGGGAACAGGTATTAACAGTAACACTGTTTGGGGGTGATCTGTATATGATATACAGTATTACAATCCCCTGAACAGTGTCTGTACAAAAACTATTTTACACTTGTAAAAGTTGTTACTCTTTTCTACTGCTTTTATTTGATGAATGTATTTATATTATTTCATGTGTCCCCTAGATATCAGTGTTGATAGGTGAGCCCTACTTCAGCACCAGTCTTCTGCCCTGGCACTCCCTGTACTTCTGGTACTGCCGTACTGCCCTGGTCCGTCTGCTGACACCCAATGCCACCATCTTGCCTTGCTCTGCCACTCTGTGCATGGTCGCTGTGGAATTTCAGGTAAGAGATATTGGCATCTGTAGTAAAATGAAAAGTAAACTTTTGAACTTGTGCCTCTCTCATTCATTCAACCTCTGTCAGGATCTGTGGAGGATAAGAGCTCCTTGTGGTACATGTGAAGGCTTTGATGTTGGACCTATGGATGAGATGGTTCAGGTTAGAATCCACCTCTTTCAATATGAACTTAAACTACCTTTAAGTGAATGGACAATTTCAGTTGGAGAAAAATACACGTATCAATGTGATCAAAGATAGCAATGGGCACTGCTCTAGTCTATTCATTAGCTCTCACTCACAGCACCTTTGTAACGCTCCTCGCGCAGCAGTCTCTGGATTTCCGTGAGTCCCATGAGGCCGAGCCACAGCCCCTATGGGAGTACCCGTGTCGGGCCCTGACCCAGCCCAGAGCTGTCATGACCTTTGACTTCCTACAGTGTGTTCCTGAACAGCCAATCAGATGTCAGGGATCACTACCATTTACGAGGTACGGACTCTTATTTTGGTCAGAATTTTAATTTCTCATACCGGTAAGTAAATTTATTATCTCCTAGCAAGAGTACATTCTCAAATATCCTCTGAGAACTGCATTCCAAATGGTCCCCAACACCATTTGTGTTTCTGTACAGGAGGGGACGTTGCCATGGTGTGGCCCTGTGGATGGAGTACCAACTGAATGATGACATCAAAGTTAGCATGGGCCTGACGAGACCAGTCAGTGAAGAGGTACTAACATCACTCATTCAATACTACTAATTCATTGCAATTTGTATTTCTGTAATTCAGTATGAATCCCTGATAAAGGTTCAATAAATTCACTGATCCAAAATGGTTCTATATAGTTGAATAGTAAATGAACCCCTCTTTATTCCCCTGTAGGGTGCCTGTGAATGGAGTCTCCATCGGAAACAAGGCGTGTACTTCTTCAGGTCCCCATGGGAGAGCTCAGGGGATGGAAGGGCCTCAGTGTCATATAGTTTCACCTTTGAACCCAGCATTGGGGATATCAAAATGGACTTCACAGTTGCCTCACAATGATCTGTAGTGGTACACATGAAATTGGACATCTCTGGGTTGGCTTCTATAAAGAGGACAGACATTGCAAATATAGCCCCAAATTACTCTAGTAAAACCAAATACTGATGGATGGTGTTTGTTTTATACTGTATTCTTGTGCTTTTAAGTGTGAAAGTGAATATATAAACAGGCCATGATTGAAAAATGATTAAAATTCCGGAGTTCTAAATTGAGCAGCTGCTGAAAAATGAGCTCCTGTATTTATTGAGATTTAAATGTTTTTTTTAGAGTGAAGTACATCGAAAAAATCAAGAGAAAACTGCAAGACTCAATAGAAGACAAAACAAGGAACAAACTAAACAAGACAGGCTTTTGAAAAATAACTATTTTTTTCATAAAATTGTACAGTTATCTTAGCTAGGTGAATTGCTAACAGAATTGTTTACTTGTTGCTAAGCAGTTGCTAGGGACTCTCCTGGAAGAAGCTAGCTAGCTTACAAAGAATAACAACAAAAAATATCTAGTTAACAGAAGAAAGGAAGACAAAATAAGGACAAAAGAAGGACAGAAGAAAGAGGACAACAAAGTGAAACAGTCAGCACTTCTATTGCAACTTCGTATTTCGTCGTCCTAACGTAGTCTACACTATCTGCCCAGCAGCTAGCCAGCTAGCAAACGTCCACCGTCTACCGAATAGCAGCACTGTAGAAACTATTACACTCAACTGAACGACTTGATTAGTGTAGTGTTAGCTAGCTACATAGTTGTCTTTGCTGTCTTCGTATCCAAGATAATTGTGTAGTTTAGAGCGTGTAGTCTTAGAGTGATTATCTTAATTTACCGAGGTTAGCTAGCCAGCTATTTGTCGTCCTTAACGTAGGAGACACTGCTAGCTAGCCAACAGCTAGCCAACGTCTACTGAATAGAACTTCCGCACTCAACAACCCGGTCGCATTCCGCTTCGCTCCACAGGTAGTATCACATTTTTCATTTCATTTCATTACAGCACAACGGTTTGATTTGTTTGATCGTAGCTAGCTACATAGCTAGCTACATAGCCGTCTGTGTATCAAAGATAATTGTGTAGTCTAGAGCGATTTTCTAGGTTAGCTAGCCAGCTATTGTCGTTCTTTTAACGCAACGTAACGTAATCAACACTGCTAGCTAGCCAGCTAGCCCCCGAATAGCAGCACTGTAGAAACTACTACACTCAACGGAACGACTTGATTAGTGTAGTGTCAACAACGCAGCCACTGTCAGCTAGCCTACAAAGTCAACAACGCAGCCACTGCCAGCTAGCCTACTTCAGCAGTACTGTATCATTTTTAATAATTTTAGTCAATAAGATTCTTGCTACGTAAGCTTAACTTTCTGAACATTCGAGACGTGTAGTCCACTTGTCATTCCAATCTCCTTGCATTAGCGTAGCCTCTTCTGTAGCCTGTCAACTATGTGTCTGTCTATCCCTGTTCTCTCCTCTCTGCACAGACCATACAAACGCTCCACACCGCGTGGCCGCTGCCACCCTAATCTGGTGGTCCCAGCGCGCACGACCCACGTGGAGTTCCAGGTCTCCGGTAGCCTCTGGAACTGCCGATCTGCAGCCAACAAGGCAGAGTTCATCTCAGCCTATGCCTCCCTCCAGTCCCTCGACTTCTTGGCACTGACAGAAACATGGATCACCACAGATAACACTGCTACTCCTACTGCTCTCTCTTCGTCCGCCCACGTGTTCTCGCACACCCCGAGAGCTTCTGGTCAGCGGGGTGGTGGCATAGGGATCCTTCTCTCTCCCATGTGGTCATTCTCTCTTTCTCCCCTTACCCATCTGTCTATCGCCTCCTTTGAATTTCATGCTGTCACAGTTACCAGCCCTTTCAAGCTTAACATCCTTATCATTTATCGCCCTCCAGGTCCCCTCGGAGAGTTCATCAATGAGCTTGATGCCTTGATAAGCTCCTTTCCTGAGGACGGCTCACCTCTCACAGTTCTGGGCGACTTTAACCTCCCCACGTCTACCTTTGACTCATTCCTCTCTGCCTCCTTCTTTCCACTCCTCTCCTCTTTTGACCTCACCCTCTCACCTTCCCCCCTACTCACAAGGCAGGCAATACGCTCGACCTCATCTTTACTAGATGCTGTTCTTCCACTAACCTCATTGCAACTCCCCTCCAAGTCTCCGACCACTACCTTGTATCCTTTTCCCTCTCGCTCTCATCCAACACTTCCCACACTGCCCCTACTCGGATGGTATCGCGCCGTCCCAACCTTCGCTCTCTCTCCCCCGCTACTCTCTCCTCTTCCATCCTATCATCTCTTCCCTCTGCTCAAACCTTCTCCAACCTATCTCCTGATTCTGCCTCCTCAACCCTCCTCTCCTCCCTTTCTGCATCCTTTGACTCTCTATGTCCCCTATCTTCCAGGCCGGCTCGGTCCTCCCCTCCCGCTCCGTGGCTTGACGACTCAATGCGAGCTCACAGAACAGGGCTCCGGAAGGCCGAGCAGAAATGGAGGAAAACTCGCCTCCCTGCGGACCTGGCATCCTTTCACTCCCTCCTCTCTACATTTTCCTCCTCTGTCTCTGCTGCTAAAGCCACTTTCTACCACTCTAAATTCCAAGCATCTGCCTCTAACCCTAGGAAGCTCTTTGCCACATTCTCCTCCCTCCTGAATCCTCCCCCCCCCCTCCCTCTCTGCAGATGACTTCGTCAACCATTTTGAAAAGAAGATCGACGACATCCGATCCTCGTTTGCTAAGTCAAACAACACCGCTGGTTCTGCTCACACTGCCCTACCCTGTGCTCTGACCTCTTTCTCCCCTCTCTCTCCAGATGAAATCTCGCGTCTTGTGACGGCCGGCCGCCCAACAACCTGCCCGCTCGACCCTATCCCCTCCTCTCTTCTCCAGACCATTTCCGGAGACCTTCTCCCTTACCTCACCTCGCTCATCAACTTATCCCTGACCGCTGGCTACGTCCCTTCCGTCTTCAAGAGAGCGAGAGTTGCACCCCTTCTGAAAACCTACACTCGATCCCTCCGATGTCAACAACTACAGACCAGTATCCCTTCTTTCTTTTCTCTCCAAAACTCTTGAACGTGCCGTCCTTGGTCAGCTCTCCCGCTATCTCTCTCAGAATGACCTTCTTGATCCAAATCAGTCAGGTTTCAAGACTAGTCATTCAACTGAGACTGCTCTTCTCTGTATCACGGAGGCGCTCCGCACCGCTAAAGCTAACTCTCTCTCCTCTGCTCTCATCCTTCTAGACCTATCGGCTGCCTTCGATACTGTGAACCATCAGATCCTCCTCTCCACCCTCTCCGAGTTGGGCATCTCCGGCGCGGCCCACGCTTGGATTGCGTCCTACCTGACAGGTCGCTCCTACCAGGTGGCGTGGCGAGAATCTGTCTCCTCACCATGCGCTCTCACCACTGGTGTCCCCCAGGGCTCTGTTCTAGGCCCTCTCCTATTCTCGCTATACACCAAGTCACTTGGCTCTGTCATAACCTCACATGGTCTCTCCTATCATTGCTATGCAGACGACACACAATTAATCTTCTCCTTTCCCCCTTCTGATGACCAGGTGGCGAATCGCATCTCTGCATGTCTGGCAGACATATCAGTGTGGATGACGGATCACCACCTCAAGCTGAACTTCGGCAAGACGGAGCTGCTCTTCCTCCCGGGAAGGACTGCCCGTTCCATGATCTCGCCATCACGGTTGACAACTCCATTGTGTCCTCCTCCCAGAGCGCTAAGAACCTTGGCGTGATCCTGGACAACAAACTGTCGTTCTCAACTAACATCAAGGCGGTGGCCCGTTCCTGTAGGTTCATGCTCTACAACATCCGCAGAGTACGACCCTGCCTCACACAGGAAGCGGCGCAGGTCCTAATCCAGGCACTTGTCATCTCCCGTCTGGATTACTGCAACTCGCTGTTGGCTGGGCTCCCTGCCTGTGCCATTAAACCCCTACAACTCATCCAGAACGCCGCAGCCCGTCTAGTGTTCAACCTTCCCAAGTTCTCTCACGTCACCCCGCTCCTCCGCTCTCTCCACTGGCTTCCAGTTGAAGCTCGCATCTGCTACAAGACCATGGTGCTTGCCTACGGAGCTGTGAGGGGAACGGCACCTCAGTACCTCCAGGCTCTGATCAGGCCCTACACCCAAATAAGGGCACTGCGTTCATCCACCTCTGGCCTGCTCGCCTCCCTACCACTGAGGAAGTACAGTTCCCGCTCAGCTCAGTCAAAACTGTTCGCTGCTCTGGCTCCCCAATGGTGGAACAAACTCCCTCACGACGCCAGGACAGCGGAGTCAATCACCACCTTCCGGAGACACCTGAAACCCCACCTCTTTAAGGAACACCTAGGATAGGATAAAGTAATCCTTCTCACCCCCCCCCCCCCCCTTAAAATATTTAGATGCACTATTGTAAAGTGGTTGTTCCACTGGATGTCATAAGGTGAATGCACCAATTTGTAAGTCGCTCTGGATAAGAGCGTCTGCTAAATGACTTAAATGTAAATGTAAAAATAACTTGTGAAAGATTGTCATTGAGTCTATTTTCAGGATTTCCCATTTAAGACTTGTTTTTGTAGAAAACAATACAGATAAGTAATATACACACGGTTAATTGAACTGACATTTATTATGGACACCTGTATGTTAATATGGTGAGTGCCCTGTGAAATCTTCATTGTATGTCCAGGAACAGTTTTTACATGGTCAAATAAGCCTATAACCTGGATTGTTTCGCTACTTCAAACTACCTGCTTTTTGCTCTTATACATGAGACGTAGAAGAGCCATTCTGACCATCTCAGTGAGAACCTGGCATTGGTCATTGACTCCAGGGGGTGGGAGGTTGGAATGATGTAAGGAATGTGATATTCCAGAAGGTATATATTGTGGTTGTTCCTAGGCATCATTTAGCCCTGTGTTGGCTAGTACAATCTTCTCCCCAGGTTTGAAGGCAGGCATCCCAATGTACGGACAGCTGGCACATCGGAAGGCATCGCCCAGATAACACTGAAATTCAGGTCAACAATTACAAACTGGCTTCACAAAGATGCTGGTGTTGACAGCCATGGTGGTTGCATATGGGCAAAGAGTTACACTCACACTTCCACAGGCGGACTTGGGCTGGCTGATTGTCTTGGCACCCTTGCTCTCCTGTTCCAACTCCTCAGCAAGACCACATGAGCTACATAGGAGTAATGACAAACAAGGCAACAGTAAGAATGCCGTCCCCCACAAATGATGCAGCAACCCCCTTGGACTGTCATTTTGTAAATGCCAGATCTCTAGGGCAAGAAGCATCATTCACCCAAGTTGTTAAAATCAGGCCAGTTGTTGGATAATGCATAGGTTTGCTAGACTCATATTTCAGCATAATGCATAGGTTTGCTAGACTCATATTTCAGCATAATGCATAGGTTTGCTAGACTCATATTTCAGCACTGAGTCAAACATGTTCATTGCTTGTTATAGCGTCACCGTGTGGTTGATATGAATGTCCTCACATATGTTGATACTTGAGTGTTTGCAACATATGCACCAAAATTGTGTTACAATATGAATATCATTGACCGATTTATATACATTTGTGCCAGACCACACCCATGTTAATTGGTCAATAGTGGCCAGGTACTATTCCGGAAAATATTACATTGAGAGAACTTTGTCCATAGATTATATATATATATATACACACCACTCATTTGGTGCCAGCAGAGTAGTGTTTTTTTAAACAAATTTAAAATGGTGGAAAATCTGACCTTATGGGTCCCTGAGGCAAATGTGTTCCTTGTGGGGAGAGTGCCCTATGTACAGAATTTCATGACTTAAGGTCAAACAGGGTGAGGGGTGTGACCTTTCAAAGTTCACATTTTCAATCTGGAGACAAATCCACAGTCACCCCCCCAATTTCATTGTGGGGGACATTTACAAGAGAATAGTTATGATAGAAGGCAACCATGTGTGATTATCTCCAGATTTGCACTAGAGATATTCAATAATCAGTTGAACTTTATCACTTGTGATGATGCCAACTAACTTGTTGGTGTATGGGTGAGCCCTGTTTTCTGGAACCAAAGAAAGAGTGAGGGGTGTTTACCAGTTCTTGCAAGCCTTCTTTTTCTTGGTGGTTCCGTCACCACAGGAGGGCGCTTTGAGGGAGGATGCGTCTGGCTTCTTAAAGTCATCAGCATCCAACAGCGCATCTGAATCTACCAGGTCCTGACAAGACAACAGAGTGGCATATTGAGAATCACCATCAGAGAAATATAAAAACTAAAAGATACACAAATCAATCACTCACCACATCATCATCATCCATGTCATTGGCTGACAGGGTCCACGCCCTGGCAGCATTGGGGTCAAGTACAGGTTTGTCTACTGAAACAAAATCAATTACATTTTCAAAGGAGACCAGGAGGAATAGTACGACATGTTAACAGGAGGGAGAACTCCACATACCTGGTTTTGAGGTTTTTTTCCCAAACGAAAGCTTCAGCTGGCTTGAAGAGCCCACTTCAAAGTTGGGTTTAGAAGCAGACATGCGCACCCTGGATAGTGTGTTACCCTGGAAGCCTGTGTATGTCTTCAGGGCAGACACAGCCTCTGGGGTCAGGGGTTCTTTACTGACCTGTCAATGTTTGTAAAGATAAAGTGTGTAAAGTACACCGTGCCTGGAGGAGTGAATCTATGACATTCCAGTGCTGGTTTACTCACCTCAGTCACTGACACCAGGCCAGACAACTTCAAGGCTGATAGAAGCTTCTCAGCAGTCCTCACTTTTTGGTCATCAGTTCCTAAGGACAGGTGTCAAGAATCTGAGTGCTTTACTATGTGTCCTCAATCATGACCAGGACACTCAAATACTTTGCGCTCTCCACCTTCTTACCTGTAACAGGTTCTTCAAGCACTAGTTTTCCGTCAGGTTTGATCAATCTGGCCATCTCTGCTAGTGTCTCTGAGGTGTGGACAGAAAAGCTGTCAGAGAGTACACTTGAGAGGACCCAGTCATAGCTTGATGCTGCATGTGAAGCTGAGGAAAGGAGAGAAAAGAGCATGTAGTTAATAAAATTGTACAATCCGATGCCCTTATAACAACTGTATATATAGACATATCAGACATGCGTTGTTCACACCCATGACACCCACCAGCTCAGATTTTTTTTAAATAATCCTGTAGTTAAAAGCAGATAAGATTTGCATTCCTCCAACTTTATTCTGTTTATATACCCAACATCCGAGTTGAACAAAAATTTTTTTCCTAATAATAAGACATGTGGAATCCAACTAAATAGTCAAAAGCCACCCATGGACCCCCTACGCCAAACCCACCCCAACAACGAGTATACCGTATCAGTTCTCTATGTAGTATGGAGCCGTTAGGGTTATGTCCTATCCTACATCCTGATATTCTGACCACTAGCTGGTGCTGTTCTTGCTAGTAGCTAATTTCTGACAAATAAAGTTTGATTTATAGTGACACTCATTCACCTGAGGATCTGTTACAACACTTAGGTCGAAAGGCCGAAACACCCTAGGAACCAAAAGGTACACTACTGACGATGCGCTCCCCAAATTTCACCAGGCTCACTGTTCATTAACTCTTGGAAGTGCTTGCACAAAGGATAGTAACATCTCATCCTGTGTTCTTGGAATCATATGCTTGTTCTTAAACCAATGCATTGACATGTGGGTCGTTCCACATGTGGGTCGTTCCACCTCAAACTCCCCCTCAATGTTAAAGGGAAAAATACATATTGGTTTCCTTACCCTGTAAGCAGTTTATGGACAAGTTATGACAGCAACCCATGCTTTGGTTTTGTTTACTTTGCCAAACTCCAACTTTTTTGCATTTGTGGCACAAATCCAATGCAAGTCAACGTTAGCTATAATAGCATTTTTGCTGTTGAGTTAGTTATAAAATGTATTGTAAGATACTTTAGGATGATTTGGACATGAAGCATGAAACTGCTAATATTAAGTACCATTAACCACGTTTCCATCCACAGTTTTTATGCAATTAAAGACATACCATTTTTTTTTTTATTATGACAGCTGTGATGGAAACAGGACGTTTAGGTTTTTAAATGTCAACAGAATTTGTTCATTTGACCTGGTGGGATCTTTTTGTGTCAGTTAAATTAATTATACATGAATGGCGGTGGAAACACTTTTATTCGCAAATATTTATATAATAACCATCACATTGAAGTAAATTTGGATTTATGAGATGATATATTGTGTGGTCCTCCCACTACAATTCAGGAAACCATGCAGTTTATTAGGCTACAGATGAAATAGATGATGAACTTCACGATGGTGAAAGTACATGGTGATCTTGAAGCTCCTTTCAAATAAATATTGATAATATTCTGGTGACATGATGATTGATGCTTGACTGCCATTTGACAAATTAACAAATCTCATGTAGAATACCCTACAGTAGGTTATCTGCAAACTGATTTTTTGACCATTTCTTTGTAATCCTCATGTCTTACTCATTGTTACATTTTTTGGGGGGTGGGGGGTCCATATCAGATGTTACTTAATATATTTATTGAACATTACAGGAATCCTATAATTTAAAAAATGGCAATTTGGGTGCAATCAACTAGCTTTATTATTTCAACAAAATAATGTTTCAGGAAAGCTCATATTATCTGTTTCTAATTTCAGATACAATTTCGTAACGATCTGAGATGGTGGGTGTCAAAATCCTCTGTCCTGTGCTTTTTGAGGTGGAACGACCCACATGTCAATGCATGGGTTTAAGAACAAGCATAGGCTAAGTGTTGTAACAGATCCTCAGGTGAATGAGTGTCACTATAAATCAAACTTTATTTGTCACATGTGCCGAATACAACATGTGTAGACCTTACCGAGAAATGCTTACTTACAAGCAGTTCAAGAAGAGTTAAGAAAATATTTACCAAATAAACTAAATAAAAAATTATAAAAAGTATAAAAAGTAACACAATAAAACAACATTAACGAGGCTATATACAGGGGGTAACGAGTCACTGTGCAGAGGTACAGGTTAGTTGAGGTAATCTGTACATGTAGGTAGAGGTGAAGTGTACATGTAGGTAGGGGTGGAGTTATGGGCTCCTGAGTGACGCAGAGGTCTAAGGCACTGCATCTCAGTGCTAGAGGCGTCACTACAGACACGCTGGTTCGAATCCAGACTTTATCACAACCAGCCGTGATTGAGAGTCCCATAGGTCGGAGCACAATTGGTCAAACATCATCCGGGTTTGGCCGGTGTAGGCTGTCATTGTAAATAATACATTTGTTCTAAACTGACTTGCCTAGTTAAATAAAAATAAACAAATTACAGATGAATACGCATAGATAATAAACTTACACATCATAAGTCTTTCCATATTCTCCAGGGACACTCGGCCATCGGTGCCAACCATGGCCCCTAGACTCTCTGCCAGCTCCTTCAGGGTTGTTGGGGACGAAGGCTGGCTCCACACCAAAAGCACCTTATCTCCTGCTTTCACACCAAGGTCTGCCATGTCTTCCTGCAAAGCAGCAATCAATTAACTCAATGTAATTTAAAATTGACTAAAGAAACCACCACAGGACAGCTTCTCCTATCAGACTTGACTTATCTGAGTGGGTTGACATCCTGCTGATAACACAGCAGGGAGACAGGAGTTTTACTAGACCAGGGGAAGACAAGAAGCAATAGGGTTTACTCATTCCAAAATCTGTCCTTGTACACTGTTCCCAGAGCGACGGGTTGGGTTAAATGCGGAAGACACATTTCAGTTCAACGCATTCAGTTGTACAGCTGACTAGGTACCCCCCTTTCCCTTTAGTATTTTTTTTTAATGCAGGTCAATGAAAAAATGTATTGCTAATTTGCTACTTGGGGCTTATTTGATCGAAAATATGCTTCGTAATGTCTAGGTTGTTACGAATGCAGTGATATAAGTTGACGCAGGTGGCATTTCGGCAACTTATATTGGAGTTGTGCACCTGTTATTCACACGCGTATCTGCCCTATCACTGATCTCGCCTGCCTTCCATCTTTGAGGACATGCATTTCCATTGTTAGAGCGGTCACTCGACTATCTTGTCAATATAATAGATAATCTTTGACTAAAGCACCCTGATAGCAGCAGTCACATGACCTGAATGATTGCAAAACATAAATAATACACAATGCTTTACTGATTTATGTTAGGATTTCACATTTTCAGGACTAGTTACAGCCAGCACCTTGCATCAGTTACACATACTAACATTAATCCTGATGTATCTCTGTAGTTCAGGGCTAGAATCCAACCTCATAATAAACACACATGAAATGTGTAATATTCTAGAACCGACTAGAAACCAAAAAACGTTTCTGGCAAACGACGCTACTACCAGTCAAACAGACACCATCAGGCATATTTAACCAACTTGTGTTCTATAAATTATATTGGTCTTATCGCCTCGTTTAATTGTCTTTGTGACAACCAGCCAGCTAGTAACGGCGTGACATAGAAGTTCATTAATGCTAGCTAGTATAAGCTAAAACGTTCCAATCAAAATGTATGTTTTCGCTATGCAAACTCAACCAAACGTGTAGTAATTCCGCTTTCACTTTGAGAATTCTGAACATTAAATAGGGCAAAGGGGTTTCGGTCAAAGTTAGATCACCTGCTTGCTAACTTACCTCTCCGGTCAAAACAATGGCCTCGTTCAAAACAACTGGGAAATATTCGACTTGCGTGCTGCTTAAAGAGAGTCGCATAAAAATGACGCGTCTGATATCTTCAAAAAACAGTTTGTAGCTAGATATGGCGGCGCTGCTACAAGGACTTCGAATTGGAAGAGCCCTTCGATGTCTTGGCAGCGGTGAGCCAAGACTTGCTAGTTGGTCTTAGTCTAGACATTAGCTCAGGAACTTGTTTTTGGTAATCGTGTAGATTTATTTAGGTCTAAATCGCAAGAGAGCTTGCTAACCAGCTAGCCAACCAATGGGAACACACTTATCGGAGAAGGTGATAATGAAGGACAGAATTAGATTACATAATGTTGGCTAACTACTCATTGCAAGCTACATCTCAGCGCAAGAAAACATTTAACTTATCACAATTGCAAGTATTAAGCTCTTTATTGCAATACACGTAGCTAGGTAACGTTAATATGCAATAATTGACCCCTTAAATTGTGAGAGGGTGGCGAGTCCAGTCAAGCCTGCTTGTATTTTCACAAACTACCTAGCTACATAGGGACTCCCCCACCCATTATTTGGCAACTATACTGAACAAAAATATAAAGTGTTGGTCCCACGTTTCATGAGCTGAAATAACATATCCCAGATATTTTTATTTGGCACAAAAAGCTTTTCTCTAAAATGTTGTGCATGGATTTGTTTACGTCGCTGTTATTGAGCCTTTCTCCACTGCTTCTCGGTGTTAGAGGCGTCACTACAGACCCTGGTTCGATTCCAGGCTGTATCACAACCGGCCGTGATTGGGAGTTCCATAGGGTGGCGCACATTTGGCCCAGCGTTGTTAGGGTTTGGCACATCATTTTAAGGGGCGGCAAACCCTAGCAACGCTAGTGGTTAGAGTGTTGGACTAGTAACCGAAAGGTTGCAAGTTCGAATCCCCGAGCTGACATGGTACAAACCTGAACAGGCAGTTAACCCACTGTTCCTAGGCCATCATTGAAAATAAGAATTTGTTCTTAACTGACTTGCCTAGTAAAATTAAAATAAATTAAAATAAGAAGCTAATCAGGTGCATTTTATGCTGGGGATAAAAGGCCACTATTGCAGTTTTGTCACAACACAATGCTACAGATGTCTAAAATTGAGGGAGGTTGCAATTGGCATGCTTGTTGACAGCAGGAATGTCCACCAGAGCTGTTGCCAGAATGAAATATTAATTTCTCTACAATGAGAGGCTCCTCCAACATTGTTTTAGAGAATTTGGCAGTACGTTCAACCGCAGACCACATGTATGGTGGTGTGTATGGTGGTGTGATGTCAACGTTGTGAACAGAGTGCCTGATGATGGCAGTGGGATTATGGTATGGGCAGGCATAAGTTACAGACAACGAACACAATAGTATTTTATCGATGGCAATTTGAACAATACAGTGACGAGATCATGAGGCCCATTGTCGTGACATTCATCTGCCGCTTTCAGCATGATAATGCACAGCCCCATGTCACAAGGATCTGTACACAATTCCTGGAAGCTGAAAATGTCCCAGTTCTTCCACGGCCTGCATACGCACCAGACATGTCACCCGTTGAGCATGTTTGGGATGCTCTAGATTGATGTGTACAACAGCGTGTTCCCAACAATATCCAGCAACTTTGCACAGCCATTGAAAAGGAGTGGGACAACATTCCACAGGCCACAATCAACAGCCTGGTCAACTCTATGCGAAGGAGATGTTGCGCTTCTAGAGGGAAATGGTGGTCACACCAGATACTGACTGGTTTTCTGATCCACCCCCCCCTACCTTTTTTTGAAGGTATCTGTATTCCCAGTCATGTGAAATCCATAGATTAGGGCCTAATTTATTTATTTAAATTGACTTACATGAACTAACTCAGTAAAATATTTGACATTTATATTTTTGTTCAGTATAAGTTAAGCTAATACATGTGCTCAGGACACAGGATGCAAAGTTTCAGTATGAACATAATTACAGCATCTTTCTCTGATTATTTATTCTAGTGGTGGTTCCTAAAACATCCAGTCCCCAGTGTAATGGCCTGAGACGAGGCTTGCACTGTGCTGCAATTCGGCTTCAGGGGGACAAGGATAAGTCCATCCCAGTCCCTCCATCCTCCACCGCATCCCAGACTACAACTTTCCACGAACATTATCAAGCTCACCCATCTGAACATGACACAGCCACATCAGCGCAGGAAGCTGCTGCTGCTGAGGAGGCTCCCCAGCCCAACATCAGGTTAGGATGATACTGCAAACTGACACTTACACACCGTACCAATGCATAACATTACCATACCACATTGTGACATTGCTGCTGATCTTGAACACCCAGAACTAACATCTTTAGTGTGTCAGATGCTCTAATAAATTCTGGGGGGAGACATGTTAGAAAATGTACTAACGAGATTAGCGAAATCTCCACCCGTCTAAACCGCAACTCTCAACCTTTCTATTGGCCACACCTGAAATTGTGAGTACCAGAACAAAGTTCCAATTGACAGATTGCATCTGTCCGCGAGAGATTACATTGCAACTGGAACAACATTGTCATTTTGTTCTTAAGTTACTCCTGACGTGTGTATGCCAACCGTCTACACTGTGTTCACTGGGTTTTTTTGCATTATTTGTAACTTATTTTGTACATAATGTTTCTGCAACTGTATCTTACTGCAAAAAAGAGCTTCTGGATATCAGGACAGCGATCACTCACCTCAGATTAGACTAAGATTTTTTTCTTCAACAAGCAGGAAGAATAGGACATTCCCCAAACACCAGAACAGGGCCAATATCCCCATTAGTTGCAAGAGGAGACGCAGAGCGGGATGCCTTGTGAGGACCCGCAGGAGGCAATTGGGAAAGCTGCCGTTATCGTCAATATTACTCGCCAACATACAATCATTGGACAATAAATTAGACTTAGGTACGATCACGAATATCCTACCAACGGGACATCAAAAACTGTGATATCCTATGTCTCACGGAATCGTGGCTGAATGACGACATGGATATTCAGCTAGCGGGATATACACTGCACCAGCAAGATAGAACAGCACACTCCAGTAGGGGGGGGCTGTTTATTTACCACCACAGACAGATGCTGGCACTAAGACCACACTCAGTCACCTGTGTATGGAAATAAGCAAACAGGAAACCACTCAGAGGCGGCGCTCCTAGTGGCCGGAGACTTTAATGCAGGGAAACTTAAATCTGTTCTACAAAATTTCTATCAACATGTTAAATGTGCAACCAGAGGGAAAAAAATTCTAGACCACCTGTACTCCACACACAGAAACGCATACAAAGCTCTCCCTCGCCCTCCATTTGGTAAATCTGACCACAACTCTACCCACCTGATTCCTGCTTACAAGCAAAAATTAAAGCAGGAAGCACCAGTGACTCGGTCTGTTAAAAAAAAGTGGTCAGATGAAGCAGATACTAAACAATAGGACTGTTTTGCTATCACAGACTGGAACATGTTCCAGGATTCTTCTGTTGGCATTGAGGAGTACACAACATCAGTCACTGGCTTTATCAATAAGTGCATTGAGGACGTCGTCCCCACAGTGACTGTACTTACATACCCCAACCAGAAGCCATGGATTACAGACAACATCTGCACTGAGCTAATGGGTAGAGCTGCCGCTTTCAAAGTGTGGGACTCTAACCCAGAAGCTTACAAGAAATCCTGCTATGCCCTGCGACGAACCGTCAAACAGGCAAAGCGTCAATACAGGGCTAAGACTGAATCATTCTACACCATCTCGAACGCTCGTCTTGTGTGGCAGGACTTGCAAACTATTACAGAGGGAAGTACAGCCGAGAGCTGCTCAGTGACACGAGCCTACCAGATGAGCTAAATCCCTTCTATGCTCGCTTTGAGGCAAGCAACACTGAAGCATGCATGAGAGCATCAGCTGTTCCGGACGACTGTGATCACGCTACGCTCTCTGTAACCGATGTGAGTAAGACCTTTAAACAGGTCAACATACAAGGCTGCGGGGCCAGACGGATTACCAGGACATGTGCTCCGGGCATGTGCTGACTAACTGGCAGGGGTCTTCATTGACATTTTCAACATGTCCCTGATGGAGTCTGTAATACCACCAAAGGCAACCTGCCTAAATGACTACAGACCCATAGCACTCACGTCCGTAGACATTAAGTGCTTTGTAAGGCTGATAACTCACATCAACACCATTATCCAAGAAACCCTAGACCCACTCCAATTTGCATACCGCCCAAATAGATCCACAGATGATGTAATCTCTATTGCACTCCACACTGCCCTTTCCCACCTGGTCAAAAGGAACACCTATATGAGAATGCTATTCATTGACTACAGCTCAGTGTTCAACACCATAGTGCCCTCAAAGCTCATCATTAAGCTAAGGATCCTGGGACTAAACACCTCCCTCTGCAACTGGATCCTGAACTTCCTGACGGGCCGCCCTCAGGTGGTGAGGGTAGGTAGCAACACATCTGCCACGCTGATCCTCAACACTGGAGCCCCCCAGGGGTGCGTGCTCAGTCCCCTCCTGTACTCCCTGTTCACCCACGTCTGCATGGCCAGGCATTACTCCAACACCATCATTAAGTTTGCTGATGACACAACAACGACAACAACAACGTCACCGACAACGACGAGACAGCCTATAGGGAGGAGGTCAGAGACCTGGCTGGGTGGTGCCAGAATAACAACCTATCCCTCAACGTAACCAAGAATAAGGAGACTATTGTGGACTACAGGAAAAGGAGGACCGAGCACATCTCCATTCTTATTGACAGGGCTGTAATGGAGCAGGATGAGAGCTTGAAGTTCCTTTGTGTCGACATCACCAACAAACTAGATTGGTCCAAACACACCAAGACGATTGTGAAGAGGGCACGAGAAAAAGCCTATTCCCCCTCAGGAAACTAAAAAGATTTGGCATGGGACCTGACTGAGATCCTCAAAAGGTTCTACAGCTGCAACATCGAGAGCATCCTGACTGATTGCATCACTGCCTGGTACAGCAATTGCCCGGCCTCCGACCGCAAGGCACTACAGAGGGTAGTCCGGCTACACGGACTATTTACATTGTGTCCCTTTTACGCTGCTGCTACTCTCTGTTTATCATACATGCATAGTCACTTTAACTATACATTCATGTACATACTACCGTCAATTGGCCCGACCAACCAGTGCTCCCGCACATTGGCTAACTGGGATATTTGCCTTGTGTCCCACCACCCACCAATCCCTCTTTTACGTTACTGCTACTCTCTGTCCATCATATATGCATCGTCACTTTAACCATATCTACATGTACATACTACCTCAATCAGCCTGACTAACCAGTGTCTGTATATAGCCTCGCCACTTATTTTTCACTTTTTTAAATGTTTTTATTTCTTTACTTACCTATTGTTCACATACCTTTTTTGCACTATTGGTTAGAGCCTGTAAGTAAGCATTTCACTAACGTCTACACCTGTTGTATTCGGCGCTCGTGACAAATAAACTTTGATTTGATGGTGCAGTTATGTAGACCAGAGTGGAGAACAAGGAGAAGACTATGAAACAGAGGAGCAACTGCAAGTGCGCATCCTTAACGCTGCGCTGGACTTTGTCCCACTACATGGTTGGACTGTTGAAGCCATTTCAGCAGGAGCTGAGGTTAGTGAGTTTAGGGATATTGGATTCACTGTAGTTGTGTGGATGGAGAGGTTGTAAAGTGTAAGGTAATGTGACTAAATATAATTGTTGCTTTCCTATCACTGTTTTCCTCTGAGCAGACCCTGGGTCTCTCAGCAGCCTCCAGTGGAATGTTCCAGAATGGGGCAGGGGACCTGGTCCTGCACTTCATAGCTCAGTCCAATACCCAGCTAACAGAGCAACTGGCAGAGCATCACAATCAGGTCCAACTTGGTCAGGCAGAGTAAGTTCCCGCACTCTAAAATTAGCAGGTGGAAGAATGATATTGCAGTTAGGATTCAAACATGTATATGATTTGTTATTGGTATGTATGTGAGCATGTGTTAATTTTCTTGCAGACCAAAGAAAACTGCCGAGTTTCTTAGGGATGCAGTAGAAACCAGATTGAGGATGTTGACCCCATACATAAATAATTGGCCACAGGTATCTTGCACACAACACAGTATAACAATTGGGCCCTATGTGCCCTAGACCTTGACAACTGACAGTTAATCCCCTCACCTTGAACCAGGTCAAGCTACTCCTTGATATAAGGTAACCTAATCCTGTAACGTCTTTGACACACTAATAGAGGCAACCATTTATTACACCTGTACACCACAGGGGGTTGGTGGCACCTTAATTGGGGAGAACTGGCTTGTGGTAATGGTTGGAGTGGTATCAAACGAATGGTTTCCATGTGGTTTGATGCCATTCCGATTTCTCAGTTCCAGCCATTTGCCATACAGCTTACTTAGAAATGTACCACTGCCGTCCACATTATTAGTCTCTCCCAATTATTATTTTTTATTACACTCTAACAAATATCATTTTTTCCCTGCTGATTTAAAGTACATCTTCCTTTCTCCAGGCTTTGAGTATTCTGTTTCTGCCACACAACATACCAAACAGTCTGAAGCACCTCTCCACCCTGGTGGATGATATCTGGTACTATGCTGGAGACCGCTCCACAAATGTGAGTCGATCCCCTCTGCCTACATACCCCTCTTCCCATGTCTTCCTCACCCCTTTTCATCATCACCTCATACTATCTGGCCTGCCTCTGCAAAGGTTACTACTCACCACCTCTCCCTCTCACTTTTAGCACAGTTTACTCCTTTAATCCATCTCCTATGCGCTATAATATCCCTATTTTACATGTGTGCTACTGACATTTGTCTAATCCAAATATTTATATTTCCATCATGACGAAGGTTTTAGGATAGTCTGTCAACAACCACTATGCTGTGTCTGTTTATCAAAATCCTATTTTCTCAGTTTTCCCTCTGTTCTCATCTCAGTTGAACTGGTATACAAAACGAGCTGCACTGACCGGGATCTATAACACCACAGAGCTGGTGATGGTACAGGACTCCTCAGAAGACTTCCAGGACACCTGGAACTTCCTTGACAACCGCATCCAGGATATTGTCAACATGGCCAACACCACCAAACGGGTACCATTTCCTCAGTCTGTGTATAGTCTCTTAATATACACTACCGTTCAAAAGTTTGGGGTCACTTATCAATGTTCTTGTTTTTGAAAGAAAAGCTAATTTTTTTGTCCATTAAATTTACATCAAATTGATCAGAAATACAGCGTAGACATTTGTTGTAAAATGACTATTGAATCTGGAAATGGCTGAAATTTCGTTCCAATGGCACGTTGTGTTAGCTAATCCAAGTTATTTTAAAAGGTTAAATGATCATTAAAGCCTTTTTGCAAAAATGTTTTCTAAAGATCAATTAGCCTTTTAAAATGATAAACTTGGATTAGCTAACCATGTGCCATTGGTACACAAGTGATGGTTGCTGATAACGGGCCTCTGTACGCCTATATAGATATTCCATTAAAAATAAATATACCGTTTCCAGCTACAATTAACAATGTCTGCACTGCATTTCTGATCAATTTGATGTTATTTTAAATGGGCAGAAAGTGTTTCTTTCAAAAACAATCATTTCTAAGTGACCCCAAACTTTTGAACGGTAGTGTAGGTAAATGGTCACCAGTAATGAAATGTAAAATGTATAAATCATTAGAAAGACCTCACTAGTATACAACCTATATTAAGGGAACTCTATACGTGTAATTGACATATTTTGCTATTGTGTCCTGTAGGTGGCATCCACAGGAGAAGCAGTGGTGCAGGGGCTTATGGGAGCTGCTGTTACGGTGAGGATGCTAGAGAGAATATGCATGTTTGAGATGCACAGAATAAAGGATTATTATAACACATTGACAGCTTAAACACTTCTCTAGACATTGTGAAGATATGTTGTATCTGTGTCTTGAACACGCACAGCCTCATTGCTTGTAACCTTAGGTAGCTTTTTCCCCAAAAATTCTGCATAGTTTAAAATGATAATACCAGGCACTGCATTTGTTTAGTTCCAATTGTATTTCGTGTGTTTAGTAGTGACTGGAGATTTCTCTATTTTTCAGCTGAAAAATCTAACCGGAATTAACCAGAGACGGTGAAACAAGATGGCTATTTCTGTTCCACCATCCCCTCTTATCTCTGCCAATCAGGAGTTTGTGTTTCAATTGGTTTTCCCTCATACCCACTCCTATCCCTTTGTGTATAAAGGATACAAAAATGTGATTGTATTTGAAACATTTTTGTTCGGCTCCATTGAGAGATCCTAAATAAATTACAGATGAATTACAACAGAACAATTTTCTATTTGTTTTTCACCCAAATTGATTTAGGATGAGGACAAAGCATAATCGGAAAGTGTCAACTAAGAAACAAATCTATATTAGATATATCCTGTGTGTATTAACACCTCTCTCTAGGAGTTCCTACAATGCGTTAACAACACTGCATGGATTTTTATCTTGGTGCATTTTTTTTTTTTTTTTTTTTTTACATTTAGAACATATTTCTGGACGTCACGGTGTGACCCGGATGTTAAAAAGAACCCGCCCACCACGACTGACCAATCAGACTATTGATTTATTTCGGCCAATAAGCGGTAAGCAATTTGAGGCCTTCCCGGTGGCGTTGTTTAGACCGACCGACAAGACGTGTACATTTTAATGTACATTGCTTTTCTTATACGTTAACCATGCCGTATGCTAACCAGCCAATAGTGAAGATCACAGAACTGACGGATGAGAATGTTAAGTTTGTCATTGAGAACACCGACCTGTCGTGAGTAACCATTCAACTGATTATCAAGAAGTTGTTAGCGAGCTTGCGATAGGGTAGCCAATGTTAGCGCGCCTGCGATAAACTTGGTAATCACAGCTGTAAATGTTTTGATCGTTGTACTGGAATAAATAAGTTGCAATGGAAACAGACGTGTGACTAACTAGCTAACGTTAGTTGGCTTGCAAGGGTGGCGCACCGGGGCTTACACCATTGTCTCTCCTGGCTCTTATCTGGGGTCGTGGTGCTCGACGACATGGAGGGCTTGCTGCTAGATCATATTCTTATTACAAGAGACTGCTACTGTTTAAAGTTTCACATTCATTCTTTCACGTGTGTTATCTTATTTATACAGGGTTGCGAATTCCATCCGACGTGTCTTTATGTCAGAAGTTGCAACAATAGGTAAGAGTGATTTAAATCAGGCTGTACATAATTAATTGGTACTAGTGTATATACAGCCTGAAACGAATAGCTGCAAACTCGTAACTAAATTGTCCTTACAAGACAGAATGTTTATAGAAAATTACATTTAAACTTACTCTACCGGTTGTATGTGAGATGTGTCCTTCAGCTGCTCGAAATTTGCAATATGGTGTAATTGCAAACCGCAATTCGAGGCGTTTCTTGATGTGGGCGTTTCTTTATCAGGTACGCCAATTTGTGCCTGCCATTGGTCAATTCCGGTGTTATGATACTGGTTTCTCGACACAGATTATTTGTTTACATAGGTTAGGATAAGTACCGTGGCAGATTTTTAAAAACAAATATCTTATGTTTCACTGAGTTATAGCTGAACAAAGACATGGATAATATACAGTTGGCTGGTTTTCCTGTGCAATTGCAAAAAAAGAACAGCTACGTTGTCTATTTCTCAATAACAGCTGGTGTGCGAAATTAAATATTAAGGAAGTCTCGAGGTTTTGCTCACCTGAGGTAGAGTATCTCATGATAAGCTGCAGATCACACTATTTACCAAGAGTTTTCTATTTTTTTGTAGCTGACTATTTACCAACACAGATGCTGGCACTAAGACCACAGTCAATGAGCTGTATAAAGCCATAAGCATACAAGAAAATGCTCATCCAGAGGTGGCATTCCTAGTGGCCAGGGGCTTTAATGCAGGAAAACAAATCTGTTTGACCTAATTTCGACCAGCATGTTACATGTGCAACCAGAGGGGGGAGGGGACTCTAGACCACCTTTACTCTACACACAGAGACGTGTACAAAGCTCGCTCTTCCATTTGGCGAATCTGACTTATTCTATCCTCCTGATTCCTGCAAAAACAAAAGCAGGAAGTACCAGTGACTCACTCAATACGGAAGTGGCCAGATGACGCAGATGCTCAGCTACAGGACTGTTTTGCTAGCACAGACTGGAATATGTTCCGTGACTCATCAGATTGCATTGAGGAGTATACCACATCAGACACCGGCTTCATCAAAGCACATCAATGACATTGTTGACCGTACGTACATACCCCAACCAGAAGCCATTAATTACAGGCAACATCTGAACTAAAGGCTAGAACTGCCACTTTCAAGGAGCGGGACTCTAACCTAGACACTTATAAGAAGTCCCGCTATGCCCTCAGACAGACCATCAAACGGGCAAAGCGTAAATACAGGACTGAGATTGAATCCTACTACACAGGCTCCGATGCTCGTCGGCTGTGGCAGGGCTTGCAAACTATTACGGACTACAAAGGGAAGCCCAGCCGACCTCTAGAGGGCTGGGTGCACTGCTGGCCAGGGCGGGCGTAGGGCGATTGGTGGAAAAGATGTAGATGACCTCTCGAGTAAGGGGGCTCTGAGGGGCACAGTGACACAAGCCTACCAGAAGAGCTAACTGCGCTTCGAAGCAAGCAACACTGAAGCATGCGTGAGAGCACCAGCTGTTCCAGATGACTGTGTGATCACGCTCGCCAGGTCAACATTCACAAGGCCAGGCGGATTACCAGGACGTGTACTCCGAGCATGTGGCACCAGGACAACAACCTCTCTCAACGTGATCACGACAAAACGATCATTATGGTCCAAACACACCAAGACATTTGTGAGGAGAGTGCAACAATGCCTATTTCCCCCTCAGGACACTGAACAGATTTGGCATGGGTCCTCAGATCCTCAAAGTTTTACAGTTGTATTGAGAGCATTGGTTTCATGACCGCCTGGTATGGCAACTGCTCGGCGATGAAATAACACATGGCATTCTCTCAACTGGCTTCATTAGGTAATCACCTGGAATGCATTTCAATTAACAGATGTTAAATTAATTTGTGGAATTTCTTTCCTTAATGCATTTTGAGCCAATCAGTTGTGTTGTGACAAGGTAGGGGGGGTATACAGAAGATAGTCCTATTTGGTACAAGACCAAGTCCATATTATATCAAGAACCGTTTAAGACATGAAGGTCAGTCAATACGGAACCTTGCAAGAACTTTGAAAGTTTCTTCAAGTGCAGTCGCAAAAACCATCAAGCGCTATGATGAAACTGGCAATGTAGAAAATAGTCTAAATAAAAACCCTTGAATGAGTAGGTGTTCTAAAACTTTTGACCGGTATTGTACATATGACCTCAACTAACCTGTACCCCTGCACATTGACTCTGTACCAGTACCCCCTGTATATAGCCTCGTTGATCTTTTTATTTTATTTGGTCAATATTTTTTCTTAACTGCATTGTTGGTTAAGGGCTTGACAGTAAGCATTTCACGGTAAGGTCTACTACACCGGTTGTATTCGGCGCATGTGATAAATACAATTTGAATTGAGATTAGGATCATTAACGTGGCTGGTTAGGATCATTACTGGCGTGGCAGGTTTAGGAGAATGAGGTTAGGAAAGGGGTTGGGGTTAGGCTCAGCTACATTGCTACAGTCAACAACTGATGTCCCTGAAGCGAAAGAAATGTCCACAGACCAATGGCGAGCATCAATGGGTGTAACTTCATATCAGAAATGCCCCTAATTTGCAGTCTGCAATTACTCTTCTCAAAAATTGAGACAAAGTACCCACATGAAAATATTTTTTACTCAACTTTTTATAGAGGCATATTACCATCTCTCTAAAAAGTTGGGTAAACAATACATTCCTGTGGATATTCTCAAATTACGTGAAGCTGAAAGACTAACAGCACAGACAGAGTAAGTTTTTAAATGTAATTTTATTCATCATTCTGGCTTGTAAGGAACATTTTAGATGATTTTGCAGGCATTTGTCAGGCTGTGTATATACCAATTGTGTATTACAGCCTGATTAATCAGACTAGGTAAAATACAGCATCACCCGTGGTTGTTATAATCTCATGAACGTGTAGACATTTGTTAGTCGTGTCTTCCCCAGTCCCCACAATGATTAATATTTTTTGGAAGTGTTCATGTCCTTGTTTAATTTCAGCTATTGATTGGATTCAAATTGATGCAAATTCTTCTGTGATCCACGACGAGTTTATTGCTCACAGAGTGGGTATGTAGTTAATGTATTATAAGACTTTTTTTCTCCTTTTATACCAATATTGTACTGATCACTAACTCAGTCTATGGTCTCATTTTTCAGGTCTTATTCCCCTTACCAGTGATGATGTTGTGGACAAGATGCAGTACTCCAGAGTAAGCATTTGGACACCTGATTAAGACCAGACAATGGCTGAAAGTTATGTTTGCTAGCCATGCTCACTTGAAGATAAAACCACTAAGTCTTTTCACCTATTCCCGTCTACCGCAGGACTGTACATGTGACGATTTCTGCCCAGAATGCTCTGTTGAACTGACACTAGACGTTCGCTGCACAGAGGACCAGACCCGCCATGTGACCTCACGAGACCTGCTGTCCAACCACCCTCGAGTCATTCCTGTGAGTGCACTTCCATTCAACAGTAATTCACATACAGATTTTCCTCCCCGTATTATTTTGTTCGGAAGCAAGTTAACTTATCTTATTTGATCTTTAGGTGACCTCCAAGAGTCGAGACAATGATCCCAATGACTATGTTGAACAGGATGGTAGGCTGCTCTTTCCAATGGTTTTCTATTAAATTATTTTTTTATAAATATTTGGTCTCTTACATTCATTGCTGCTCTCGCATTATCATTCTACCCTCATCCTCATCTTGGCTCTGCCTCCTTCCTCTCGTCAGACATTTTGCTTGTGAAGCTTAGGAAGGGTCAGGAGCTGCGTCTCAGAGCTTATGCCAAAAAGGGTTTTGGCAAGGAGCATGCCAAGTGGAACCCTACAGCAGGGGTGTCCTTTGAGTATGACCCAGACAATGCACTGAGGCACACTGTTTATCCACGGCCAGAGGAATGGTGGGTTACATTTTAATGTTTTTAATGGAGACCCATGACCGTATTCTGTGAGGGGGAGAGTTACTGTGAATTGACCCAGAGTTTTTCTGTCTCAGGCCAAAGAGTGAATACTCAGAGATTGAGGAGGATGAGGTGCAAGCACCCTTTGACCCCAATGGCAAACCTGAGAGGTGAGTATCAGTTAATTGGAGTCTAAATGGTTCTTTACCAGTCAGTACCAATGTATTGAATTACATGTCTGTTATTGAGCATTTGTGTCCTTCAGTGTCAACTGTCGCATTCCAATGATGACTGTGATACAGGTTTTGATGGTGTTAAAGCAGTATGTGATGACAAAAGATGGTGAATAATGATCAGTAGGAAAGATGGTAGAGATGTCACTGTTAATTTGTGTTGTGGCACAAACTTGCAGGTTCTATTATAACGTGGAGACATGTGGCTCACTGCGACCGGAGACCATCGTCATGTCTGCTCTGGCAGTGCTGAAAAAGAAACTGAGTGATTTACAGACCCAGCTGAGTCACGAAATCCAGAGTGATGTCCTCACGATCAACTGAGTCCTGCCGTTTTAGCCAGTTCTACACTGCTCACAGAGATCAGAAGCAGACCCAGTTCCAAATGATGGATTTATTTGATGGTAGCAAATTTGTGATATTGGTAGGAGAAATGTTGATCCAACCATATCAGATCACCTACTGATATCGTCTATTGTTTCTACATCATCCACCATATTGTTTTGTCTACATCTCCGCTTTGTAGAAGTTGTTTGCAGGATTCTTTTTTTTAAATTGTATTTTGTATAATGAACCTTTTTTTTCAATAAACCCCCATTTTCATCCAGCTTGAAAGTGATTGCCTTTTAATCTAAATAAGGTGGTGAATTAGAGCATAGGTGAGCGGTCTTTGTGACTTGGGTATATGTAGGCTACAAGGTGTCACATCAATGTTTGAAGAGAAACCTACAGAATCGCAATGGTGTCTTGCGATCATTACTTGATATTCAGACAGTATCCAACTCATGAATCACTGGCCTGTTTTGGCTGAATAAGTGATCAGATTTCATTATTGTAGTTACCACTAAGGAAAGGAAATTGGCTTGATTTTGTTAGCTTTAATTAGCATTACAGGGTCCCAGCTTTTCAGCATTCAGCCAAACGCGTAAGTGTAGCCTACAACCTGTCTTGGCGAATGAAGTGCTGGCATGACAGCCGGTAGCATAGCAATTAGAGCGATGGGTCAGTAACCGCTAGTTCGACTCCCTGAGCCTACAAGGTGAACAATCTGCCCTTGAGCAATGCACGTAATCCTAATTGTATCAGGGTCAGAGTTGATAATGTCATAAGGTGAATGCACCAATTTGTAAGTCGCTCTGGATAAGAGCGTCTGCTAAATGACTTAAATGTAAATGTAAATAATGGCAGACCCTGGCCATGACACCACTCTCAGAATGTGTCTCCAGGAGAGTTGGGATATGGAATGAAAACAAATGACTAATTCACAGATGCGTATTAATACACACTTGTACATGGGGGAAATAAGACAAATATTAGCACCCACCAAATTATGATTTATGTACATTTTCGGTGCTGCTCGAGCCCAATCTAGTCACTGCTGCAAAACCGAGCGTTGATATTTTGTGGATAATCTCTCGCGTTCTCCGCGCCTCTTTCTGAAAACCCATTGGAGGAGAAGGTCAGAGGGGAGGGCCCTCTACCTTTCTCATCCAATGGAGTTTGAGAAGCAGTGGAGGCGAGAGAAAGCGAGAAGTATTCAATTGAGTTTCTCCCTAGCACATGAAAGGGGAAGGTGCGTGCATCGTGAACATGCAGAAAAATGGAGACGTGTGATATTCATGTTCAAATGATTTGCAGAAAGATAATCAATTCCAGGCAATTAATGTCAGGTCAGAACCGACTACCCTATTAATACATGGTTATTTTCATGATATCCCTCATAAATACAGCAACAATGTTGCAACAGAGACAGTGAGGAACAATATTGCGTTCATTGAATGAATGCCTCATGTAATCGACAAGGTAGTGGTGTCTCAAGGGCAAATAATATACAGTAGCCTAATAATCACTATGCAAATAGCTTCACAGACAGTGAAATTCACTACTTTTGTCAAGTAATTTTTACATTGATGAAGATTATAGCAATGCTTGCAAGTTGCAACAAGACAAACTCTGCTTTTTTTCCAGATATAAGTTTATGTGGATATCTTGATTTGACTTTTGAACTTGGTCTCATGTGCTGTGACACAATCAACACAGAGGCTGAGATGTCTGCAGCAGTAACTGAGGCCTGTGTCTATTTATTTTATTTTATTTAACCAGGTAGGCAAGTTGAGAACAATTGCGACCTGGCCAAGATAAAGCAAAGCAGTTTGACACATACAACGACACAGAGTCGTTGACACATGGAATAAAACAAACATACAGTCAATAATACAGTAGAAACAAGTCTATATACGATGTGAGCAAATGAGGTGAGATAAGGGAGGTAAAGGCAAAAAAAGGCCATGGTGGCAAAGTAAATACAATATAGCAAGTAAAACAATGGAATGGTAGATTTGCAGTGGAAGAATGTGCAAAGTAGAAATCAAAATAATGGGGTCCAAAGGAGCAAAATAAATAAATAAATGAAATACAGTTGGGAAAGAGGTAGTTGTTTGGGCTAAATTATAGGTGGGCTATGTACAGGTGCAGTAATCTGTGAGCTGCTCTGACAGTTGGTGCTTAAAGCTAGTGAGGGAGATAAGTGTTTCCAGTTTCAGAGATTTTTGTAGTTCGTTCCAGTCATTAGCAGCAGAGAACTGGAAGTGTGTGCTACAGGTGGGAGATGCTATGGTGACCAGCGAGCTGAGATAAGGGGGGACTTTACTTAGCAGGGTCTTGTAGATGACATGGAGCCAGTGGGTTTGGCGACGAGTATGAAGCGAGGGCCAGCCAACGAGAGCGTACAGGTCGCAATGGTGGGTAGTATATGGGGCTTTGGTGACAAAACGGATTGCACTGTGATAGACTGCATCCAATTTGTTGAGTAGGGTATTGGAGGCTATTTTGTAAATGACATCGCCAAAGTCGAGGATTGGTAGGATGGTCAGTTTTACAAGGGTATGTTTGGCAGCATGAGTGAAGGATATTTTGTTGCGAAATAGGAAGCCAATTCTAGATTTAACTTTGGATTGGAGATGTTTTATATGGGTCTGGAAGGAGAGTTTACAGTCTAACCAGACACCTAAGTATTTGGAGTTGTCCAAGTATTCTAAGTCAGAGCCGTCCAGAGTAGTGATGTTGGACAGGCGGGCAGGTGCAGGTAGCGATCGGTTGAAGAGCATGCATTTAATTCTACTTGTATTTAAGAGCAATTGGAGGCCACGGAAGGAGAGTTGTATGGCATTGAACTCCTACTACTCCTATTCTTCACTTGAAGAGGAAGAGTCATATCAATGGCAGTTCCGGCTCTGATCCTCCGATTGAACCACATCCAGACATTGACATGTTCTGGTACACATTCATATTAAAAGTATACCAAAAGTCTCCAGATCTTCCCATGATCCCAGTGTTATTGACCGAATAACATGTAGGCTTCATTTTGTCACAATAACATGTTGACTTCACAAACTATAGAGAGATATTAAACTGGATCATTATCCTTGTGGTGAGACATTCTCTCTGGATACTAAATTAGCTATGCAGGGAAAGAGAAGAGACCAATGGTGTATTTTGTTTGGGGTTTTCCCACTCAGATCCTGACCCATGCTCACCTGTTCATGGATAACTTTATACAGTGAGTACATGACACACACACACAATTTGCAATTCATGTGTTTTATTTTTTCTCTGACCTCTTCTGAACAGACATGGCTGCTTAATTGATTTGAAGAAGGTCTTGGAACACCTTTTGGAGGACACTGACTGGCCAGCTGTCTACCTCATACTGGGTGAGTCTTTGTCATTCCTGAACTATTGTCAGCTTTGATATACAGTACCCTACCTCAAACAACTGCACAGGGAATATACTGTTAATGAATATGAGTAATAAACTCACTCATCCTTCATGCTTCTCTCACTCTTGCAGCTGCCAATATGTTTTCAATTGCTGCTCTGCTACTTGAGGTGTCTGGATAAGGTGAGACAAGTCTACCCCGGCTTTTCAAATAAGAGCGGCTCAGCTATGTGAACTGTCTCACAAAGGTTAATATGTTGATTCTAGGGAACACTGTCCCCCAGTGCAGGGTGCTGTTTACACCTGGGGCACTTGGGATAACTGACACTTTTTCCTGCCATTCTATGTCAGCTAAAGACTTACAGAAATCTCTGGAACATGCTGACATCTCTGACGAGTCTACTATATGTAAAACACTAAAGAATGTTTTTCATGGGAGGACAACACGGAAGAACCCACTGCTGTCCAATTTTTTCTCTGACCTGGATGTTCCAGAGTTGTCTGGAAGGAACACACTGTGTGGAGAAAAGGCACAGCACACCAACATCAAAACCTTATCCCAACTGTAAAGTATGGTGGAGGGACCCTCATGGTTTGCTTTGCTGCCTCAAGGCCTGGACAGCTTGCTATCGTCGACAGAAAAATGAATTCCCAAGTTTATCAAGACATTTTGCAGGAGAATGTTAGGCCATCTGTCCGCCAATTGAAGTTCAACAGAAGTTGGGTGATGCAACAGGACAACGACCCAAAACACAGAAATAAATCAACAACAGAATGGCTTCAACAGAAGAAAATAAGCCTTCTGGAGGGGCCCAGAGTCCTGACCTACACCCGATTGAGATGCTGTGGCATGACTTCAAGAGAGCAGTTCACACCAGACATCCCAAGAATATTGCTGAAATGAAACAGTTTTGTAAAGAGTGTGGTAAACCGTTGTGTTGAGCGTGCAGAGATTGACACAGAGACAGGGAGGCTTTAGTCCACAAAAACAACTTTACTAACACAGAAAATAAACATTAAAGAAAATCACTTAGGTTTGGCTCGGTCCTTCTTCTCTACTGTGGCTTGGTGTCGGTCTCTCGCGGTGTGCCACCGTGCTCCTTTTATTTGGCCTCCACGGCTGGTTGGCACTTTCCTCTAATTACCTACACTTAGCGCCGTCTGTGTCGGGGTGCCTAGCTCCCGTATTCCCAGCATTAAGACCAGGAATACAACTTTCCCGAATTGGATCCTTTGTTCAAACAGGGAAATTGAACTGATTCCAGAGGCTGATCCAAAACACCGGCAGTGGAGAAGAGGTATTCGGAGTGGACATTACTCATATGTATATACTGTATTCTATTCTACTGTGTTTTAATCTATGCTGCACCGACAATGCTCTTCCAAATATGTATATATTCTTAATTCCATTTCCTTTACTTTACATTTGTGTGTATTGTATTGTTTTTATTGTGTGTATTGTTGTGAACGTTTTAGATATTACTTGTTTGATATTACTGCACTGTTGGAGCTAGAAACACAAGCATTTCACGACACCCACAAAAACATCTGCTAAACATGTCTACGTGACCAATACAATTTGAACAAGAGAATAATTATCTTCCCTGTCCACTACCCACAATCAGTGGTAACAGCATCAAACCAACCATCAGTAACTACTGCACCCACTAACACTAGAAAGTCAAAAACAAACGGGATCGAACTGATATCCCTGGATATGAAACCGACCCCCTGACGACACCAACTGTTGGTTTCTTAGTAAGAATAAAGCTTGAGCCCAAGAACAGTGTAGGGCCAGAGAAATAAGTATGTTCCTCCTGATGGGTAGACAGTCAAACAGTCTGACCAGACAGGGTGAGTCATCATCTCAAGTTGAGGTGCAAATTCGCACAAAGCTACAGTGGCAAGAAAAAGTATGTGAACCCTTTGGAATTACCTGGATTTCTGCATATATTGGTCATAAAATTTGATCTGATCTTCGTCTAAGTCATAACAAAAGACAAACACAGTCTGCTTAAACTAATAACACACAAAAAATGATACGTTTTTATGTCTTTATTGAACACACTGTGTAAAAATTCACAGTGCAGGGTGGGAAAAGTATGTGAACCTTGAATTTAATAACTGGTTGATCCTCCTTTGGCAGCAATAAACTCAACCAAACGTTTTCTGTAGTTGAGGATCAGACCTGCACAGAGGTCAGGATCAATTTTGGACCATTTCTCTTGTGGTATCCCAGGAGGTCTACCCTGGGGAATGGTAATAAGAGGGGAGGTGCGCGAGGCGACGTTGGCTCCTTCTGCTGGTAATGCTGATGAGTTACCGCCGTTCTGATATCCAAAAGTAATCTTTGTCTGTATGTAATAGCACAAAAACTTTTCTGGGCTAATAATGTAAGAAATAACACATAAAAAACAAAAAACTGCAAAGTTTGGATTTTTATTGTGGTAAATATCTGCATTCTGCTCCCAAGTTGGTAAATATCTGCATTCTGCTCCCAAGTGGTGCAGCGGTCTAAGGCACAGCATCTCAGTGCTAGAGGCATCACTACAGACCCTGGTTTGATTCCAGGCAGTATCACAACCAGTCGTGATTGCGAGTCCCATAGGGTGGTGCACAATTGGCCCAGTGTCGTCCGGGTTTGGCTGGGGTAGGCTGTCATTGTAAAGAAGAATTTGTTCTTAACTGACTTGCCTAGTTGAAAAAAAATATACATTTTCCAGGGACTGACAAGTGTATATTACATGAAACAAACAAACACATAGAACACCTGAATATTAAAGGTGAGAACAATTCTTCTTTCTTGGCGTACACAATTTCTGACTGGTTAGTTGTAGACAATGAACACATAGACAGTTAATGATATTGACTTTGCTCAGTCAGACCTTTACTTATTCCTCCTGGAACCCACTCTATGCTACCAGTGAGACTTCCCCTTGACCCACAGGGTCCAAATCAACATCTTTTGTTAGAGGCTGGTAAAAAATGGTGAGATGAGGGCCACACTATTATCCACCCTCTTAATTTTTGCCTCTTCTTTCAGGTGGTCTTTACTCAAATGATGGTGGTAATCATGCAGCAGGTGATATGTTTATGTACTAAATGCATGTGTTTGTACTGTGATTGAATAACTGTGATCCTCAACACAGGGGCCCCACATGGTTGAACTCCCTGTTCAACCATGACTGCGTGACCAAGCACACCTACAACTCAATTATCAAGTTTGCAGACGACATAACGGTAGTAGGCCTGATTACCAACAATGACGAGACAGTCTACAGGGAGAAGGTGAGGGCCCTGGCAGAGTGGTGCCAGGAAAATAACATGTCAATCAACATCAATAAAACGAAGGAGCTGATCATGGACTTCAGGAAGGAGCAGAAGGAGCACTCACCCAACCACATCAACATGGCCGCAGTGGAGAAGGTGAAAATCTTCAAGTTCCTCTGGGTACACATCACTGACAATCTGAAATGGTCCACACAGATAGTGTAGTGAAGAAGGCGCAACAGCGCCTCTTCAACCTCAGGAGGCTGAGGAAATTCAGCTTGGCCCCTAAGACCCTCACAAACTTTTACAGATGCACCATGAAGAGCATCCTGTCAGGCAGTATCACTGCCTGATACGGCAACTGCTCCACCCAGAGGACTCTCCAGAGGGCTCTCCAGAGGATGGTGTCGTCTGCCCAACGCATCACCAGGGGCACACTGCCTGCTCTCCAGGACATCAACAGCATCCGATATCACAGGAAGGACAAAAAGATCATCAAGGATATCAACCAGCCGAGGCACGGCCTGTTCACCCCGCTATCATCCAGAAGGTGAGGTCAGTACAGGTGCATCAAAGCTGGGACCAAGAGACTGAAAAACAGCTTCTATCTCAAGGCCATCAGACTGTTAAATAGTAATCACTAGCCAGCCTCCACCCAGTACCCTGCCCTGAACTTAGACACGGTCACTAGCCGGCTACCACCTGGTTACTCAAACCTGCAACTTGAGGCTGCTGCCCTATGTACATAGACATAGAATCACTGGTCACTTTAATAATGGAACACTGGTCAGTGGTCACTAATAATGTTTACATATTGTTTTACTCATTTCATATGTATACTGTATTCAAGTCAATGTCATCCCTATTTAACTATTGCTGTATATACTATACTATCCTATGTATTCTACAGATATACTATATATTCTATCCACGTACTGTCCATAATGTCTTTAATGTCTATAAATTCCAGCATATATTTATATATTATACATTTTGTTTGTTTTGTTGTGCCAGTATCTCATTGCTCTGCCCTTGTACAACTGTCATCTAGGGATCTTCATCATGATGCTCTTTGAGGTGAGTTACACTGAACTACCATACAGTATAGGTCTATATGTGTTCATGCAGTGTGTGTTTGAACATGAACGTTAACGCCCCCTTCTCTTTCCCTGCCCCAGCTCCTGGTAGCTGTTTACCTTGGACACTATTTCAGGGGTAACTATGGCAGTGGGCTGGTGTGGCTGTGCTTGCTACTGGGTCCTTCTCTGGCTGTGATGATCTATTTCCATGACCACGACACGAGTCACCATGGCCAACGTCCTCCTGGACTGTCCGCTACTCACTGTTTGTCATGATCACTCACTTATGCTGACTTTGGATAGGCTTCAGCACTTTTTGATATCTTTGAAAGACTACTGTCCAGTTTAGGATTCGTCCATTTTTTGGGAGTTATCACAGCCTTAATATCTATTTTTATTTTTGTTGAAAGACCAACAAAATATACACCACAGCTATTCATAATTATTTTGAATTTGAATCTTTGGAGCCTGTGTCCTGTCATTATGTGACTCAATCACACATGAAAGATAGGGCTGCTTATTCACTGTTCACAAGTCACCCAACGTTTACTGTAGGTTTATGGATCATAGCCAACTTTTTTCAGACTACTGGTAACTAACTGCCTGGTGAAAACTATTGGGAAACCACACCATGTTGAGTTCAAGCACAAAATGAATTATACAGTATAGCTTCCAATTGAATTGTGCTGTTAATTCTTTACTGGCCAACCACACCATGTTGAATTCACACACAGTGTGAACGGAGTGAAATACAGTATATAGCTGAATTGTACTTGATACTTTGGCAAGCTTATAAAGCTATAAGAAATGTGATAGTTGTGATGTGCTTGCCCTCTTACTGAGATTTCATAAACTGTCAGAACATTCGAGGAAGATAATTTCTATTGTATTTACAGTGCCTTGCGAAAGTATTCGGCCCCCTTGAACTTTGCGACCTTTTGCCACATTTCAGGCTTCAAACATAAAGATATAAAACTGTATTTTTTTGTGAAGAATCAACAAGTGGGACACAATCATGAAGTGGAACGACATTTATTGGATATTTCAAACTTTTTTAACAAATCAAAAACTGAAAAATTGGGCGTGCAAAATTATTCAGCCCCTTTACTTTCAGTGCAGCAAACTCTCTCCAGAAGTTCAGTGAGGATCTCTGAATGATCCAATGTTGACCTAAATGACTAATGATGATAAATACAATCCACCTGTGTGTAATCAAGTCTCCGTATAAATGCACCTGCACTGTGATAGTCTCAGAGGTCCGTTAAAAGCGCAGAGAGCATCATGAAGAACAAGGAACACACCAGGCAGGTCTGAGATACTGGTGTGAAGAAGTTTAAAGCCGGATTTGGATACAAAAAGATTTTCCAAGCTTTAAACATCCCAAGGAGCACTGTGCAAGCGATAATATTGAAATGGGAGGAGTATCAGACCACTGCAAATCTACCAAGACCTGGCCGTCCCTCTAAACTTTCAGCTCATACAAGAAGAATGATCAGAGATGCAGCCAAGAGGACCATGATCACTCTGGATGAACTGCAGAGATCTACAGCTGAGGTGGAAGACTCTGTCCATAGGACAACAATCAGTCGTATATTGCACAAATCTGGCCTTTATGGAAGAGTGGCAAGAAGAAAGCCATTTCTTAAAGATATCCATAAAAAGTGTTGTTTAAAGTTTGCCACAAGCCACCTGGGAGACACTCCAATCATGTGGAAGAAGGTGCTCTGGTCAGATGAAACCAAAATTGAACTTTTTGGCAACAATGCAAAACGTTATGTTTGGCGTAAAAGCAACACAGCTCATCACCCTGAACACACCATCCCCACTGTCAAACATGGTAGTGGCAGCATCTTGTTTTGGGCCTGCTTTCCTTCAGCAGGGACAGGGAGGATGGTTAAAATTGATGGGAAGATGGATGGAGCCAAATACAGGACCATTCTGGAAGAAAACCTGATGGAGTCTGCAAAAGACCTGCGACTGGGACGGAGATTTGTCTTCCAACAAGACAATGATCCAAAACATAAAGCAAAATCTACAATGGAATGGTTCAAAAATAAACATATCCAGGTGTTAGAATGGCCAAGTCAAAGTCCAGACCTGAATCCAATCGAGAATCTGTGGAAAGAACTGAAAACTGCTGTTCACAAATGCTCTCCATCCAACCTCACTGAGCTCGAGCTGTTTTGCAAGGAGGAATGGGAAAAAAATTCAGTCTCTCGATGTGCAAAACTGATAGAGACATACCCCAAGCGACTTACAGCTGTAATCGCAGCAAAAGGTGGCGCTACAAAGTATTAACTTAAGGGGGCTGAATAATTTTGCACGCCCAATTTTTCAGTTTTTGATTTGCTAAAAAAGTTTGAAATATCCAATAAATGTCCACTTCATGATTGTGTCCCACTTGTTGTTGATTCTTCACAAAAAAATGCAGTTTTTTATCTTTATGTTTGAAGCCTGAAATGTGGCAAAAGGTCGCAAAGTTCAAGGGGGCCGAATACCTTCGCAAGGCACTGTATATATTGTTTTGATTTTATTTCAGATAGTTTGTGTATTTGTGATTATTTTTCCAGTACGTGTTCTCCTTTTTGTCACATAAAAAGGGGTGCAAATGTACTTTTAAATAAACATGCATTGTTATCTTTGGTTTATTAAAGCGGTCAAATTACTGTACCTGTATCTGCATGTTGTGAACCACAATTCATTGCGCTAGCCTTTTACTGTGAATCACGTGACCCCGTCATTGAGGTAGGCGGAAATGAAAGTTAACCAGCTAGCGGTACCAGAGGACCACAGCTGAAAAAGGTATTTATGAGAAAATAAACGAAATACGTTGCCAGGAATGTCAAGTAAATCAGGATTGTAGAAAACATTTCTTCAATAGTACACATTTATCTAACTACGTTTACGAGAAAAGGTGGCTGTCATGTCCTTATGCCCACACAAAGCTGTTGGCTAGCTAGGAGCTATAACGTTAGCTCACCATCTTCCGTGTTTTGTTTTTGTGGGCAGGGTATTTAAATATGGAGGCAATGAGCCACTTTGAGTTTTTGATGTGTACAGTTAATCGATGTACATTAAGCTAGTAGTTATCAGCAAATGCGATGTCTCACCCTGTGCATCTTACACGCAGTAAATGTTTAGGTTCCCTTTTGTTGGGATCACACCAAAGATGGTGGATAAATGAAGATCGTTACTCCGTTCGTTTACCATTAAAAAAAAATTGTCAACTAAATTTTCATTGGTCACATACACGTGTTTAGCAGATGTTATTGTGGGCTACGAAATGCTTGTGTTTCTAGCTCCAACAGTGCAGTAATACCTAACAACAATACACACAAATCTAAAGTAATGGAATTAAGAATATCTAAATATTTGGATGAGCAATGTTGGAGCGGCATAGACTAAAATACAGTAGAATACACTATATACATATGAGATTAGTTATGCAAACATTATTAAAGTGGCCAGTTTCAAGTCTATGTATATAGGGCAGCAGCCTCTAAGGTGCTAGTGATGGCTATTTAACAGTCTGGTGACCTTGAGATAGAAGCTGTTTTTGGGTCTCTCGGTCCCAGCTTTGATGCACCTTTTCTGACCTCGCCTTCTGGATGATAGCTGGGTGAACAGGCAGTGGCTCGGGTAATTGTTATCCTTTGATCTTTTTGGCCTTTGTGTGACATTGGGTGCTGTAGATGTCCTGTAGGGCAGGTAGTTTGCCGCCACCATCTGGAGCGCCCTGCGGTTGCGGGCGGTGCAGTTACCGTACCAGGTGGTGATACCCGACAGGATGCTCTTAATTGTGCATCTGTAAAAGTTTGTGAGTGTTTTAGGTGCCAAGCCAAATTTCTTCAGGCTGCTTCACCACACTGTCTGTGGGTGGACCATTTCAGTTTGTCAGTGATGTGTACGCGGAGGAGCAAGTGGGTCGGATCTGATGTCTAGTTAACGGTTTGTTTTTGGGGTAACATTTATGCTGGATCGAAAAGGTGTATTGTAGGACGTGATAACACCCAGATATGACTAAACTATTCAAGCTACGACTGTCTCCTATGACTATCTCATAGTGAAGGGGTTTCCTAACATTTTCACTCATGCCTCACGTGTGTTCATGACACAAACAGTTCACACCCCTCTTGTTGGCAGAGAGAAAATGTTTAAAGGTTTAAAGCCTGTTTCCTGCAATTCTGCACATTTTGTCATTGGGTGCAGAGCAAATGTTGCTGTTTCAAAGCTAATTTTATTGCAATTCATTAAATTTGCCATGTCTAATGTGTATTCATGTGATATTTAAGTGACTCAAACTTTACTACAAAATCTATGGGCTAATAAATCTAGTTAAAAACATCTGACACGGGCTAATTGATCTGGGCATTTCTGACAAGTTATAAATATCTCTCTAAAGTATGCAATGACTGACATGATGGGGAAAACTGATGACACACTACCCAATTTCGAAATTGCACCTTGTGCATTTTACTATTACTCAACAAAGTCAGACTGATAAGTGTTCAATTGGGTTGGGAGCTGGTGACTGAGACGGCCATGGCATATGTTTGACATAGTTTTCATGCTCATCAAACCATTCAGTGACCACTCGTGCCCTGTGGATGGAAACATTGTCATTCTATGGGGGCAAAGCCATGGTAGTAAACATGAAAAATGTTTATACATGACCCTAAGCATGATGGGATGTTAATTGCTTAATTAACTCTGGAGCCAAACCTGTGTGAAAGCACCCAGTTCAATGTAACATTGCTAGGTTTAGGCTACTACATGTAGAATGGCTCCCGAGAGGGTGGCTGACGTTTTACGTGCTCCTAACAAAATGTGTTATTTGTTTTGTTTTTTTGCATTGTTTGTAACTTATTTTAGAACTTATTTTGTACATAGAGTTGCTGCTACCATCTCTTATAACCGAAAATAACTTCTGGACATCAGAACAGCGATTACTCACCACAAACTGGTAGAAGCCTTTTCCTTTAAAGAGTCCAACGTGAAGGACATATTGCTTTCCCGGGAACAGGCCCAAATCCCTGTTATTTGTGTGAAGAGAAGATGGAGAAAAAGGAGGTGGAGGTCAGGCTGCCTTCTGAGAATCCATAGACGAGCGAGAACCCCCACTGCCATCTGTTCTTTTGGCAAACATGCAATCATTGGAAAATAAAATCAATGACCTACGAGCAAGATTAAACTACTAACAGGACATTAAAAACCGTAATATCTTAAGTTTCACCGAGTCGTGGCTGAACGACAACATGAACAACATACCGCTGGCGGGTTTTTACACTGTATTGGCAGGACAGAACAGCAGCCTCTGCTAAGACGAGGGGTAGCAGTCTATGTATATTTGTAAACAACAGCTGAAAGATATCTAAGGAAGTCTCAAGATTTTGCTCGCCTGAGGTAGAGTATCTCATGATAAGCTGTAGACCACACTAATCTACCTAGAGAGTTGTCATCTGTATTTTTCGTAGCTGTCTACATACCACCACAGACCAATGCTGGCACTAAGACCACACTCAATGAGCTGAATACGGCCATAAGCAAACAGGAAAACGCTCATCCAGAGGCGGTGCTCCTAGTAGCTGAGGACTTTAATGCAGGGAAACTTAAATCCATTTTGCCACATTTCCACCAGCATGTTAAATGTACAACCAAAGGGGGAAAAAACTCTAGACCACCTTTACTCCACACACAAAGATGCGTATAAAGCTCTCTTTCCATTTGGAAAATCCGACCATAATTCTATCCTCCTGATTCCTGCTTACAAGCTCAAATGAAATCAGGAAGCAACAGTGACTCGGTCAATGAAACAGTGATCAGATGAAGCAGATGCTAAATTGCAGAACTGTTTTGCTAGCACAGGCTGGAATATGTTCCGTGATTCTTCCGATGGCATTGAGGTGTACACCACCGGTCACTGGCATCATCAATCAGTGCATCGATGACGTCGTCCCCACAGTGACTGTAAGAACATACCCCAACCAGAAGTCATGGATTACAGGCAACATCTGCACTGAGCTAAAGGGTAGAGCTGCCTCTTTCAAGGAGCGGGACCTTATTAGAAATCCCGCTATGCACCAGCTGTTCCCGACAATAGTGTGATCACGCACTCCGCAGCCGATGTAAGACCTATAAACAGGTCAACATTCACAAGGCCGCAGGGCCAGACGGATTACCAGGACGTGTACTGCGAGCATGCGCTGACCAACTGGAAAGTGTCTTCACTGACATTTTCAACCTCCCCCTGCCCGAGTCTGAAATACCAACATGTTTTAAGAAGACCACCATAGTGCCTGTGCCCAAGAACGCTAAGATAACCTGCCTAAATGACTACCGACCCGTAGCACACCATGAAATGCTTTGAAAGGCTGGTCATGCCTCACATCAACACTATTATCACAGAAACCCTATACCCACTCCAATTTGCATACTGCCCTAAGAGATCCACAGATGATGCAATCTCTATTGCACTCCATACTGCCCTTTCCCACCTGGACAAAAGGAACACCTATGTGAGAATGATATTCATTGACTACATCTCAGCGTTCAACACCATAGTGCCCTCAAAGCTCATCACTAAGCTAAGGACCCTGGAACTAAACACCCCCCTCTGCAAATGGATCCTGAACTTCTTGACGGGCCGCCCCAGGTGGTAAGGGTAGGTAACAACACATCTGCCACGCTGCTCCTCAACACAGAAAGTTAACCTCGTTGGGCTAGAGGGCAGTATTTTCACGTCCGGATGAAAAACGTGCCCAGAGTAAACTACCTGCTACTCAGGCCCAGAAGCTAGGATATGCATATTATTAGTAGATTTGCATAGAAAACACTCTGACGTTTCTAAAACGGTTTGAATGATGTCTGTGAGTATAACATAACTCATATGGCAGGCAAAAACCTGAGAAAAATCCAACCATGAAGTGGGAAATCTGAGATTTGTATTTTTTTCCAAGTGATTGCCTTTCCATTATCTAGTGTAAATGGGGTCAGATTGCACTTCCCAAGGCTGCCACTAGATGTCAACAGTCTTTAGAAATTTGTTTCAGGCTTCTATTGTGAAAGGGGAAAGAATAAGACCACTCAAAGCAGGTGGCTCAGCTGAAAGCCATGAGTTGTTTATGGCGCGTGGCTGTGAGCTCCGTTCCCTTTCCTTTCTAATGACAACGGAATTGTCCGGTTGGAATATTATTTACGATTTATGATAAAAAACATCCTATAGATTGATTATATACATCGTTTGACATGTTTCTATGAACTTTTTAATTAATTAAAAAAAAACTTTCGTCTGGACTTAGTGCACACGCTTTGTGCATTTGGATTAATGAACTAAACGTGCGAACAAAAAGGAGGTATTTGGACATAAAGATTAACTTTATCAAACAAAACAAACATTTATTGTGGAACTGGGATTCCTGGGAGTGCATTCCGATGAAGATCATCAAAGGTAAGTGAATATTTATAAAGCTATTTCTGACTTTTGTTGACTCCACAACATGGCCGGTATCTGTATGGCTTGTTTTGGTGGCTGAGCGCTGTACTCAGATTATCGCATGGTGTTTCTTTCACCGTAAAGCTTTTTTGAAATCAGACACAGCGGTTGCATTAAGGAGAAGGTTATCTTTAAGCCGTTTTGCCACAACTTTGGAAGTATGCTTTGGGGTCATTGTCCATTTGGAAGACCCATTTGCGACCAAGCTTTAAGGACAACAAAGGCAAGGTATTGGAATGGCCGTCACAAAGCCCTGACCTCAATCCCATTGAAAATTTGTGGGCAGAACTGAAAAAGCGTGTGCGAGCAAGGAAACCTACAAACCTGACTCAGTTACACCAGCTCTGTCAGGTGGAATGGGCCAAAATTCACCCAACTTATTGTGGGAAGCTTGTGGAAGGCTACCAGAAACGTTTGACCCAAGTTAAACAATTTTAAGACAATGCTACGAAATACTAATGAGTATATGTAAACTTCTGACCCACTGTGAATGTTATGAAATGAATAAAAACTGAAATAAAGCACTCTCTCTACTATTATTCTGACATTTCACATTCTTCAAATAAAGTGGTGATTCTAACTGACCTAAGACAGGGAATTTTCACTAGGATTTAAATGTCAGGAATTGTGAAAAACTGAGTTTAAATGTAGTTGGCTAAGGTGTATGTAAATCATAAGTAGACATAGTTGCAAATGATTAAATCCTTCCAATAGAAATGTAAAAAACTATATAGTTACAAATTGAACTTTGTTTGGCCGGGGTAGGCCATCATTGTAAAATAAGAATTTGTTCTTAATGAACTGACTTGCCTAGTTAAATACATGCATTCAATACCACCGTGCACACTCTTGCCTGCATCTAGCTGATATAGGGTGTAATCATTAGTCCAACATTTGCAAACGAGACAAATTCAGGTATTTTTTTATTCCTGCTTTGTTCGCTTCCGTTTGAGATTTTTTTTCCAACAGAATCAGTGGAATGAATACACCCCTGATCACGCATAAACACAGTTCACTTTCATAGAAGCCACGTTGTATTCCTTCTCGCCTCTATGCACTCTACTCCTCTCACCTATTCCCTTCGTTTGTGGACTTCAATGAACAACACATCAGCTGTATGTGACCTAGCGAAAAAACCTTTCCAAGCCAAACCATGTCATAACTGCTACACACAGCCTACGTCGTTGTCCCCATATTAGCTAAAGTAACGTTGTAGTCAATATAGCTAATAGAACTAATGCGTTAGTAAACTTGTTACAATCATGCAGTAACATTACAGTGTATAGTCATTAAGCAGTTACACCGGTGGCAATACATTTGTTAAACCTAAAGCTTACCTATTACTTGGAAGAGTTCCAGTGTTGTGTTGGATAGTCATAGCCAGCTAGCTAACATAGCATCCCTCTGTTTGAGCCAGGTGTTTGAGTAACTAAACTGGCCAGCCGCATTTTGCTAGCTAAGTAAGAGAAACTGAAAGTGAAAGAAAATGACTATCTCTTGCTTCCCCTTAATTTTTGAATAAGCGAATTTGTTGAAAACTGTTCAACTATTGTCTTAATCTCTTGGAGTCAACTACTCACCACATTTTATGCACTGCACTCCTAGCTAGCTGTAGCTTATGCTTTCAGTGCAGAATTCATTCTCTGATCCTTTGATCAGGTGGACAACATGTCAGTTCATGCTGCAAGAGCTCTAATATGTTGGAGGACATCCTCTGGAAGTTGTCATAATTACTGTGTAAGTCAATTGAAGGCGGTAAGAACCAAGAGCCTCCTAGGTTTTGTATTGAAGCCAATATACCAAGAGGAGGGCGGAAGCTTGTTGTCCTCCAGCTACACCATGGTGCTACCCTACAGAGTGTTGCTGAGGCTACTGTAGACCTTCATTACAGAACAATGTGTTTTAATCAATTATTTGGTGATGTGAATATATTTAGTCAATCTTTATCTAAAAAGGATAACTTTTTCAATGTTATCAATACAATTTTTATTTTTTGAAATTCACAGAAGGATAGTCCTCCCCTTCCTCTGAGGAGCCTCCACTGTTATTTTGTGGTCCACTGTGTATGTTGGAAAGGAGGTTACACGGGAAATAGATAGATAGTGATTTTTATGTATTGCAGTGAGTGATTCACTTCAGAGTTTGCTGTGTCATGTCAGTTATGTGTGTTCTTAGATTGTGCCTGTGTCTTTCTCAGGGCTGTGATGTCATGGCAGCAGCCAGTGTGACAAGACCCGGCAATGTCCAGACCACAGAGAAATCACAGTTGATCTTGAAAGGTATAAGCAGCTTTTAATTCCTCTCATCTATCACCTGCTCTTGTAACCTACTCTAATACTCTCACCCTCTTCCCTGTGTCTGTGTGCATTTGTCTTAAACTCATGACAACCTGAACCACCCCAAGCTATTATTGTCCCACTTTCATTTTCATCCTCCATTGTTATTCCACTTTTCCATTTGTTCTCCCTGCACTTTATTACTCCCTTTCCTCTCTCTTTTCCTCAGTTAATATTGCATGCACTACTATGCTGTCACCCATCACTCACTCCCCCACTCGTATAAGATCAAATGAAACAAGTTTAATTCACCTTGACTGTTTTAAATAATTGGAACATTTCAGGTCTGTCCTCCCTGTTGAAAAGATTCAGCAGTATCCTAACAGTTATTCGGCCCACGTTTTCCTGAGCGGATATGTAATTCAGTTCAATGTTAATTTTGACATGAATAGCCACGGTAGCCAGAAAGGTTTGACATTTCGCTGGCCAAGTGAGCATCACATTAATATGGAGCAATCAACAACACATTTATGAACAGAAGTACACTGTGCCTAAACTACCACCCTGTTTGCCTGTGACAGCTAGAGGGCGGCATTTGCATTTTAGTGTTTGCTTGTCATACAGTTACAAATCCAGAGTAGCTGTAATAAGTATTTGTATTACAAACTGTAGGTTAGGGATTGGCTGGAGTTGGTGTACCACAGTAGTCTTTTTTGTATTTTGCTATATGTTCAACAATTGTTTTGTTTTTTTCTTCTTCACCAAGTGGTCTCAGCAAAGCCTCAGTCACCTAAGCTGCCCACCCGCTCCAGACTCAGCTCTTTTGTGGAGGTGACTGCAGATGGCCTGACTAGTGAAACCAAGAAAACGGGCAAACGAACTGGACACCTTGAGTTACAGTGGAATGAGGACCTCACCCTGTGAGCCCACCTAATCTCAACCTCACTTACTCTGTTGTTGATGTGTGTGTGTGTGTGTGTGTGTGTGTGTGTGTGTGTGTGTGTGTGTGTGTGTGTGTGTGTGTGTGTGTGTGTGTGTGTGTGTGTGTGTGTGTGTGTGTGTGTGTGTGTGTGTGTGTGTGTGTGTGTGTGTGTGTGTGTGTGTGTGTAATGTAGGCCTATTTGACTGTGTATCTGATTATGACTTGTGTAGGAATGTGACGCCTCAGAGCCGGTTAGATCTTAAGCTGTGGAGCTGCCACACTTTGAGGAAGGAGTTACTAGGGACTGCCACCATTGACCTGCTTGACACTCTGCGTACACATGATGGCAAGAGTAAGACAATAAATGTTTATTTTTATGTAGGCCATTGTCCATGGATAGTTAGCAGGACTCCCAGTCATGCTACTGTAGTATTCTATCTACTTTAAAATATTTGCGGTTACCTTCTACCGAACTGCAAGATCAAGTTTAAAATTGTGGAAGTCTTTTTTTTTCTCCAAACATGTCAGAGAAAGAACTTTGGTTTTCTATACGCAGTTTATAGGTTATTGAAGAGCAGTGACCTATCTCTTATCATCTATCTTACTTTTCCCAAATCCTTAATTTTCTTTCTATTTCGTTTTCCTTCCCTCCATCCCACACTTCCCCCTAACCCTCCAGTGGAGAATCTGCAGCTCAGTCTGGTCTTGCAGACCGAGAACAAAGGCTCACTTGTAGCTGGAGGCGAGCTGAACGTCTGTCTGGACGGCCTGGTTGTTGATCTGGGATCTTTGCCCAATGGCAGCACAGCAACAGACAGTGAGTCCCGCCTTGCAACACACACACACATTAACACTTACAAAAGAGTGCACACTCTTTTTTTAATGCAAACAAAATCTTCCCACACACTTTCTTTCTCGTATTCTCTATCTTGCTCTCTTGTATATATTCACTCACTTTACAGTTAGTGACTTATGCTTTTCAGACTCCACCCAAGCAAGAAGTGCAGGGCTCATTTGGAGAATGGCAAAGAGTGTACTTTGTGATGTTGCGGTGGAGTTTTTAATGTAACGTAATGTGATAGAATAGTGATATTTTGAGCCATCATGTTACTAGTGTGCAAGTTTGCACACAGTCTTCCACATGTTGAGAAGAATACCAAAGAGTTTTATGTGGCTATTTGACAATTACAACTTTCCAAATTTGCACGTAGGCCTAGTTGATACTATTGCTAAATATCCACTATAACTTGTGAACACAGAAACATAATTAGCTGGTAACTCTTTAGTCTCACCATGATGCCGGCGCGTTTTGGACTTGTAACCCCTTTGAAACATTGAGTTTGAGCTACAGACTTCTGGGTTGTACTATTGAATTCGTCTAGACCAACAATTAGTCTGTGTGATTAATGAGGGCTTAGCTAGAGCGTTGTTTGTGAGACAAGGGCGGATCCTGAAGGGATCTTTTTATAAAAACCTCTGTAAAGTCCAAATGGTTTGAGCTGCAAACTATTAAAAGAGGTCTCAAAGCTGAGATCTCTCACAAACACACACATGTAACATGTTTTACTCTAAAGCAACACAAGAGTCATTAGAAGGTAAGGGGTTCTTCTACATAGAAGATCATAGGAAATCCCAGGACGTAGTGTCTGTAATACTGTAATAAGATCACATTGTTTCTGTCACAAACACGACACAGTTGTCAAGAACTCGTTGGGTATGAATTTCCCACTGAGCGAACCATTTCTTTACTTTCAGCATTCATATAAAGTCATTTTTATCACGTTTTTGCTTTGTCTGACCTTTATTTTTATTATTGTGACTGTTTATGTAAAATTAATTTGTTCATACTTGTCCTGAAAAGAAAATGGCCAAACACTTCATTGTGAGGCTAAATGTAAGGACTGGACATGTATATAAATGAAAGTCTGATTTTGAAGCAGATTTTTGCTGTGTTTTTGGGACAGATAGGGTTAACGACAGTGACAGGTCTTTTTATGTTGTCAACACTTCACTGCATGTATACAAATGAGTGGTAAAAAAGCCCACCCAAACAGTGCAGCAGCATTTTCTGTTTACAAACAGCAGACAAATATACTTTTGTGAGACAAAGATTGGACTTGCCTCTTGAGTTTGTTAAACGTGGTGTTTTTAATGAATAACAACACATTAAACTGACTTATAGAGATGGCTTGAATTTCTCAGTTCATGCATCTCTCATCTGTGTATGAAATAACACACAAGCCTTTTCATTCCGAATCACAGAGCCAGAGTGTTTCCTAGTGAATGAACACAGCACAAGTCAGGGTTGGGTTTCTGAGCGTATGGTTCATAAATGTGTATCTTTGTGTGTTTACACAGTACCAGTCAAAGTTTGGACACACCTACTCATTCAAGGGTTTTTCTTTATTTTTGCTATTTTCTAGTGAAGACACCAAAACTATAAAATAACACACATGGAATCATGTAGTAACCAAATAAGTGTTAAACAAATCAAAATGCGTTTTATATTTGAGATTCTTCAAAGTAGCCACCCTTTGCCTTGATGACAGCTTTGCACACTCTTGGCATTCTCTCAACCAGCTTCATGAGGAAGTCACGTGGAATTCATTTCAATTAACAGGTGTGCCTTGTTAATATGTGGAATTTCTTTCCTTCTTCATGCGTTTGAGCCAATCAGTTGTGTTGTGACAAGGTAGGGGTGGTATACAGAAGATGGCCCTATTTGGTAAAAGACCAAGTCCATATTATGGCAAGAACAACTCAAATAAGCAAAGAGAAACGATAGTCCATCATTACTTGAAGAAATTAAGGTCAGTCAATGCGGAACATTTCAAGAACTTTTAAAGTTTCTTCAAGTGCAGTTGCAAAACCATCAAGCGCTATGATGAACCTGGCTCTCATGAGGACCGCCACAGGAAAGGAAGACCAACAGTTACCTCTGCTGTAGAGGAAAAGTTCATTATAGTTACCAGCCTCAGAAAATGCAGCCCAAATAAATGCTTCATAGAGTTCATGTAACAGACACAATTTCAACATCAACTGTTCAGAGGAGACTGCAGGAATCAGGCCTTCATGGTCAATTTTTTGCAAAGAAACCACTACTAAAGGACACCAATAAGAAGAAGAGACTTGCTTGGGCCAAGAAACACGAGCAATGGACATTAGACCAGTAAAAATAATCTGTCCTTTGGTCTGATGAGTCCAAATTTGAGATTTTTTGTTCTAGCCGTCGTGTCTTTGTGAGACGCAGAGTAGGTGAACGGATGATCTCTGCATGTTTGGTTCCCATCGTGAAGCATGGAGGAAGAGGTGTGGGGGTGCTTTGCTGGTGACACTCTTGAGTGTCACTGTCATTTAGAATTCAAGGCATATTAATCAGCATGGCTACCACAGCATTCTGCAGCGATAAGCCATCCCGTTTGGTTTGTACTTAGTCGCACTATAATTTTTTTTTCAACAGGACAATGACCCAACACACCTACAGGCTGTGTAAGGGCTATTTAAACAAGAAGGAGAATGTTGGAGGCCTTCATCAGATGATCTGGCCTCCACAAGTGTGCAAAGCTGTCATCAAGGCAAAGGGTGGTTACTTTGAAGAATCTCAAATATAAAATATATTTGAATTTGTTGAACACCTTTTTTGGTCACTAAATTATTCCATGTGCGTGATTTCATATTTTTCATGTCTTCACTATTATTCTTCAATGTAGAAAATAGTCAAAATAAAGAAAACCCCTTGAATGAATAGGTGTGTCCAAACTTTTGACTGGTACAGTATATTGTGTGTGTTTATGCCTGTGCATGAAGGTTAATATTGTTCTTAAATCGATGAATAGGCTTTACAACCCCTGTTCCATTCAGATTTGTTACTTTGGTGTTCCCCAAGCGCTCTTTCACACCTGCTTGGGAGTGCTTATGTGGAATTTGTTTCTCAAAATTGCGTAATTGACTCTGGTTTCTGTGAGTTGTGCAGGACAATCGGCTCCTGTGATCCGGGGGTTTCTCTCTGCCTGGCTGGGTAGGGGCTCACTGTGGGACATGGGGAAGGGAGGGGGAAGAAGTCTATTAAGGGAATGAATATGTGCTTGCTGAATGAAGTCTTAGTGTGTGTGTGTGTTGCAGGGGGAGTGTTAGTGAATAGTGGTCTGGAGTGTGTGCTCTTGAGGGCAGGTTTTAAGGGGCTATGTGTATGAAGGTCTGGAGTGTGTGCTCTTGAGGGCAGGTTTTAAGGGGCTATGTGTATGAAGGTCTGGAGTGTGTGCTCTTGAGGGCAGGTTTTAAGGGGCTATGTGTATGAAGGTCTGGAGTGTGTGCTCTTGAGGGCAGGTTTTAAGGGGCTATGTGTATGAAGGTCTGGAGTGTGTGCTCTTGAGGGCAGGTTTTAAGGGGCTATGTGTATGAAGGTCTTGAGTGTGTGCTCTTGAGGGCAGGTTTTAAGGGGCTATGTGTATGAAGGTCTGGAGTGTGTGCCTTCTGGCGGGGGGGGGTGTATAAAGGTTCAAGTGTGCGCCGTGTTGCAGGGGGAAGGTGTGTTAAGGCCCTCTGTGTTCTTTCTGAAGGCAGCTCTGTTAGTTTAGTGTTTTCCCTCATTTCCCCTGGCAGTTTTTCTGACACGCTAACACACACTGCTACCATAAACAGACCTTTGTGCTGCAGCCAGTGAAAAACACATCCAGACCAGACAGAACTCACCTTTACGTATATATACAGGCCTAAACGGACAAACACATACACTCTTATACATGCAGGCACATCATATAAAGCAACAGACATATAAACTCTGAAAAAAAATAAACGTCCTCTCACTGTCAACTGCATTTATTTTCAGCAAACTTAACATGTGTAAATATTTGTATGAGCATAACAGGATTCAACAACTGAGACATAAACTGAACAAGTTCCACAGACATGTGGCTAACAGAAATGGAATGATGTGTCCCTAAACAAAGGGGGGGGGTCCAAAATCAAAAGTAACAGTCAGTGTCTGGTGTGGCCACCAGCTGCATTAAGTACTGCAGTGCATCTCCTCCTCATGGACTGCTCCAGATTTGCCAGTTCTTGCTGTGAGATGTTACCCCACTCTTCCACCAAGGCACCTGCAAGTTCCCGGACATTTCTGGAGGGAATGGTCCTAACCCTCACCCTCCAATCCAACATGTCCCAGACTTGCTCAATGGGATTGAGATCCGGGCTCTTCCCTGGCCATGGCAGAGCATTGACAATTCCTGTCTTGCAGGAAACCACGCACAGAACGAGCAGTATGGCTGGTGGTATTGTCATGCTGGAGGGTCATGTCAGTATGAGCCTGCAGCAAGGGTACCACATGAGGGAGGAGTATGTCTTCCCTGTAACACACAGCGTTGAGAACAAGCTCAGTCCGATGACTCTATGACACACCGCCCCAGACCATGACGGACCCTCAACCTCCAAATCGATCCCGCTCCAGAGTACAGGCCTCGGTGTAACGCTCATTCCTTTGATGATAAACGCGAATCCGACCATCACCCCTGGTGAGACAAAACCGTGACTCGTCAGGAAGGGGCACTTTTTGCCAGTCCTGTCTGGTCCAGTGACAGTGGGTTTGTGCCCATAGGCGACATTGTTTCAGGTGATGTCTGGTGAGGACTTACCTTACAACAGGTCTACAAGCCCTCAGTCCAGCCTCTCTAAGCCTATTGCGGACAGTCTGAGCACTAATGGAGGGATTGTGCGTTCCTGGTGTAACTCGGGCAGTTGTTGTTGCCATCCTGTACCTGTCCCGCAGGTGTGATGTTCGAATGTACCGATCCTGTGCAGGTGTTGTAACACGTGGTTTGCCACTGTGAGGATGATCAGCTGTCCGTCCTGTCTCCCTGTAGCACTGTCTTAAGCGTCTCACAGTATGGACATTGCAATGTATTGCCCTGGCCACATCTGCAGTCCTCATGCCTCTTTGCAGCGTGCCTAAGGCACGTTCACGCACTTGAGCAAGGACCTCGGATCTTTCTTTGTGTTTTTCAGAGTCAGTAGAAAGGCCTCTTTAGTGTCATAAGTTTTCATAACTGACCTTAATTGAAATCAAAGGTATTTATAAAGCCCTTTTTACATCAGCTGATATATCAAAGTGCTGTACATGAACTCAGCCTAAAACCCCAAACGGCATGCAATGCAGGTGTAGAAGCACGTTGGCTAGGAAAAACTCGCTAGAAAGGCTAAAACCTAGGAAGAAACCTAGAGAGGAACCAGGCTATGAGGGGTGCCCAGACCTCTTCTGGCTGTGCCGGGTGGAGATTATAACAGAACATGACCAAGATGTTCAAATGTTCATAGATGACCAGCAGGGTCAAATAATAATCATCACAGTGATTGTCGATGGTGCAACAGGTCAGCACCTCAGGAATAAATGTCAGTTGGCTCTTCATAGCCGATCATTCAAATCAAATCAAATCAAATTTATTTATATAGCCCTTCGTACATCAGCTGATATCTCAAAGTGCTGTACAGAAACCCAGCCTAAAACCCCAAACAGCTAACAATGCAGGTGTAAAAGCACGGTGGCTAGGAAAAACTCCCTAGAAAGGCCAAAACCTAGGAAGAAACCTAGAGAGGAACCGGGCTATGTGGGGTGGCCAGTCCTCTTCTGGCTGTGCCGGGTAGAGATTATAACAGAACATGACCAAGATGTTCAAATGTTCATAAATGACCAGCATGGTCAAATAATAATAAGGCAGAACAGTTGAAACTGGAGCAGCAGCACAGTCAGGTGGACTGGGGACAGCAAGGAGCCATCATGTCAGGTAGTCCTGGGGCACGGTCCTAGGGCTCAGGTCCTCCGAGAGAGAGAAAGAAAGAGAGAATTAGAGAGAGCATATGTGGGGTGGCCAGTCCTCTTCTGGCTGTGCCGGGTGGAGATTATAACAGAACGTGGCCAAGATGTTCAAATGTTCATAAATGACCAGCATGGTTGAATAATAGTAAGGCAGAACAGTTGAAACTGGAGCAGGAGCATGGCCAGGTGGACTGGGGACAGCAAGGAGTCCTCATGTCAGGTAGTCCTGGGACATGGTCCTAGGGCCCAGGCCAGTTGAAACTGGAGCAGCAGCATGGCCAGGTGGACTGGGGACAGCAAGGAGTCATCATGTCAGGTAGTCCTGGGGCATGGTCCTAGGGCTCAGGTCCTCCGAGAGAGAGAAAGAAAGAGAGAAGGAGAGAATTAGAGAACGCACACTTAGATTCACACAGGACACCGAATAGGACAGGAGAAGTACTCCAGATAAACAAACTGACCCTAGCCCCCCGACACAAAAACTACTGCAGCATAAATACTGGAGGCTGAGACAGGAGGGGTCAGGAGACACTGTGGCCCCATCCGAGGACACCCCCGGACAGGGCCAAACAGGAAGGATATAACCCCACCCACTTTGCCAAAGCACAGCCCCCACACCACTAGAGGGAAATCTACAACCACCAACTTACCATCCTGAGACAAGGCCGAGTATAGCCCACAAAGATCTCCGACACGGTACAACCCAAGGGGGGACCCAGACAGGCCGACCACAACAGTGAATCAACCCACCCAGGTGACGCACCCCCCAGGGACGGCACGAGAGAGCCCCAGCAAGCCAGTGACTCAGCCCCGTAACAGGGTTAGAGGCAGAGAATCCCAGTGGAAAGAGGGGAACCGGCCAGGCAGAGACAGCAAGGGCGGTTCGTTGCTCCAGAGCCTTTCCGTTCACCTTCCCACTCCTGGGCCAGACTACACTCAATCATATGACCCACTGAAGAGATGAGTCTTCAGTAAAGACTTAAAGGTTGAGACCGAGTTTGCGTCTCTGACATGGGTAGGCAGACCGTTCCATAAAAATGGAGCTCTATAGGAGAAAGCCCTGCCTCCAGCTGTTTGCTTAGAAATTCTAGGGACAATTAGGAGGCCTGCGTCTTGTGACCGTAGCGTACGTGTAGGTATGTACGGCAGGACCAAATCAGAGAGGTAGGTAGGAGCAAGCCCATGTAATGCTTTGTAGGTTAGCAGTAAAACCTTGAAATCAGCCCTTGCTTTGACAGGAAGCCAGTGTAGAGAGGCTAGCACTGGAGTAATATGATCAAATTTTTTGGTTCTAGTCAGGATTCTAGCATTCAGAGTATCTCTTTCTCTAATTGCCTACCGCCTGTAAACTGTTAGTGTCTTAACGACCGTTCCAAAGGTGCATGTTCATTAATTGTTTATACAAGCATGGGAAACAGTGTTTGAACCCTTCCAATAAAGATCTGTGAAGTTATTTGGATTTTTACGAATTGTCTTTGAAAGACAGGGTCCTGAATATGTATATATATATTTTATATATATATTTTTATTTTATATATATATATTTTATATATATATATTTTATATAAATATTTTTATTTTATATATATATATATTTTATATATATATATATTTTATATATATATATTTTTATTTTATATATATATATTTTATATATATTTATATATATATATTTTATATATATATATATATTTTTATATATATTTATTTTATATATATATATATTTTATATATTTTTATATCATTTACATTTACATTGTCTTTGAAAGACAGACATATTTTATATATATATTTTATATATATATTTTATATATATATATATTCAGGACCCTGTCTTTCTTATATATATAAACACACACAGTATGTTCAGAATAATTGTGAAACTGTTGTTAAACCATATGTAAATATTGCTAATAACAAAAGGCAAATCAAATCTACTTTCTTGGGGGGATGGAGTTGGTGAGGAGGCTAGCTGCTGATGTAGGATTGGCATCTTCAGTTAGATGGATTTTAGGGGAAAACATGGAATCCAATCCGCTTTGGCTCAACTCGTTGAAACATTAGCTTTTGGGTGGATTTCAAGTAGCAGTGTGCCACCAGCAGATGGTTTCCCCCTTTAACCACTTTCCGACTTACTGTTCCTCCATCTCCGGAAAGTTTAGCTAAGGCAACACAAACAAACAGATCTGTCTCATGTCTCTCAGGGGGTGTATGAGGGCAACCGCTAGACTTAGCTATGTCATTGGATGATGCATTCAGGGCAGTATGAGACAGTGGTTTCTCCTCAACTAGACCGTTTATGTTAAGTGTCCAATGGAGTCTCACAAGAGGCCCTTTCATACGGGTGAAACAGGCACACAGGCTTGTTTTTCTCAGTCACTACCTGTTTACCTGAGGCAGGATCTGAGTGATCTATTAACACATTAAAGCTGCAATATGTGACTTTTTGGCCGATCCGACCAAATTCACATAGAAATGTTAGTTATAGATCTGTCGTTCGCATCGATAGCAAGTCTAAGAAGTGGTAGATCTGTTTTATGTGTGCGGTTTTTATGCTTCCCGTCCTTCAGTTTTTTTAAATTGTATTTATTTTTTTGCGTCTCTTTTTTTGTACACCAGCTGAAAATACGATATTAGGGGTTATGTAAAGTATAGTTTACAGCGTTTTAGATGGTACAGTGATTCTCTACACACTATACTTTCTTGTTTTGTCACATATACTGATTTCTTGGTGGTTAGTTACTGCAGTTCGTGGCCCACTCCTATTATGTGTCCCTGTTTTATAATGAAAGGCATGTTATTGGGCTGTGGTTTCAGTCAGGGCAGGGAATGAACACACTCATTCAGTCCACGACCACATTCTATAGCAGTGAAAATTGGTCTCTTGAAACCGTAACCATCAAGTGTTCTGTGATTTTTGTTATTCTCTATAGACATTGGATGGTATATATTATTTTCTTACTAATGGTTATAATGAAGTTTGGTGTATTGATGGTGTGTCCTTTGTCCTGTTTGTACAGAGATACTGCAGTCGGACAGATCAAACCTACGCAGGACCCAGAGTGAGGAAACCTCCAGTACAGCCTGCAGTCCCCGCGGCAGGTGAGAACGAACAAACATACAAATACTTGAGCTATTTGTACTCGATTCATACCCCTATAGAATACAGGTTGTATGAACAAACTATTTGACACAAATAGATTCACTCATTTCACAGTTTGGATGTATAGAGATTTACTATACGTTTCTCTAGTCCCTTGTACACACACGGCCTCTCCGAAGTCTTATTTAAAACACAAATATACTCCTTTGAGGGAAATGGTCAATGCAGTGATCCAACACAGAGATGCCTTATTCAGACCAATGATAAGTTCCAGATAATGAGCATGCCAAGTGTGAGACACTGCTATACTGCAACACACAGATGTATGGTATTTCCCTGAAAACATTAGAGGGCATTGCTGTGGACCTTTTTGTTTGGAACACCATTCAATGGCTCCATCCACCTGTCCCTAAAGAGAGGAGTAGAAAGGGAGGTGTAGAGAGAAGTGCAGAGTTCTATGCTACGTTTTTTGGTGCTTCTGTATTCTCCCATGATGAGAAGCATGTACCCCCCCCCCTTTCCCAATGGGGAAAAAGCCAAAATGTTTATATGTTCTCCTGTCCTTTTCCAAATTACTGTTCTTCTGTCCCACTTTTAGTATAGGTAGTTGGTGGGGGGAAAAACTCACTGTGAATAGACAACTTTTCAGAACCTTACTCAAGTTTCCATTGATAATGATACAACTTTGTACTCAGCATTCTGATGTCTGGGGGGTAAAAACCAACATGTTTTCATTGTATAAAAGCACTTGTAGGAAATAACCTATATTTAGCTTTAGGAAAATATGAGTATATTTGGAGAGGGAAAGTTCTCACACTGACTCTTCTTTGTTCGTGTGTATGAATGCCCTGCCGCCTGTGTGTGAGATGTGTTGAGCTGCTTTTTCAACATTTTCAAGTCAAAGTATCAAACATTTTCTTTATTCTACTCCAAAGTTTCAGCTGCAAACATATTTTATATTAACATTTACATCAATAGCTTAGCTTTACATCGCAAATCTACATTCTGTCCATTTTAGGAGATGAAGAGAATTTAATTTTATGTGGTGTGATTGATCCTGACCCCTCCCCTGTGTCTGTGTACGTGTTCTGGTCAGGACTCACAGACACTCTGCAGAGGATTCGCAAGGGGGTTCCCCGGGGGTCGCTCTGGCTAATGGAGAGCCAAGTGAGGAGCAGAGTCCTGGGGCTTCTGGTCGCAACTACTCGGCCAAGAACTCTCACAGCAGCCCTGGGAGTGCAGGTACTATAACCTTGGGGACATGAAACTATTTTTCTGTCACTCTCCATTCACTTGACACTAGAATTGATACATTTTTTCCCAGTGTGGGTCAATCAACTCCTTTACCTGCCCTACCCCAAAGGTAAAGTTGAGCTGACTGCCAATGGGCTGGAGAATGGCCGTAGCAGCCTGACTCGTCATACACCCCCACCATCCTCCCCGCCGGCCCGGTCCCCAGCCCCCAGCAGCAGCAGCCCCTGTCCTGGGCTAGACGGCACAATCCTCCCTCCTCCTACAGAGGCACCCCCTGCTGGAGCTAACCCAGACACCGCCAACCCAACCACTGCCACAGAGCCGGTTCCAGAGTTACTACCCACTGGGTAAGAGTTTGCGTGTCGGTGCTTGTGCGTGTCTGATTGGCATCTCCTCACATGTAACTTCACTGACCTAACATGCCTCTCTCTCTCTCTCTGCCTTTCTCTCTCTCTCTCTCTGCCTCTCTCTCTCTCTCTCTCTCTGCCTTTCTCTCTCTCTCTCTGCCTCTCTCTCTCTGCCTCTCTCTCTCTCTCTCTCTCTCTCTGCCTCTCTCTCTCTCTCTGCCTCTCTCTCTCTCTCTCTCTCTCTCTCTCTCTCTCTCTCTCTGCTTCTCTCTCTCTCTCTCTCTCTCTGCTCTCTCTCTCTCTCTCTCTCTCTCTGCCTCTCTCTCTCTCTCTCTCTGCCTCTCTCTCTCTCTCTCTCTGCCTCTCTCTCTCGCTCTCTCGCTCTCTCTCTGCCTCTCAGCTGGGAGCAACGAGTTCTGCCCCATGGCAGGGTGTACTATGTGGACCACAACACAAAGACCACCACCTGGGAAAGACCACTTCCACCTGGGTCAGTCAGCCTACATACTTTGACTTCTTCCCCCTCTTCCTCTCTTTATCTCACACTTCCTACCATCAAAGGAGGGTGCTGACAGTTAACCAGCCCAGTGCATGATGGGAATATATATTTCAATTCAAGGGCTTTGTTGTCATGGGAACATGTTCACATTACCAATTTCCAGTATCTCTCTCTGTGAAGGGGAGATCGTGTCCACTCGTGAACATTCCCTGCATGTTTCTCCTTAACTCAGACTGCTGCCTATATAAACATACAGAGCTGGAGGATCCTAGCAGGGTGGTGTTGGGGTGTGAAGTGGACCCACAGTCAGGGAGTGGCAGACTCATTCACAGCACAGTAACATTCCTGGGGGTCTGACTCTGGACAGTCAAATGAACTGAGACTAGTCTTATTTTTTCTGGCTGGAAGAAGCTGACTCCATTAAATATGATAAATTACTGAATAATTGGTTTGTGCCACTCCCCACCCCAACTTAGACTATCCTATCCATTTAGAGGAGTCATTTTCTTACAATAGTAGTGTGTCAGGTCTGTTAGTGTGTGTTTTATGTGTTTGGCCATTTGGTCTCTCATCTCTTTAACAGGCTATGAATCACCAGCACTGATTGTTTGAGTCTCTGTTGATTTCCAGTGGTGTTTCTCACTGTGTGCTGCGGAACCCAGCTCTCTCTTGTGGCGGTACCAGAGCCTTTTATTGCCATTTTATTTCAGTGAATATTTATTGATTTTCATTTGCGCTGTGTGAGAAGCCTGTTTGAGGTAAAGCTCACTCCTGCCCCGTCTCACTTTTTCCACAGAAGGGAACGGTCTGGAGAACAAAAGTCCTTTCTTAGAAAGAGCACATGTATGCAGCGCTATTCTGGACCCATATGAGGCTCAATTAGCGTCTCGCCTCTCGGAGGCTGGGCTGGTTCTGACTACAGCTGCTGGGTTTAGTGCTTAGTGCTTGGTACACGTACCTGGTCTGAGTTAGCATGGCGCTGCCACACACCCAACCTCCAACCTTAGTGCAGCTCAGATGAAAGGCGTGCTGTGGGCCTGCATTAATGGGTTTTGAGCTGAGCTCTTTTTCTAGCAGCGTAGGGGTTTAACTGCTCTCATGTTCCTGACAGTATGGGAGCCACAGTACTGCTCTGTAGGATATAGGAGCCATAGTTCTGCTCTGTAGGATATAGGAGCCATAGTTCTGCTCTGTAGGATATAGGAGCCACAGTACTGCTCTGTAGGATATAGGAGCCACAGTACTGCTCTGTGGGACATAGGAGCCACAGTACTGCTCTGTGGGATATAGGAGCCACGGTACTGCTCTGTGGGATATAGGAGCCACAGTACTGCTCTGTGGGATATAGGAGCCACAGTACTGCTCTGTGGGATATAGGAGCCACAGTACTGCTCTGTGGGATATAGGAGCCACAGTACTGCTCTGTGGGATATAGGAGCCACAGTACTGCTCTGTGGGATATAGGAGCCACGTACTGCTCTGTGGGATATAGGAGTCACCGTACTGCTCTGTGAGATATAGGAGCCACAGTACTGCTCTGTAGGATATAGGAGCCACAGTACTGCTCTGTAGGATATAGGAGCCACAGTACTGCTCTGTAGGATATAGGAGCCACAGTACTGTTCTGTAGGATATAGGAGCCACAGTACTGTTCTGTAGGATATAGGAGCCACAGTACTGTTCTGTAGGACATAGGAGCCACAGTACTGTTCTATAGGACATAGGAGCCACAGTACTGTTCTGTAGGATATAGGAGCCACAGTACTGTTCTGTAGGTTATAGGAGCCACTGTACTGTTCTGTAGGATATAGGAGCCACAGTACTGTTCTGTAGGATATAGGAGCCACAGTACTGTTCTGTAGGATATAGGAGCCACAGTACTGTTCTGTAGGATATAGGAGCCACAGTACTGTTCTGTAGGATATAGGAGCCACAGTACTGCTCTATAGGATATAGGAGCCACAGTCCTGCTCTATAGGATATAGGAGCCACAGTACTGCTCTATAGGATATAGGAGCCACAGTACTGTTCTGTAGGATATAGGAGCCACAGTACTGCTCTGTAGGATATAGGAGCCACAGTACTGCTCTATAGGATATAGGAGCCACAGTACTGCTCTATAGGATATAGGAGCCACAGTACTGTTCTGTAGGATATAGGAGCCACAGTCCTGCTCTATAGGATATAGGAGCCACAGTCCTGCTCTATAGGCTATAGGAGCCACAGTCCTGCTCTATAGGATATAGGAGCCACAGTACTGTTCTGTAGGATATAGGAGCCACAGTACTGCTCTATAGGACATAGGAGCCACAGTACTGTTATCATAGGAGGGTCCCTGTAGCATATAGGAGCCACAGTACTGCTCTGGGAAACAGCAGCTATAGGATATAGGAGCCACAGTACTCCCAGGAAACAGCAGCACAGGGAACAGGGTCCCAGGGAAACAGCAGGAGGGATGTTATATTGCGTCTCTCAAAGTTCCTTTTTGAGGAATTTCAGAGCTGTGTGTGTGTTAGCATACAGAAGTATTTGCTGTTTTGTCTTCCAAATACTGTTCTGGTTTAGTCAGAGATATGAGAGCAGCAGCCTGCACACATAATAAAACACAACTGTACTGAACTGGGAATGTGCTTGTGTTGATTTACATGTGTTTCTGTGGGATAATGCATATCTTAATCTTGTGTTTGCATATCCTAGCTTGTCTATGTCCATAATTATATATGGCTGTGTGTGTATGTCCGTTTGTACATTTGAATGAGTCTCACTTCTCTCTCTCTCTGTCCCTGTACAGTTGGGAGAAGCGTGTGGACCAGCGAGGCAGGTTCTACTATGTGGACCACAACACCAGAACCACCACGTGGCAGCGGCCCACAGAAGAATCAGTCCGGAACTATGAGCAGTGGCAGTCCCAGCGCAACCAGCTCCAAGGGGCAATGCACCAGTTCAGCCAGAGGTTCCTCTACCAGGTAACTCAACATAGAACTACTGTACTGTCTGTACTACTTATTTAGCCCCTTTAGGTGTGGCCCTCTAAAAGCTTCCCCTCAGCATAGAATTATGGGTAAAACACAAGGGTACAGAAGGGCATTTGTTGAGGTAAAAATAATAAAGCATTCTGAATCTGAAATGGGCGTTCCATGGTACATCAAATTACTGAAATGAGCTGAAACTCTCATTGGTTTCTATTAAAACCTCCCAGCTCCCACACACCCAGTCTGCTCGACAAGCTAATTCTGAACCTCTTTTCAAAATAACATCCACCTCATTGATCATGAGTAACCATGAGTCCCTGAGAACTAGCTGGCAGGTCTGCTGCTGCTGATAGGCGGATTCCGTTTTGGAATTCCGGGGGGGGGGGGGTGATCAGCTGGCTGCTTGGGACTCTGACGTCACTCACCCCCCTCCATGGCCAGATAAGAGCACGTTTAGTCTATACTATACTTTTAGCTTTGCTCGTCATTTGAGAGAGATCATTCACTTGCATTCTGTTACTTTGTATCAAATGTTACCAGGTTCGAGAATGTTGCATATATGTGCTGGTGCGTTTGTGAGCTGAGCCCATTATAATGTCATGGTCGATTTAAAGTAGACTGGCCCCTGACCCTGCTCATTGTCACGTGCTAAGGCAGAAATATCAAACCTGACTCCGAACATTACAGCTCTGAGAGCACACATGCTTGCTCGCTCATCGCTCACACACACACACACACACACACACACACACACACACACACACACACACACACACACACACACACACACACACACACACACACACACACACACACACACACACACACACACACACACACACACACACACACACACACACACACACACACACACGAACAACTATGTGACACAGTACACACCAAGGCATAGATTAAGTACATAACACACAGTACATAACACAAAGAGCAGTCAGTCATTGACTGCTGTTTCTGCCTCCAAAATTCCCCCTTTTCTACCTCCTGCTTCTTATTCGCTCTGTCCATTCTCACTGAGAGGGGCTCATGCAGCAACACCACTGGAACTGGTCCATTGTCTCAGTACTCAACTACCTACTTAAAGGCCCAAAGCAGTCAAAATGTGATTTTTCCTGTTTTATATGTAATAATTGATTGTATTTATATAGTGCATTTCTGCTAACTGAGGTATTCAAAGCACTTTACAGAGTAGGGGGGAAACTCACCTCATCCACCACGGTGATGCACGGCAATCATTTTTGTGCCAGAACACTTACCAGCTGTCAGGTGGAGAGTGATATATGCCCAATAGGAGTGATTAGGTGGCCATGGTGGAATGGGACCAGGGTGGGCATGAAGCCATTACACCAGGGTTAACATCCCCATTGGAACAAGAATCTCTAGTGGCACAGTTAGCATTGCCTTAGACCACTGGATTGGAACCAGAATCTCTGGTGGCACAGTTAGCACTGCCTTAGACCACTGGATTGGAACCAGAATCTCTGGTGGCACAGTTAGCACTGCCTTAGACCACTGGATTGGAACCAGAATCTCTAGTGGCACAGTTAGCACTGCCTTAGACCACTGGATTGGAACCAGAATCTCTAGTGGCACAGTTAGCACTGCCTTAGACAACTGGATTGGAACCAGAATCTCTAGTGGCACAGTTAGCACTGCCTTAGACAACTGGATTGGAACCAGAATCTCTAGTGGCACAGTTAGCACTGCCTTAGACCACTGGATTGGAACCAGAATCTCTAGTGGCACAGTTAGCACTGCCTTAGACCACTGGATTGGAACCAGAATCTCTGGTGGCACAGTTAGCACTGCCTTAGACCACTGGATTGGAACCAGAATCTCTGGTGGCACAGTTAGCACTGCCTTAGACCACTGGATTGGAACCAGAATCTCTGGTGGCACAGTTAGCACTGCCTTAGACCACTGGATTGGAACCAGAATCTCTGGTGGCACAGTTAGCACTGCCTTAGACCACTGGATTGGAACCAGAATCTCTGGTGGCACAGTTAGCACTGCCTTAGACCACTGGATTGGAACCAGAATCTCTAGTGGCACAGTTAGCACTGCCTTAGACCACTGGATTGGAACCAGAATCTCTAGTGGCACAGTTAGCACTGCCTTAAAACATTGTGCCACTCAAGAGGCCTACAATATGTTCTATGGGATATTTAATTACCACATAGAGTCAGGAAACCCGTTTAACGTCCCATCTGAAGGTCTACACCCTATGCAGGGCATTGTCCCCTTCACTGGGGCATTGGGATCTCCTTAGACTACAGGGAAAAGTGAACTCTACTGGCCCTCCAACACTTCCAGCAGAATCTGTTCTCCCATCCAGGATGGACCCGCTTAGCTTCTGAAGCAAGCTAGCAGTGGGATACAGGGTGGTATGTTGCTGATATATGAAGTTTCTTTCCAAAACACTATATATCCATTTGGAGAAATGTTGGTAAATGAGCGTTTATTGTTTAAAGGACTTATGAAAGAGATGTGGTGTTTTTTCACTTTCTAATCATGGCATGGGGTTTTTCCATGTCAGACATGTATTTGTTTGAAATCTATCGTTTTAGAGAGACAAGTAATCATGTTGTTTTGCAAAACGCTATATATCTGGCTCACTCTCAGAGAATGAAGTAGTACTGCTAGGTGTTACACAGTCAAATGTAAAATAAATACAAATAACTAAACATTTTTATAAATAACTGTACAAATAATACATTTGTGACATCAATATTGTTATTTAAAAAAAATTATACAGTAATATGAGATCTGTGTGTAAAACATTTACATTTGACATTTAGCTGATGCTTTTATCCAGAGCGACTTACACTTAGTGCATTCATCTTAAATTAGCTAGGTGAGACACCCACGTAGCACAGTCAAATATACGCTATACAAAGATTCCATTCCAGCTAAATAATGGATATACAGTGCCTTTGGAAAGTATTCAGACCCCTTGACTTTTTTCACATTTCGTTGCGTTACAGCCTTATTCTAAAATGGATTAACTGAAATAAATCAATCTATACACAATACCCCGTAATGACAAAACGAAAAGTGTTTTTTAGACATTTTTAGCAAAAACAAAAAACAGAAATACTTAATTTACGTAAGTATTCAGACCCTTTGCTATGAGACTCGAAATTGAGCTCAGGTGCATCCTGTTTCCATCTTGCATCCTGTTTCCAAAAAATGCCTGCAGCATTGAAGGTCCCCAAGAACACAGTAGCCTCCATCATTATTAAATGGAAGAAGTTTGAACAACCAAGACTTCCTAGAGCTGGCTGCCTGGCCAAACTGAGCAATTGGAGGAGAAGGGCTTTGGTCATGGAGGTGACCAACAGCCCGATGGTCACTCTGACAGAGCTCTAGAGTTGTGTTGTGTGACAAAACTGCACATTTTAGAGTGGCCTTTTATTGTTCCTAGCACATGGTGCACCTGTGTAATGATCATGCCACACCAGTCAGGTGGATGGATTATCATGGCAAAGGAGAAATGCTCCCTAACAGATTTGTGCTCACTATTTAAGAGAAATATCACTTTTTGAGGAACATTTCTGGGATCTTTTATTTCAGGTCATGAAACATGGGACCAACACTTTACATGTTGCGTTTATTTTTCTGTTCAGTATAGTTAATAGACCAATAAGAAAGAGTTCCAAACCTCTCTGCGAATAACAGCTAATGTTCAGTTTTCCCCTCCCCACTCAGAACACTCACAGACAGTCCTTGAAATGTTTTTGCCTGAGAAATTGCCCATTGCTAAGAAGCTATTTTGGTTTCCTTTTGACCATTTTAATTGAAAGCTATCACATTTAAGATACTTAATTGGTATTATTACCCAGCCATTATTTGATATTGAGATTAACACGACTGCATTGGACCTTCTATACACCTTTCTAAAATACCACATTGTAATACAACCTGGTTTAAGCTAGTTTGAGTATTTTAGTCACTGTTGAGCATTTTATCAGGGGTCCTACTTCCACCACTACCATTGTTTTGCCCCTTTGGGTGAACTTCTTTTAAGACTTTTTTTCCAGCGCTAACATTAGAGGAATTAAATTAGTGTGCAATGTAGGTCTATGTGACTTTTCCCACTCATAGTGCCGGTCATTCATATGGTTCTGGCAAGGTTTTCAGTGTTTAGAGACTAACTGGCCTTTTTGTTGTAATTCTCAGCATCCTGAAGCGAGATAGGAGTCTGTTGCAATTCAAATACTTTTATCAAGAATAATATCTCAACTCACATCACCCACTTACCACTCAATCACCATATATAGTATCTTAGTAAGGAGAAAGATGTGCTATCGCGCTTTTTACCACCCCCTCTGCTTGCTTTTAATTTTTCACTCTTGTTTTCCCTGTCTTTTCCTCCTCCTCTAACTCTCTTTCACATCCTCTGGCGAGGAACTGAATGGTCAGGGCATAGCAGATGATGTCATGTCTTTATTTCCTTCTTTTTTTAACCTTTTTTAGTCACAGAAACACAGAAGGGTGGGTCTCATACATGGATTGGCTGTAGATCGAGTGACACACGACCTTTAACCCCACATGCATCGTCCTCCTCCTTTCACTCTTTACTATATTATTCCTTCCGTTCTTCTCAAAGTTTCCATGATGAATTCTCATAAAGGGGCACCGTATGATTATTCTGGGGAAATGCTGAGTGAAGTTGTGTGGCGTTACCTTCAGTGACACATGGACTGCTTGGAGGGCAGTTTTGCAGACCTGAGGCGAGGAGAATGAATGCATAAATTAGATTTTCATCCAAAGGTACAGCTTTCATACTCAGTCATGGAACCAACAGTCTGTGCACTAACTCCTCACAAACATCTTTCCACTCAGTGGCAAATGCACACACACACACACACACACACACACACACACACACACACACACACACACACACACACACACACACACACACACACACACACACACACACACACACACACACACACACACACACACACACACACACACACACACACACACACACACACACACACACACACACACACACACACACACACACACACACACAGAATCAAATGCAATCTCTTACACATTCAATCAGTATTTGTTATATACACATTTTCCGTACAGTGGCACACTCTTTCTTTCTCTCTGTATGCACAGGCTGAGTAAACCACACTGGTTCCAGTGCAGGGTGAATAAAGGTGCTTTTGTCAGAGGGGGTGGGCAGTCTGGAACAAGGATGAATGTTCCCTCAGTTCGCTCAGACATCACGCCTCCCTGCTTACTTTCACAGCATATCTAGAAGAGGAGGACCTCTGCAGATTGGTGGGGTAGGGAGGGGGTGGTGGGGGGGGTAGAGAGGGGTGCAGGGGGGGGGGTAGAAGCCGGGGTGGGTCTTAAGGCCAGCCAGTGAGCTCATTGGAACAGTTTGTTTTTTCTCTCCTCCTGAGCGTGTAGTTTTTGGAAGGCATACGAGCTGCGTCTGAGGCTCTCTGTCAGTCTCCTGTTCCAGCTGCATGGGAGAGGTCACCTCAGCCTTCTGGGGTACGCCTTATCACCCCTCAAAAAAGACTGGACTTCCCTGTGACACTCCACTCTGTTCGCTCCTGCTCCTCTAGACTTGAGGTGTTAAACACTTGAGGTTTCTGTGGCGTTTTGAGGCATTTGCTGCATTTATTATTTATTTTTTTCCTGTATGTTTGGTTTTCTGAGTTTTTTTTCTACCTCACACCAGTCTGAGAACTTGGTTGAGAGCTTTGTGTACGGACAGAAGAATTTCACACAGAGCCGCTGCAGTGAAGAGCGTGAGAGAAGAAGACTGAAAGGTGGAAGAAGGAGAGGAAAGATTCCTAACTGGAAACGTATTCTCTCTCTTTATCCATCAGTCGTCTGGTGCTCCTGCTGTGGAAAATGACCCTCTCGGTGCGCTCCCTTCAGGATGGGGTAAGTACACCTTCATCTACACCTCTCACCATACTCATACTAGGCCCTGTAGTCAGTGGCCCTCGGTAAGGCTGTGACGATACCAGTATCGCAACGTTTTTTCCATGGCAAAAATTTCAACACCAAGTAGACCAAACTCTTTGGTAAAACCTGCTGTAAAATATAGTGTGCTATAGCTTGGGAAATAAATAAATGTTACTCTGGATGAGAACATAATGTTTGTTTCCAACATCAGGGCTGTTTTCCTAAAGAAGTGAAATCCGCTTCTCGTTTTATTTCCTCACCACAATACTAACGAGTATCTCAATACTGGTATCGTCCCGGCTCTAGCCGTCAGTGGTCCCCGGTGGTCCCAGGACCTGAAACCAGTGAGATGCAGGAGAGGTATTGGCTACATCGACACCTGCACTACTTGTTATGAGAGTGGGTTCTGATGCCTTGAATGCCTTTCATGGGCACAATACTTTGTTTTTGTGTTGAAGGGGGAGAGTTGGTTTGTTTGTCTTTCTCACAAACACACACACACAGACTTACAGATACACGCCGCTGTAGGCCCAGATGTAATGTTCACTATCTTGTATACACTGTGATATACAACCTTGTCCTTCATCATAGAAGCTCATGCTGAAGATCCCTTTATTTTTCCATTCAGCATAACTCTCCTTACAGTTAGTTATTGGTCAACAACATATGATTTGATTGAAATGTGGTAGATTTCAGTTTTTCCCCTGCTATTATTGATTAGTTGTTGTATCAAGTGTAATCTCAAGGAATTGGTTGTAATATGCTCTGCTTATATATTCCTATAGCTCTCTACTCTCATACATTCCAATATATTCTCACGCAAATATAATACAATGTATACACAAAACACTCAAAAGTAATGGTCATTGGCATTTTTCTCTCCATCTCCCATTTTAACATACTTATCACTTACATACACACTCACTCTTATTTTCTAACCATGATTAGTTTTCAACATGTTGCGGCATCGCAGGCAAAAGCCTCAATTATACCTTGGACTTACATTTTTATGGATTTCCTGTAATGTATTTCTGTATGTCATCTGAGGGGCGTAGAAGAGGGGGTCGATTGAAAGAAACTCTTAACATGAGAAAGGAAAAGGAGAGAATGACTTGACGGAGCGCGGGAACTGTAAAATAAAGGAGATGAATTCAGGAGGGAAGTGAATTCAGGAGGGAAGTGAAGGAGAGGGGGAAATGAACAGGCTCGTAAAAGTTGCAACATGAGGGCTACTGTTCCTGCGCGCTCCACACACGTCTGCTAATGAGATCAAGATGTCAGAGAGTGGGATTGGAGAGAGGGTAGTGGGAGTGGAGCGAGGCGAGTGGGGGTGGAGAGTGAGGCGAGCGGGGTGGAGAGCGAGGGGAGTGAAGAGGGAGAGCGAGGGGAGTGAAGAGGGAGAGAGCGGAGGGAGTGGAGAGAGAGCGTGGGGGGAGTGGAGAGAGAGCGAGGGGGAGTGGAGAGAGAGAGCGGGGGAGGGAGAGAGAGAGCGGGGGGAGTTGAGAGAGAGAGCGGGGGAGTTGAGAGAGAGAGCGGGGGGAGGAGAGAGAGAGCGGGGGAGTGGAGAGAGAGAGCGGGGGGAGTGGAGAGAGAGAGCGGGGGGAGTGGAGAGAGAGAGCGGGGGGAGTGGGAGAGAGAGAGCGGGGGAGTGGAGAGAGAGAGCGGGGGGAGTGGAGAGAGAGAGCGGGGGGAGTTGAGAGAGAGAGCGGGGGGAGTGGAGAGAGAGAGCGGGGGAGTGGAGAGAGAGAGCGGGGGGGAGTGGAGAGATAGAGCGGGGGGAGTGGAGAGAGAGAGCGGGGGGAGTGGAGAGAGAGAGCGGGGGGGGAGTGGAGAGAGAGAGCGAGCGGGGGGAGTGGAGAGAGAGAGCGAGCGTGGGGAGAGCGAGCGGCGGGGGAGTGGAGAGAGAGAGCGAGCGGGGGAGTGGAGAGAGAGAGCGAGCGAGGGGGGGAGTGGAGAGAGCGAGGGGGGAGAGCGAGAGGGGGGGAGTGGAGAGAGAGAGCGAGCGGGGGAGGGGGGGAGTGGAGAGAGAGAGCGAGCGGGGGAGGGAGAGAGAGAGCGAGCGGGGGGAGTGGGAGGAGAGATTGGGGGGGAGAGAGAGAGAGCTGGGGGGAGTGGAGCGGGGGAGTGGAGAGAGAGCGAGCGGGGGGAGCGGGAGAGAGAGAGCGAGCGGGGGGGAGTGGAGAGAGAGAGCGGGGGAGCGGGGGAGTGGGAGAGAGAGCGAGCGGGGGGAGTGGAGAGAGAGGGAGCGGGGGTGGAGAGAGAGAGCGAGCGGGGGGCGGAGCGGGGGGGAGGAGAGCGAGAGTGGGGGAGTGGAGAGAGAGAGCGGGGAGCGGGGGAGCGGGGGAGTGGAGAGAGAGAGCGGGGGGAGCGGAGAGAGAGAGCGAGGGGGAGTGGAGAGAGAGAGCGAGCGGGGGAGTGGAGAGAGAGAGCGAGCGGGGGGAGGGGGAGAGAGAGAGCGAGCGGGGGAGTGGGAGAGAGAGAGCGAGCGGGGGGAGTGGAGAGAGAGAGCGAGCGGGGGAGTGGAGAGAGAGAGCGAGCGGGGGAGTGGGAGGGGAGCGAGCGGGGGGAGAGAGAGCGAGCGGGGGGGGAGAGAGAGAGGGAGCGGGGGAGCGGAGAGAGAGAGCGAGGGGAGTGGGGAGAGAGCGGGGGGGAGCGGAGAGAGAGAGCGAGCGTGGGGGGAGCGGAGAGAGAGAGAGAGCGGGGGAGGGTGGGAGAGAGAGAGCGAGCGGGGGAGTGGAGAGAGAGAGAGCGGGGGAGTGGAGAGAGAGAGCGAGCGGGGGGGAGGAGAGAGAGAGCGAGGGGGGGGAGAGAGAGAGAGAGCGGGGGGAGGGGGAGAGAGCGAGCGGGGGGAGTGGAGAGAGAGAGCGAGCGGGGGGAGTGGGAGAGAGAGAGGGGGGGAGCGGGAGAGGAGCGGGGGGAGCGGAGAGAGAGAGCGAGCGGGGGGGAGGAGGGGAGCGGGAGAGAGAGGAGAGCGGGGGAGAGAGAGAGAGCGAGCGGGGGGAGGGAGAGAGAGAGCGAGCGGGGGGGAGCGGAGAGAGAGAGCGAGCGGGGGAGTGGAGAGAGAGAGAGCGGGGGGAGGGAGAGAGAGAGCGAGCGGGGGGGAGGGAGAGAGAGAGCGGGGAGGGGGGGGAGAGCGGGGGAGGAGAGAGAGAGCGAGCGGGGGGGGAGGGAGAGAGAGAGAGAGCGGGGGAGGGAGAGAGAGAGAGCGGGGGGAGGAGCGAGAGAGAGCGGGGGGAGGGGCGAGAGAGAGAGGGGGGAGTGGAGAGAGAGAGGGGGGAGTGGAGAGAGAGAGAGAGCGGGGGGGAGGGGAGAGAGAGAGCGGGGGAGGGAGAGAGAGCGAGCGGGGGAGTGGAGAGAGAGAGCGAGCGGGGGAGGAGAGAGAGAGAGCGGGGGGGAGCGGGGAGAGAGAGAGAGAGCGGGGGGAGTGGAGAGAGAGAGAGCGAGCGGGGGGAGTGGAGAGAGAGAGCGAGCGGGGGGAGTGGAGAGAGAGAGCGAGCGGGGGAGTGAGAGAGAGAGAGAGAGCGGGGGGAGTGGAGAGAGAGAGAGAGCGGGGGGAGTGGAGAGAGAGAGAGAGCGGGGGAGGGAGTGAAGAGAGAGAGAGCGGGGGGGGAGAGAGAGAGAGCGAGCGGGGAGAGAGAGAGAGCGGGGGGAGAGAGAGAGAGAGCGGGGGGAGTGGGAGAGAGAGAGAGAGCGGGGGGGGGGAGTGGGAGCGAGAGAGAGAGAGCGGGGGGAGTGGAAGCGAGAGAGAGAGCGGGGGGAGTGGGAGCGAGAGAGAGAGCGGGGGAGGGAGAGAGAGAGAAGCGAGAGAGAGAGCGGGGGAGGGGAGAGAGAGAGCGAAGAGAGAGAGCGGGGGGAGTGAAGCGAGAGAGAGAGCGGGGGAGTGGAGCGAGAGAGAGAGCGGGGGAGTGGGGCGAGAGAGGAGCGGGGGGTGGAGAGAGAGAGCGGGGGGAGAAGAGAGAGAGGGGAGAGAGAGAGAGAGAGAGAGCGGGGGAGTGGAGAGAGAGAGCGGGGGGAGTGGAGCGAGAGAGAGAGGGAGAGAGAGAGAGCGAGAGAGAGAGCGGGGGGAGAGAGAGAGAGAGAGAGAGAGAGAGAGAGAGAGAGAGAGAGAGAGAGAGAGAGAGAGAGAGGAGAGAGAGAGAGGGGGAGTGAAGAGAGAGGGGAGTGAAGAGAGGGGGAGTGAAGAGAGGGGGAGTGAAGAGAGCGGGGGGGAGGAAGAAGAGGGGGGAGTGAGAGAGAGAGATGGAGAGGGGAGTGAAGAGAGAGAGAGCGAGATGGAGAGGGGAGTGAAGAGAGAGAGAGCGAGATGGAGAGGGGAGTGAGAGAGAGAGAGCGAGATGGAGAGGGGAGTGAAGAGAGAGAGAGAGGGGAGTGAAGAGAGAGAGTGGGGAGTGAAGAGAGAGAGTGGGGAGTGAAGAGAGAGAGTGGGGAGTGAAGAGAGAGAGTGGGGAGTGAAGAGAGAGAGTGGGGAGTGAAGAGAGAGAGTGGGGAGTGAAGAGAGAGAGCGAGAGAGAGGGGGGGGTGGTGGAGGGGGCACCAACTATGGTCAGGAAACTAAAGCAACACAGAGATGTACAAACGTTAACATATTAACTCACACACCACACTCTACACACATTCTTGGTTGAGGAAGTTGACATGGTTACCATGTTGTTATCTTCCATGTTGTCATTAAAAGAGGCGAGTGGGGGTGGAGAGATATATATATATTTCTACTAGTCTAGCTCCTCGACTGCTAGAAATATAAATTTAATCAGCAAATTGTTTCTCTCCTCTTCTGTTTTGTCCTATACTTTTTGATTTCATTTATTTTCAATCCCAGCCCCCGTCCCCGCAGGAGGCCTTTTGCTTTTTGGTAGGCAGTCAATGTAAATAAGAATTTGTTCTTAACTGACTTGCCTAGTTAAATATTTTTTTAAATAAAATAATACTTCTACTTTCCCTCACAGTTTAGCTCTTGCCCTTTACACCTCTGCAACATTCTCCCTGAGCCCCATGGCCCGTCTTTCTCCAACACTGTCTCCACCAGAGCCAAGTCAGAAAGGCTGAGGTGGATTGTAGAAAGGTATTTTGGAACAAGCTTGAGAGAAATGCCACTCAGATGCACCAGTTTGCAATCAGCTTTGCGAAATTCAGCCACCCTTTTTTTCTCTTTCCTCCTCTTCTCTCTGATTCTCACTCACTATTCACACGTCCCAAGTCCCCACTCAGTACAGCCTCTCTGTCAGGTAACAAAAGAATACACTGATGATCCATCCTGTTTTTAACTGTAGCCACTTCTCTTGGTCCCTGTAGAGAAACGGCAGGACAATGGGAGGGTGTATTTTGTCAACCACAACACACGGACCACACAGTGGGAGGACCCAAGAACCCAAGGGTAAGCCAATCTGTCTGCTCCACTGTGAAAGTGTGAGGGATCATGCTTGAGTGTGTGTTTGTTCTGTATCATCGTGTGTGTGCGTGTTCATGTTTGTACACACAGGTGTCTCAGAGAAATGTCACCATACATTGCGACCATATTTTCACTGATATTACATGAACTAGTGTAAGATAGGGACTGCAAGCTCGAGGGCCCAACACTATGCAGCACAACCATGTTATCATAATCATAGACGTAATTTACAGATCCTTCATATTTTGCAATAATTGGTGAATAGGACAGTGTCCTGTATCAACCTCATAGTAGGCCATGTCACCTCACTAGGGCTGCCCTCTAAGCTGTGTGGGAGGGGTTTAGATTAGTATTGTAAGCTAATTGGTCAAAGAGAGGCCTCGGGCATCTCTAACCCTGAACTAGTGTGGATGGCATTGCTGTCCCCTCACATCAAATTGAACAACAAAACTACAGTAATGGTAGATGGTCGCTTTATCTTAATTGTATTAGGGATTTTTTAGATAAGTTTACAAAGTCATAACATTTTATTCATTCATCATTTAGTTAATTCACTCCCCCATCCACCCCCTCAGTGAACTCGTATTTATATTTTCATGTTGTATAACATCCGTGTGGTCTTATTATCATCACCACTGAGCTCCGAGGTTCTGAGTCGTGGGCAGGGAGAGCTTCGAGTGGGACGGGGAAAGGGCCGGGGCCAGAGCCGGGGCCAGACCGGGGCCAGAGCCGGGGCCAGACCAGGGCCAGAGCCGGGGCCGGGGGGGGGACAGGTGTGCCTAGTTTGGGGAGCCTCCCGTTTAGGCTCTGCTCACTGCCCTCTCCCTGTTACAGGATGATCCAGGAACCCCCCCTGCCCCCTGGCTGGGAAATGAAGTACACCGCAGAGGGAGTCCGATATTTTGTGGATCACAACTCTCGCACCACCAGCTTTAAAGACCCTCGTCCCGGGTTTGAGTCAGGGTAAATATTAATCTGCAGATAAGGGCAGTTACATTTCCTTATAAAAGCTCCTGACAAAAGCACTGTACGACTCCTTTCTGTCAGGGATGATGCATGTAGGGTTCTCTTAGCCTGCTTTTGTCATCTTTTTTTTTGTTTGAACCTAAACGAATTTAAGTTTACTATCTTTAGGGCATAGATAGCTAGCCTAGATACAAGAAAGGGGATTTATATATATATATATATATATATACGTACACGCATATGCAAGCAAGCACACACTAATATAAACACATGTGTTTTGCCTTGATGCATGGCCCTAATTTTGACATCTTCCAAAAAAGACAGTAGGGAAAATGAACAGATGTGGGCCAACAAATCAAATCCAAAGCAGACTGCTCTGCTGTCTGACTCTGTCTGTGTGTACATATGGATGTGTGTGATTGAGAGAGAGCAAGTGTTCATGCTGACATTGAAACATATGAAGGTCTTGGTGTTATATTTTTAGATGAGAGGCCATAGAGGGTTCTTAAAATGTTTTACATTTGATACTGCTGCAGTCCATATCTGTAGCCAAAGGGTTGCCTCTGTGGTCTGAAACTTCCTAACCAAAACCAAGTTGGGCCTGGCAGCGTTCAACAAAGCGAATCAGCGAGTATTAGAGGCCTCACTCTCTCTCTTTCGTTCAACCTCCGTATTTCCCCTTCCTTGCTCGGTCTCTCGCCCTCAGTTTTTGCTCTGCTGACGAGGCACTTATCCAGAATGTCTGTAGTGAAGTGGTGTAGCTTGTACTAACACAGCTGCACACCAAGGCATACCTCCATCTCTGGGCTTAACCCAGCTCCTGCTGCACATCAGATCTGACCACCTCCTTAGAATAGTGCCAAAAGTCCTCACTGTGCAGCTCCACAGCTGGGCCTATTTTCCTGTCTCTAAAGCATTTGTGCACAGGACAGCCATGACAGGCCTGTCTTTGCCCAGTACAGCTCCAATATCCCTCCCCTGACATGCACACATTTGAAGTCTGGCTTTAGTTCTTGCTGGTACAGCAAAAAAGACTCTCCTTTTGTTTCTCTGTAGGTCGAGAACTGGTAGTTCTCCCGGGGCCTATGATCGCAGCTTCAGGTGGAAGTATCACCAGTTCCGCTTCCTGTGCCATGTAAGTGCTGACAGTCGTTTCTCAGACCTCTGTTATGAGAACAAGGTCTTATCTCAAGCCAAGTTATTTTCTACTGTGCCGACTCGATCTCTTTGCCTAATGTCTAGCATTGAGGAAATAGATTTTTACACTTCTCTCTGCCTCTCCAGTCCAATGCCTTACCCAGCCATGTGAAAATCTCAGTGTCCAGACAGACTCTATTTGAGGACTCATTTCAGCAGGTAAGGATGACGTGGAGTCGGTTTCCCTGCTGAGGAATTTCTATTTTAAATGTTATGTAATTAAACATGCATGAGGGTTGCTGTTGTTTATCTATTCATTTGTACCACTATTTGTATTTTAACAACTAATATAGGATCGTAGGGTGGCAGTTTCTTTGTTGTGATGTATGTGCTTGTGTTTTGTCCTCTTTCCTCAGATCATGAATGTGAAACCATATGACTTGCGTAGAAGACTCTACATCATCATGAGGGGAGAGGAAGGTCTTGATTATGGAGGCATTGCTAGGTAAGATGGCCATCTACTGCCTGCATGCCTGGCCTTCTGCCTCTTACAACAGTTGTCTTTCTTTCTCCTACCTCAGCTATAAGTATTCCTTGTCTACTCTGTGTTCCTCACTTAATTATTCATCATCCATCATTTATCAACTCCCTGTCTCTTGCACTGTCATCTGTTGTCTGTATGTGTTTTGGTGTTTGTGGACTTGTGACAGTGTTTCCACCACTGGTTGGTGTCAGCGGTGGGATCCCGGGCTTTGTTCCTCCTGCTCCTCCTCCTGCTCCTCCTCCTGCTCCTCCACGTGGTCTGTGTTTGCGTGTGTCTCTGTCTCCGGTGTCGCGCCAGTGGTTTTACCCTATGGTAGGTTACGTCATGCTGTTCTACCACAGGGTAGAACCACGGACGGGATGTTTGGATGTGTCTGCACAGCCCCGGTACGACCCCCGGGACTGGCTGGCCGGCCGTGGGGGCAAAGGTCAGGGGCTTGGTGGTGGCCGGGGCTTCATTCTCTACATGCATTCATATTCTACATTATACTGCTTGTCTTCGTGGTGCTTTATGGTGTTGTGTGTGTTAGTATGTATATTTGTATGTCCATGTGCTGACTGTGTAAAGGTAAAGATTTTGAATAATCTTTCAGTCATGTCTCTGTGTTGGTTGCAGGGTTATCATTAGCCAGTAATAGCTGGCTTTTGGCCGATAAAAATCTATAAATATTGAAAATAGTGCTAAATACGGCTGCTAGAATCCTGACTAGAACCAAAAAAATGTGATCATATTACTCCAGTGCTAGCCTCCCTACACGGGCTTCCTGTCAAAGCAAGGGCTGATTTCAAGGTTTTACTGCTAACCTACCCAATTTGTAAGTCGCTCTGGATAAGAGTGTCTGCTAAATGACTTAAATGTAAATGTAAATGTAAAATCCAATCAATAAAATTGCCTGGGAGAAGATGAAAAAATCCCATTGAGGAAAAAATGTTTTTTAGCCTATTCATTGATGGAAATACATTTGACTGGTCATGCTTATCAGTCCATAGGTTCATTTGCAATTTTCTTGGAATGACATTGCCTCGTGTACAGTGTATACGTTAGTTATCACACGCGTACAGCATACAGAGCCTTTGAGCTGAACATCTGTCAGACAGTTGGAGAGCTGCTGCTGTAGCATCTCAAATGGCAACGGAAGGCAGGCTTCATCAGTGCATCACACACCACTTTGCAATGAGTTGGAGGCAGTATGCATTTTGAAAACATTTATTTCATTGTTTTAAACGTGAATGTTTTAATACATATTATGAGTCTTACCTTGCTTCAAATGAGCCTATTAGATCTCTCTTTCAGCATTTCTAATGGATGTTTTGGTGTTTTCCTGCTAATTGTATTATGGAAGGAACATTCACGGGTAGCTTACTGCCTTGTGTGCATTACTGCGCTTATAATGTGAAAAAATAATAGTTTATCAACATTTTAAGCTAAATGTTCTGATCTGTTGCATCACTCATTGCTTTAAAAAATATATATTATGTAGCCTAGGCCAACTGGTTGTATGAATTTGGGATTTATCGTTCCCACAACTGTCCCAGAGTCTGTTTGAAATAGGTTATTTCTCCCTTGACAAGCTGACCAATAGAATAGGTCAACTTTTGTACTATGGAGGATAGTAGATTGACATAGGCTAGTGATTTAGCTGTTTGTTACTCATCTTGTTGGCTGAGGAAAAGTACATGTGGACAGTTATTCTAACATCTTCAAAATACACATCAGAATTCGGTAAGAAGGACTGCACATACCTAGGATAGGATAAGTATTCCCTCTCACCCCCCCCTTTAAGATTTAGATGCACTATTGTAAAGTGACTGTTCCACTGGATGTCATAAGGTGAATGCACCAATTTGTAAGTCGCTCTGGATAAGAGCGTCTGCTAAATGACTTAAATGTAAATGTAATGCACATCTTTCCATCCTCGACTTGCATGTTCTGTTTTTATGAATTACCATAATCAAAATGTGATTTGTCATTCTGAGCACCATGGGTGGATGACCTAATCATATTACACACCCAATGCATATGGGTCCGGTAAATGTAAATGTTGCCGGTCAAATGTCCAGAAACCCTGGTTGGTTGGACCATTCCTCATTGTGGCAGTTTCTCTTTCATATTTTGCAGATAGAAACGGGAAATTTGGAAGCCATTTTGGAGTTTGGTTATAGAGGTGACATTTTAAAATGTTAGCATAAATTACAGCACTTACTATGGTGATAAATGGAAAAGTCATTACCACAATAAATCATTACAAATATCTAAAATGACATATTTTTGTTGAAACTGCCATACAGCTAATGTCCTCCATGTTATGATTTTGGTAAACATATTGAATTATTTGTGAATTTGACATTGTGCTTTTATTCATTAGTTTATTAGTTACTTTTGAGTTACATTAGTTTATTAATGAGCAAGTGTATGCAGAAACTGGACCCAATTCTGATTATTTAGAAATTATAGCCACTGTGATGCTTTTTTGTGCTGTCAGAATGTCTCATATTGTTGTTGTCAAATGTGTGATTTTGTAATGTATGAGATGTATTTAATGCTGTACTACTCTGTAGACAATACAAAAAAGCAGTGTCAAAAGTGACAATCTGTACCCCTCACACATAGGTAGATTTCCTGTCCCTCTGATAGATATAGATGTGTACTGCCCTGTCTCTCCTCCATACAGAGAGTGGTTCTTCCTGCTGTCCCATGAGGTGCTGAACCCCATGTACTGTCTGTTTGAGTACGCTGGGAAGAACAACTACTGCCTGCAGATCAACCCCGCCTCCTCCATCAACCCTGACCACCTCACATACTTCCGTTTCATAGGGCGATTCATCGCCATGGTGAGCGATGCTTAATTGGCAAATTTGGTGCAGATTTGCAACAACAAAAGTAAACTACAGCAATAGTTATGGTTAGAGTTTAACATATGATGAGGATGTGTTGCACAGAAGGATTTTTAGGAACAGGAGAGGAGAGCACAGTGTATGATGGTCTGTGTGTGTGTTCATTAATCTCTAAATCGTTTTAAAGCCGTGTTCCTAAACCAAGTATAGAACCCTCCCCACCCCCACCGCCCATCTTTCCAAACCCAACTCTCTCTGTGGCAATATCCAGAAAAGACAGGCCCCTAAAGCAACAGCCATCTTTCCAAACCCAACTCTCTCTGTGGCAATATCCAGAAAAGACAGGCCCCTAAAGCAACAGCCATCTTTCCAAACCCAACTCTCTCTGTGGCAATATTCAGAAAAGACAGGCCCCTAAAGCAACAGCCATCTTTCCAAACCCAACTCTCTCTGTGGCAATATCCAGAAAAGACAGGCCCCTAAACCAACAGCCCCTCCCCCCATGACCTCACTGCCGGACACAGACCACACCTCTTATCCACCTTTTCACTACTAACTGAATCAATCTTCTCCACACACAGACAGACTTGTATGTGTCTTCTGTGAGTGCGTTCTGTTAGTATTGAAACGGTGCGTGTGTGTGTGATCACTTTACTGTGGTTAGGCTAAATGTGTCTTCATCTATGTGTATCAGCACAGGAGAGAGATTAAATTTATGACATGTTTTGGTGTAGTACTTATTGCATCCACTCTCCTACCCTCTCCCTCTAGGCCCTGTACCATGGCAAGTTCATCGATACTGGCTTCACTCTGCCGTTCTACAAGCGTATGCTCAACAAGAAACCCACTCTGAAAGACTTGGAGTCTATTGACCCTGAGTTTTACAACTCCATCATGTGGGTGAAGTAAGTACTCCGCCCCTTCATTATGTCTGTGTGATTGTGTGAATCTGAAAAGTATGTGAAGAGTGATGGAAGCATTTGACATACTTGTGCAGCTTAAAGCTTCAATAAGTTTACGATGCATCTGTGATCTGTCTACAGAGATAACAGTCTGGAGGAGGGTGGGGTGGAGCTGTACTTTGCTCAGGATATGGAGATTCTGGGGAAGGTGTCCACCCACCAGCTGAAGGATGACGGAGAGGACGAGCTGGTCACCACGGAGAACAAGGAGGAGTACATCAGGTCAGCCATCTCCATCAGTACTTTGTCCCTCTTGTCTGTCTCTGTCAGTCACTGTGCTATCCGTCACTGGTGTGCCACATACTAGCATTCATCTTGTTTCATCTTGACACTTACGTCAATTAATATCCTTCCTTGTTGCCTAGAAAATGCTATTTTATCATCCCTGTCTCTCTACAGTCTGCTGACAGACTGGCGGTTCACACGTGGAGTGGAGGAGCAGACCAAAGCCTTCTTGGATGGCTTCAATGAAGTCGTGCCTCTTGAGTGGCTTCGCTACTTTGACGAGAAAGAGCTGGAGGTACGTAATGAGGCTGGAAGAAAATGCAGGAAGTGTGCTCGGTTAGATAGGCGGAGTTATAGGTTATGGAGATTTCACAATGACTTAAGTTGGTAGAGGGGACTATTTGTTGCAGATTTTCTTTCTGTGACTGTGGGTTAATGGTATGTTCTCATTCCTCCCTCCAGCTGATGCTATGTGGGATGCAAGAGATAGACCTCAGTGACTGGCAGAAGAACACCATCTATCGGCACTACACCAAGAACAGCAAGCAGATACATTGGTTCTGGCAGGTACAGTACAGTGGCCTCCCTTTACTGCTGTGTGTGTCTCTGTGTGACTGTCTGTCTCCCTATGTGTACGTATTGCCCATGTCATGACTCTTACCTGTGTATTATGTAGGTGGTAAAGGAAATGGACAATGAGAAGCGGATCCGCCTGCTCCAGTTTGTCACAGGAACATGCCGTCTGCCAGTCGGAGGCTTTGCTGAACTCATAGGTGCAGTTCAGCCACCATTCAGTAACCACCTTTTTCACTGTCAAATGTCTTTTGCCTAAGAATCTAACAGTCTCTTTTTCCCTTAGGGAGTAATGGGCCTCAAAAATTCTGTATAGACAAGGTGGGGAAGGAGACTTGGCTTCCAAGAAGCCACACCTGGTGAGACTGATGTTTTCCTGAATTCCTTTGCCATAGTTGATTTATTGTTTGTTATCGGTCCTATGATAACATCAATTCGTTTTGTGTCTATGTGTGTACCCCTACTGAACACAAACTGATCCCTCACTCTCTTTTCTCTCCATCTCAATCACTCACACAGCTTCAATCGCCTGGACTTGCCACCCTACAAGAGTCTGGAGCAACTGCGAGAGAAACTTCTGTTTGCCATTGAGGAGACCGAAGGATTCGGGCAGGAATAAGGGAAAAATAATCACATAATGAGTGAGGGAAGGTGGATAGAGAAGGAAGAGTCATTCATTCAAGTAGTTTTGTTGTTAATCACAGGAATATGAACTCTCTGATCATCTAGCCCCACTTCCAGGACTGTGGGAGCCCACCTGTACCTATCCTCACACTAGGTTGTGGGTACAAGGGAACCAGGATCAGAGTAGGGAACAGGTGTGTGAGCTGAGGGATGGTCCAGAAAGATTAGTGTTATGATATGACCCTAAACCCTCTGTCCTGCCTGAAGACGCCAGCCACGAGATCTAGAGCACACCAGAAGCATAAAACAGGATAATGTCTTCGAAATAATTGTATCAACTGCAAATCGCAACAACAGCACAGCTACAGCCAGTATATCATATCTATCTAAGAGAAATTAACATTTAAAAATGAGAGCGTGTGTGTTTGAATGGGAGAGAGAGAGTGGTTATAATTAGTGACTTCTGTTAAGAGGAAAGATTGGTGAGATGTGATTTTTCTTTTCTGTTCATTGTGAAATTCATTGTTACCTGTACATAGCTCAAATAAATGACTCAAATCTTGGTGGGTTGATTGTGATGGTACAAGGAATCAATTTTCTTAATGACTTGGTTAGAAATGTTGAATATGGTTTTGGTTAGAATGTCATATTGCTAGAACACTGATTTGGTTATCCAGCCAGCCATATTAGTCTGCTAACAGTATGTCTGTGAAACACTGTCGATGACCTCCCATTTCAAACATAAACTTCGACTGCAGATACTGACAGGAGACAATGACAATGTAAGCAATAATAATACATAGTTAGACATTTTGGGCACATCAAGCATTTCATGATAAAATAAGACTTGTGCTGCTGAAATATGTCGACATTCAATTTTGACACTAATATTTACATTGATTAATGCATCTCAAAATGTATGCACCGTAGTGCAACAATGATAAGACATCAATGAAGGTCCAAAACATTGTAATGCTTGTGTCTATGCTGAGATCGAGCTGCCTTGGGCAATGTCTGGAAGCACACAGCCAGGGATGGGCAAAAAGTACAAAATACTATTACAAAATACCATAAAAATCTAAATAAACTACACAATACTTGTATTTTCAAATACAGAAATACATTTGCAAATAGTCTGCCTGAACATCAACATTCTCAGTAACTGTTACAGAAATGTTTTACTTGCTATGATTGTGATATGTGTTGTTTATCTACCTTAGTTGAACGCAATGACTAAATCACTCTGGATAAGAGTGCTAAATGACCAAAATGTTACATTTCTATGTGAAAATGAACATACCAGAATGAACTGCAAAGCAAATGACAGCAATATTTCCACATATAACTCACCATTCCTATTATATTTCATGGACCTTGAAATAAGCCTAGGCCAAAGTACCAGAGTAGACCTACAGCTACGTAAACTTGTGTAGAGTAGGCCTACAGCTACGTAAACTTGTGTAGAGTAGGCCTACAGCTACGTAAACTTGAGTGTAGAATAGGCCTACATTGATGCAGAGTGATGATTTTCCATACAATTTTGACAAATGGTGTGCTCGTTTTCATAAATCCTTGTCAGTTTAGTGTGACAATAGAAAAATGTCTAATCAGCCCTGAACTTTTCATTTATCAATGGGCATTTGAGGAGCATGAACAGACACAATTTAGAGGCAATACAGAACTTTTGCCTCTGGGGGTGCTCTTTAGCCAAAAGGAGTCAAAAATTGTCTGAAATATTGCACAATAATTTCTGGATTAGACATAATGGTTTGTTATATCAAATCAGGGGTGAAACTTACACTGGGAACGGGGGGGGGGATTCTGAAATTCCATTTTTGTCCACCCCAGTCTTATCATTGGAAAGGATGCCAAACGAGGCAACGGTGTGTTTTAGGACCATGCGGACACCTCCGAGCGGTCAGGTTAGCTGTTTGGAGTGATTATCCGACCGGATTTTTAAAATTAAATGTCCTCCCACTTCTAAAACCAAAGTTACACTCCTGTATCAAATCATATGTGAATAATGAACAGTACAGGCTACACTCAAAACAAAATGTGAGGCAAACAATTGGCAAATAAACCTCTGTACCTCTTTGTGGTTCCATCATTTCCAGAAACATTGTACCATGTTGTTGTTTGACTAGTACTTGATTGATGTATTTTAGAGACCTTCAAACTAAATACTTTCTGGAAGATAAAGTTTATTATGTAGTGTGTATGAATACTAGAATAACCTCATCCATTCATGTCTTGCATAGGTTAAAGGAATAATCCACTCAAAAACTTTTGGTATTTTTTCATTATTCCACTGTTGACACAGTCCCACATTTTTCCCATGTCAGTAATCAACTTTTCAAGATATAGGACTTTAAAAAATCTAATTGTTACTTGCCACATCATCATGAAGATGCAAAATGCATCATATGATGCAAAAACATCCTCATGATGATGTGGCAAGTGCCATTTTGCTTTCAGGGCATAAATGCCCCATGAGCACATTGCGATCAATGCAGCGGCAGCCACAGGACACCTTGATGAGGTTATTATTGTGCAGGGTAGCCTAGTGGTTAGAGCATTGGACTAGTAACCGGAAGGTTGCAAGTTCAAATCCTGAGCTAACAAGGTACAAATCTGTCGTTCTGCAATTAAACTGTTCCTAGGCCGTCATTGAAAATAAGAATTTGTTCTTAACTGACTTGCCTAGTTAAATAAAAAGATTTTAAAAATGGTGCTTCTAAACAAATTAATGGGTGATGTATGGTACTTTTGATTTAATATCTCGACAAAAACACATTTTTTATGTTGTGATCATGAGATAAATAAGTTGTGATCTTGACATAACAATGGATCTATTTTTTCTTCTTTCATATATCCTCTGCTCTTATATAAATACTAGAGACAGAAGAGGAATGAAAAATGTGCAATGCATTGAATGTATCAGTGAGATACAACAATAATAAAAGAGCATAGTTTTTTATTCAATTAACTAACCACCACAGCAGGGGGCTCCTGCCACCATAGTTAGCTAGTTGGTTTAAAACTCACTGCTATTGCTTCAGTATGTGGGCTACTGATGAGATTTCCCAGCTGTGCTACGAGTGCTTCAGCGAGTTGCCCAGAAGAGGAAAGCCCGAGCCAGGCAGAGAGTGGATGCTGTTGGCCGCGGTAGCAAAAGTTTGCGTCCCTGAATCAAGAGAAAGGTCAAATATAAATGCATCTCGTTGACTTTGTTTCTTCCCCTTCAGTTCATAATACAAATATCAGAGAAATAACTATATATGTAGGCAACACAAGCAAACTGTACTTGATTTTCTATGAGTGAATGAGTGAGTGCAATAAGGACTTTGTTTTATCTCCACTGTTGAAGTGGTGTCTTTGGGAGCTGGCACAAGTGTATTTGGCACTTAGCCATGAGCTCAAAGGGTTGGTATACCTGCACAGCTCACACTTGCACATACACACACACTTTTTCTTACACACATGCTCTCATCCTCTCACACAAAAAAACACACACACGAAGCATAGATACGTAGTGGCTCACTCACCTTCTCGTCCCATCCGGAGATGTGCTTAATGACCACCATGCAGAAGTCATTGCTAGGAGGGGCTGCATTAGGTGAGAGCATGTCCAACCTGGTCTCATAGACTAGACATAACTTAGTAATTGTCAATCCGGGACACTCAAATTAGTACGATATGTTACGTTTGGTATGGTTACATAAGACAGATGGCAAAAACAGAAGTAGGACGGTTGGTTGGTTGAGGTGGATGGGTGGGCATATAATGTGAACGTTTAGCAGCCCAAAGGACGCAATTTCAAATCTCATCACGGACAACTTCAGGGAATTAGCAACTTTTCAACTACAGCTAACAGGTTACACACTGCATCGGCAGGATAGAACAGCAGCTGGTGCACGATATCTAAGGAAGTCTTGAGATTTTGCTCGCCTGAGGTAGAGTATCTCATAATAAGCTTTTAGACCACACTATCTACTTAGTGAGTTTTGATCTGAATTTTTCATAGCTGTCTACACACTCAATGAGCTGTATACCGCCATAAGCAACAGGAAAACGCTCATCCAGAGGCGGCGCTCCTAGTTTTATCTCATTTCTATCAGCATGTTAAATGTGCAACCAGAGGGGGAAAAAAACTCTAGACCACCTTTACTCCACACACAGAGACACATACAAAGCTCTGCCTCGCCCTCCATTTGGCAAATCTGACCATAATTCTATTCTCCTGTCCTGCTTACAAGTACAATATTAAAGCAGGAAGCACCAGTGACTCGGTCAATAAAAGAGTGAAGCAGATGCTAAGCTACTGGACTGTTTTGCTAGAAAAGACTGGAATATATTCCGGGATTCTTCCGATGGCATTGATGAGTACACCACACCAGTTACTGGCTTCATCAATATGTACATTGATGACGTCATCCCCATAGTGACTGTACGTACATATCCCAACCAGAAACCATGGATTACAGGCATCATCTGCACTGAGCTAAAGGGTAGAACTGCCCGCTTTCTAACCTGGAAGCTTATAAGAAATCCCGCTATGCCCTCTGACGAACCATCAAACAGGCAAAGCATCAATACAGGACTAAGATTGAATTATACTACACCGGCTCCGATCCTCGTTGGATGTAGCAGGACTTGCAAATTGTTACAGACTACAAAGGGAAGCACAGCCGAGAGCTACCTAGTGACACGAGCCTACCAGACGAGCTAAATTACTTCTATGCTCGCTTCGAGGCAAGTCAGGTGCCTTGCGAAAGTATTCGGCCCCCTTGAACTTTGCGACCTTTTGCCACATTTCAGGCTTCAAACATTAAGATATAAAACTGTATTTTTTGTGAAGAATCAACAACAAGTGGGACACAATCATGAAGTGGAACGACATTTATTGGATATTTCAAACTTTTTTAACAAATCAAAAACTGAAAAATTGGGCGTGCAAAATTATTCAGCACCCTTAAGTTAATACTTTGTAGCGCCACCTTTTGCTGCGATTACAGCTGTAAGTCACTTGGGGTATGTCTCTATCAGTTTTGCACATCGAGAGACTGAAATTTCTTCCCATTCCTCCTTGCAAAACAGCTCGAGCTCAGTGAGGTTGGATGGAGAGCATTTGTGAACAGCAGTTTTCAGTTCTTTCCACAGATTCTCGATTGGATTCAGGTCTGGACTTTGACTTGGCCATTCTAACACCTGGATATGTTTATTTTTGAACCATTCCATTGTAGATTTTGCTTTATGTTTTGGATCATTGTCTTGTTGGAAGACAAATCTCTGTCCCAGTCTCAGGTCTTTTGCAGACTCCATCAGGTCTTCTTCCAGAATGGTCCTGTATTTGGCTCCATCCATCTTCCCATCAATTTTAACCATCTTCCCTGTCCCTGCTGAAGAAAAGCAGGCCCAAACCATGATGCTGCCACCACCATGTTTGACAGTGGGGATGGTGTGTTCAGGGTGATGAGCTGTGTTGCTTTTACGCCAAACATAACGTTTTGCATTGTTGCCAAAAAGTTCAATTTTGGTTTCATCTGACCAGAGCACCTTCTTCCACATGTTTGGTGTGTCTCCCAGGTGGCTTGTGGCAAACTTTAAACAACACTTTTTATGGATATCTTTAAGAAATGGCTTTCTTCTTGCCACTCTTCCATAAAGGCCAGATTTGTGCAATATACGACTGATTGTTGTCCTATGGACAGAGTGTCCCACCTCAGCTGTAGATCTCTGCAGTTCATCCAGAGTGATCATGGGCCTCTTGGCTGCATATCTGATCAGTCTTCTCCTTGTATGAGCTGAAAGTTTAGAGGGACCACCAGGTCTTGGTAGATTTGCAGTGGTCTGATACTCCTTCCATTTCAATATTATCGCTTGCACAGTGCTCCTTGGGATGTTTAAAGCTTGGGAAATCCTTTTGTATCCAAATCCGGCTTTAAACTTCTTCACAACAGTATCTCAGACCTGCCTGGTGTGTTCCTTGTTCTTCATGATGCTCTCTGCTTTTAACGGACCTCTGAGACTATCACAGTGCAGGTGCATTTATATGGAGACTTGATTACACACAGGTGGATTGTATTCATCATCATTAGTCATTTAGGTCAACATTGGATCATTCAGAGATCCTCACTGAACTTCTGGAGAGAGTTTGCTGCACTGAAAGTAAAGGGGCTGAATAATTTTGCACGCCAATTTTTCAGTTTTTGATTTGTTAAAAAAAGTTTGAAATATCCAATAAATGACGTTCCACTTCATGATTGTGTCTCACTTGTTGTTGATTCTTCACAAAAAAATACAGTTTTATATCTTTATGTTTGAAACCTGAAATGTGGCAAAAGGTCACAAAGTTCAAGGGGGCCGAATACTTTCGCAAGGCACTGTAACACTGAAACATGCAAGCACAAGCTGTTCCGTACGACTGTGTGATCACGCTCTCCACAGCCGATGTGAGTAAGACCTTTAAACAGGTCAACATTCACAAGGCCGCAGGGCTAGGCGGATTACCAGGACGTGTACTCCGAGCATGCGCTGGCCAACTGGCAAGTGTCTTCACTGACATTTTCAACTGCTCCCTGTCTGTAATACCAACATGTTTCAAGCAGACGACCACAGTCCTTGTGCCCAAGATCACTAAGGTAGCCTGCCTAAATGACTACCGACCCATAGCAATCATGGCTATAGCCAATTTCTATTGCACTCCACACTGCCCTTTCACACCTGGACAAAGGAACACCTACGTGAGAATGCTATTCATTGACTACAGCGCAGCGTTCAACACCATAGTGCACTAAAGCTCATCACTAAGCTAAGGACCCTGGAACTAAACACCCCCCTCTGCAACTGGATCCTGGACTTCCTGACGGGCCACGCCCAGATGGTAGGGGTAGGTAACAACACATCCACCACGTTGAGCCTTAACATGGGGGGCCCTCAGGGGTGCATGCTCAGTCCCCTCCTGTACTCTCTGATTCAACAGGAAAAGGAGGACAGAACACGCCTCCATTCTCATCAATGGGGCTGTAGTGAAGCAGGTTGAGAGCTTCAAGTTCCTTGGTCTCCACATCACCAACAAACTATCATGGTCAAAGCACACCAAGACAGTCGTGAAGAGGGCACAACAAAACCTATTCCCCTTCAGGAGACTGAAAAGATTTGGCACGGGTCCTCAAATCCTCAACAGGTTCTACAGCTGCACCATCGAGAGCATCCTGACGGGTCATTGCCTGGTGTGGCAACTGCTTGGCCTTCGACCTCAAGGCACTACAGAGGGTAGTGTATACGGCCCAGTACATCACTGGGGCTAAGCTTCCTGCCATCCAGGACCTCTATACCAGGCGGTGACAGAGGAAGGCCCTAAAAATTGCCAAAGACTCCAGCCACCCTAGTTATAGACTGTTCTCTCTATTCCCACACGGCAAGCGGTTCCCGGAGCGCCAAGTCAAGGTCCAAGAGGCTTCTAAACAGCTTCTACCCCCAAGCCATACGACTCCTGAACATCTAATCAAATGGATACCCAGATTTCTTGCATTCCCCCCCTTTACACTACTTCTACTCTCTGTTATTTTCTATGTATAAGTCACTTTAATAACTCTACCCACATGTATATATTACCTCAACTACCTTGACTAACCGGTGCCCCCGCATATTGACTCTGTACTGGTACCCCCTGTATATAGACCCGCTATTGTTATTTACTGCTGCTCTTTAACTATTTGTTACTTTATTTCTTATTTTGGGGGATATTATTCTTAAAACTCCATTGTTGGTTAAGGGGTTGTAAGTAAGCATTTCACTGTAAGGTAACCTATTGTATTCAGTGCATGTGACAAAAAAAATTGATTTGATTTTGACCTGCAGGGGTCAGTCTACTTCTGTGCAATAGTGGTGGGGAGATATCCATACAGCCATCAGGCCATATAGCGCACTCTGATCACCAGGTGAGCTACTACATATGGGAAAAGTGGAGCGACTGGAAGGGTTTGGAGGGAGGTAGAAGAAAGGAAAGTTCAAGGCTCGGCCTCTCAGCTTGCATGTGATGTTTGTGTGAACCGCCAGCTCTGTGGTTTTAGTTGACGACCATCTGGTGGCTTATCATGCATTATGGCTGCTCACAATCCTACTGTACAGTATGCCCAGGTGAACTATGATAGAGCAGAGCCCATAGCCTGTTAGTCAGGTCTGGGCTCTGTCCTTTTGGGGGCCCCCCAACCAAATCTTGCAGAAAAACATTTTAGTGGCCCCTCTCTTGACAATGGAGAGAAACATTTATGTTTTTAACATTTCTAGAGCAGCATTCAACATTCTGCTGAAAAGGCAGCATGCAAAATTCATTTTTTTAAATATGTAACTTTCACACATTAACAAGTCCAATACAGCAAATGAAAGATAAACATCTTGTTAATCTACCCATCATGTCCGATTTCAAAAATGCTTTACAGCTAAAGCACAACATATGATTATGTTAGATCACCGCCAAGTCGAAAAAAACACAGCCATTTTTCCTGCCAAAGAGTCACAAAAATCAGAAATATAGATAAAACGAATCACTAACCTTTGATGATCTTCATCAGATGACACTCATAGGACATCATGTTACACAATACATGTATGTTTTGTTCGATAGTGTGCATATTTATGTCCAAAAATCTCAGTTTACATTGGCGCCTTACGTGCAGTATTGTTTTGATTCCAAAACATCTGGTGATTTTGCAGAAATACTCATAATAAACATTGATAAAAGGTACTAGTGTTATTCACAGACTTCTCCTTAATGCAACCGCTGTGTCCGATTTTTAAAAAACTTTACGGAAAAAGCATAATCTGAGAACGGCGCTCAGAGCCCAAAACAGCCAGAGGAATATCCACCATTTTGGAGTCAACAAAGTTAGAAGCAACACCATAAATATTAACTTACCTTTGATGATCATCATCAGAAGGCACTCCCAGGAATCCCAGTTTGACAATAAATGACTTATTTGTTCCATAAAGTTCTATCATTAATGTCCAAATATCCACTTGTTGTTAGCGTGTTCAGCCCAGTAATCCATCTTCATGAGGCGCGAGCATTTCATCCAGACAAAAACTTCCGTTACAGTCCTTTAGAAACATGTTAAACGATGTATGGAATCAATCGTTAGGATGTTTTTAACATAAAACATCAATAATGTTCCAACTGGAGAATTCCTTTGTCTTCAGAGAAGCACTGGAACGAGAGGTAACTGTCGGGAGCACCCGTCATGAGACCAAGGCTCTCTGTCAGACCAGCGACTCAAAGATGTCTCATGAGCCCCTCCTTTATAGTAGAATCCTCATTCAAGTTTCAAAAGACGGTTGACATCTAGTGGAAGCCCTAGGAAGTGCAACCTCATCCATATCTCAATGTGTATTCGGTAGGCCAAGCTTTGAAAAACTACAAACCTCAGATGTCCTACTTCTTGGTTGGATTTTTCTCAGGTTTTCGCCTGCCATATGAGTTCTGTTATACTCACAGACATCATTCAAACAGTTTTAGAAACTTCGGAGTGTTTTCTATCCAATACTAATAATAATATGCAAATATTAGCATCTGGGACAGAGTAGGAGGCAGTTCACTCTGGGCACGCTATTCATCCAAAAGTGAAAATGCTGCCCCCTATCCCAAAAAGGTTCAAATATATTCCTACAATTCTACTCATTTTGTCATGGGGAAGAGAGAAAACATTTGCAGTTTTACAGCTTATTTCCTGCAATTTGACCCATTTTGCCATGGAGTCAAGATAACTTTTTGCAGTTTTAAACACCCACAAGAATGGAAATTCACTTTTTTCAGCAAAAAAAACAATGCCCATAGCTTACCCATGATGTTACAAAATGATTTCTAGTCAATAAGACAATTTTAGTCAAAGTATGATATACTTTGGGGTTGAAGGGGGAAATCCGAAGAGGTAACTTTTGATATTTTCCATGCCAATGCGTTGTGGTTGCCCTATGATATTATGTGCTAATACTTTTCAGTCTACGTTTCTTTTCAGGGCTGGGTTTAAGTTGAATGTTACCACCCACCAGCTTATTATTCAGAAACAGTGTGCTGGGTTGGGACAGGGTAAACCTGTCTGGAGGGGAATCCAAGGGAGTGGTGGTGTGGGGAGTCCAGAACAGGGTAGCAGGGTGGAGAGATGTGGAACAGGAGACAGAGTCAGGGCGGCAAAACTGCAGTGAGAGGATAAACAGCGTCAAGCAGGGAAACAGGTACAGCAGGGTAATAGGATCTAGAATAATAATAATGACTAGAAGCATAAACTGACTGAGCAGAGATCATGATCTGGCAGAGTGGAAGTGACAGAACTGAGTATTTGTAGAGGTCTTGATAATGGAACGAGTTGTAGCTGGTAGGGATCGGCTCTGACTCCAGCACACAATCACACACACCAACAGAAAGGGAGAGAGAGAGCGAGAGAACTAGGTGAATGGCTGCAGGTCAAGCAGACACCGGATGACCACTAGGGGTGGTAGCAGGAGCAGATGTGAAATAGTCTGTATAAATGTATTTTTATAAATGGTAAAATTGTGTGTAATATGATTGCATTTTGCAACCCCGGTTTTTCTTTTTCGTGTCCAATATACTCAGGGTATTGTTTCATATAATTTACGGAGTGCCCCATGAGCAAAGTCATTGTAGCCTTTCATTTCACTTCCCTTAGCTGTGACAACCATGGCATGAGCACGGGCTGACTTGGCATTGCTGTAGCGCAGCCTGCCAGAAGCCTACCAAAGGTTGCATTGTGTCCATTACAATGTAGAATCTAGTCCAAACTGTTCGATGGTTAGGTTATTGTAACAATGTGCGCTGAGAGTCGGGAAGCAAGGAGTGAGTGTTTTAATAAATAAACCTAACATAATACAAAACAAGACAACATGAACAACGCACAGATATGTCACAGAAACAGAAACAATGATGCCTGGGGAAGGAACCAAAGGGAGTGACATATATAGGGAAGGTAATCAGGGAAGTGATAGAGTCCAGATGAGCGTATCGATGGTGACAGGTGTGCACCGTAACAAGCAGCCCGGTGACCTAGAGGCCGGAGAGGGAGCACATGTGACAGTGCTCCCTCCCTGTCGCGTGGCTCCAGCCACAGGACGCAGACCAAAATTACGATCCCAGGGATCAGGAGCAGACCGGTCACCTCTGCTAAGGCACGGGAAACCTGTCAGTCCAGCTGAGATGCGGGAGCATGGTGACCTAGAGCGCCGGAGAGACAACATTCATGACAGTACCCCCTCCCTGGCGCATTCAGCTCCAGCCGTAGGACACCAACCAATGGGACAATCCCGGGGATCAGGAGCAGGCCGGTCACCCCTGCTGATGCACGGGAGCCTGGCGTTCCGGCTGAGGCATGAGAGCATGGCGAGCCGGAGGAAGCAGGGGAGCCTGGCGATCTGGTGAAGGCATGAAAGACGGATGAGCCGGCTGTAGCAGGGGAACCTGGCGATCCGGCTGAGGCATGAAAGCCCGACCTAAGGAAAGCATCAGGGAGTGTTTTTTGTGTCAGTGTAAATGACGTCGGGTCCAGGAATCGCTACAGGTTCTCATGCCTCTGCCGGATGGTCAGGCTCTCGTGCCTCAGCCGGATCACCAGGCTCCCCCACCACAGCCGGCTCGTTGGGTTTTCATGCCTCAGCCAGATCGCCAGGCTCCCCTGCTTCCTTCGGCTCCTCAGGCTCACGTGCCTCAGCTGGTTCATCAGATTTCCTGTGCCTCTGCAGAGGTGACCGGTCCTCCCCTGATCCCCGGGATCGTCTTTTGGTCAGCGTCCTGCGGCTGGAGCCACGCGTCGGGGAGGGGGTACTGTCACGTGTGCTCCCTCTCCAGCCTCTGGGTCACCAGGCTGCTCGTTATGTCACACACTTGTCACCATCGTTACGTGCATAATAACACTCATCTGGACTCCATCACCTCCTTGATTACCTGCCCTTTATAGGTCACTCCCTTTGGTTCCTTCCCCAGTCGTCATTGTTACTGTTCCTGTTTCATGTCGGTGCGCTGTTTGTGTTTCTTGTTTTGTTCATTTATTAATTAAATGCATTCACTCCCTGAACTTGCTTCCCGACTCTCAGCGTACATCGCTACAGCTATTCATATTACCGGAGTTTCATCTTATTCTTATTATCTCTATGGCGGATTCGTGGCCATTATTTATGGAACATGCCACAACTTTGGAGATAACAATAGATGGCAAAGTCAAAGATACTGGTTTCCCCTATCCATCTGTGGAACAGTTAAAGATACTGGTTTCCCCTATCCATCTGTGGCAAAGTCAAAGATACTGGTTTCCCCTATCCATCTGTGGAACAGTTAAAGATACTGGTTCCCCCCTATCCATCTGTGGAACAGTTAAAGATACTGGTTTCCCCTATCCATCTGTGGCAAAGTCAAAGATACTGGTTTCCCCTATCCATCTGTGGCAAAGTCAAAGATACTGGTTTCCCCTATCCATCTGTGGCAAAGTCAAAGATACTGGTTTCCCCTATCCATCTGTGGAACAGTTAAAGATACTGGTTTCCCCTATCCATCTGTGGAACAGTTAAAGATACTGGTTTCCCCTATCCATCTGTGGCAAAGTTAAAGATACTGGTGTCCCCTTTCCATCTGTGGCAAAGTCAAAGATACTGGTTTCCCCTATCCATCTGTGGCAAAGTTAAAGATACTGGTTTCCCCTATCCATCTGTGGCAAAGGTAAAGATACTGGTTTCCCCTATCCATCTGTGGCAAAGTTTTCCCAAATACTTATGACAAATAGAACTCCAGAATTACCCATACAGTAGCCTAGTCAGCTGGCTAATCTTTGAATACAGTGTAGAAACAACATATAACATCAGCTAGTTACATAAGGTTAGCATGCTAGCTAGCCACACTGACAGAGGTCAGTGCCCTACTTGTTGTTATTTCTGCACTCCACGTGGAAATCACCACAATGTTTCCTCCCCCAATTCATGAATATGTTTAAGCAGCCTGCATCATTCTTCGGAGGTGGAACCTTAATGAGAAATTCTGCTATTGGACAGGAATTACATCGAAATCAGGGCCATTGCCCTCTGGTTAGGGACTTTAAAGTTAAATTCCTACATTTCAACACATTTTGCCATGACTTATGCCATGTTAATAGGATATCTGAGAGTGACTAACAAAATCAATGTGGGCCCCCTGGAGGTCAGGGCCCCTGGGCATGTGCTCTGCATGGCTGGTCAGTATTCGGACATGATTACTACACGTTTAGATAGTTGGCTAGACTAACTACCAATGAAAAAACATAACATGGCTAGTTATCAGCTAATTGAGTGGCTGACATAACAAAAGTGAAATTGCACCTGGTGTATTTTACTATTCTTACTCTCAGTTGTAAGTTGAGACCCCGACGGAAAGTCCCTCCCCCACACCCACACCCACACAAACATTTTTGTGGGGTTGGGGGCCTCTTAGCGATCTGGTACCATAAGCGAATGCTTATGTTGCTTATGCATGGAGCCAGCCCCACTGTTAATGATATAGCGTGGCCTTTGTATGTCCCGTTGTTGTGTTGTTATTGTTACACGCCTTGGACTGAGACATGATCAGCAGATAATAAACCTGAATTAACAGGGTAAAATTATGAGACAGAGAGACGTTAGTAGGATTCAGTAGTTGGCATTCTCCAAGATTTAATATATTGTTCTCTTTTGGTAATCTTTTTTTGTTGTCAACATCAATTATCCATTACAATTCTATTGTAGTATTAAATCTTCACATTTCATATTCCAGTATAAAAAAAATAAAAGTTTTCAGGTTCAAAAATTATCACCACACATTCACATTATATAACTCACTGGACTATCAGTGTCAATTTCGAAAAAGCTATAAATGACTGGAGGCCTGTGCTAACCAATGCTTCAACCATTACATTATAAACCAATTAACGTGTAAGCTAACACTGACTGAAACCATCTACTCTAGAGCTAGCTAGCACTTAGCCAAGCGACATTTGGTTAGCATCAAGCTAGCGAACTGTTAAACACTCTTTTCGTACAAATATTAAGACTTTAACACATTTTATAGTGACATCACATATTTACATATATTACCTGAACTAAGCGGAGCCTTTGTTCATAGAAAATAAAACAAATAGTTTAAAAAATGTTGTTGAAAAAAAGTACAAAACGTTCAGGACACCATAAGAATGGGTTCTTAACTGACTTGCCTAGTTAAATAAAGGTCAAATAAAAAAATATTTAATCCCTTCTCTTACATGTAAACCGTTAGAACCTAGCCAACCTCCATTACTTACAATGGGAAAAACACCAACTAGTTTTTCACTCGGTTAAAACTCCTTTCAATTGTCTTCAAACATGACCAAACTCATGGACTATGTAGTTAACCATGTTGCCTCAATATTTTGAGAGTCATATTGCATTTTTACCCATTACATACCTGAATTAACAGGGTAAATGATGAGATAGAGAAATGTTAGTAGCGTTAAGTAGTAGGCTTTCTCAAAGAAAACTCCAAGACCTCACGATCTCCCCATTGATGCCACAGCTTCCCCTATCGGCAGTAATCATATCCATTACTTTAAATGCAAATAGTCCTAGAAAATGATACAAGGGATGGCTCTATAAAATGGCAAGCGAAACAAAACATAAGAAATATGACCATACATATTTGTGTTTGCGTTTCTGTTTGATCATGTGTGAGAGACAGAGTAGGGAAACAGAACGTGATTACTGACCTCCACAGTCTAAACAAATTTGAGTACAACTAGAATTGATTGGTTCCTCTGTGTTTCTCCAGGTGTTCTGTCATGACAGCCATGCCTGCTGGTTTCACAGTGCAGGCTCCAGAGCTCCTGCAGTCTAGCCTGGAGTTTTCTCACAGCCAGGCACAGATGGAGCACGGTCAACAGCCAAGCCAGGGCAGAGTCTCACCCTGTGGAACAAGTGGGAATACTGTTGTTTTTACCCCCTCAGTCACCGTCTCGTTACGCAACACTTGTCCTTCACTCTTCACCCTATTTGTCATGTGTCATCCCATTTCACCTCATGTGCCCTTTCTAACTGCCCTAATCTTTTCTCAGCCTAAGGGTATTGTCTGGCACACAGCACATGACATCTGTTTACATGTACCTGCATCAGTGTTGGGGAAGCTACTATGAAAATATAGTTTACCAAGCTACCAATTACTTCACACTGGAAGATGTTAAGCTACACTAAAGCTACCCTTAAGAAAAATCTAGTTTACTTAACTAAAGTTATTTTGAAAAAGTAGTTTACTACATCCAGACAGCTTTGTGATAAATTATCATATCTAATTCTAAAATGTCATAGATTACAAATGACAAGTACAGATCACTCTGAAGTCAGATGTCAAACAGAATGTGTAATTTAGCCTATTAAACACAAAACTATGTTTTAAGCACCTTAATTGGGGAGAACGGGCTTATGGTAAGGACTGGAGCGGAATCAGTGGAATGATATAAATACCCTACCGGTCGTAAGTTTTAGAACACCTACTCATTCAAGAGTTTTTCTTTATTTGTACTATTTTCTACATTGTAGAATAATAGTTAAGACATTAAAACTATGAAATAACACATATGGAATACGTAGTACAGGCAAAATGGCACCGACAGAGAGGGTCGCCTCGCTTCTAGTCCTTAGGAAACTGGGCAGTATTTTTTTTTAAATATATTATTTCTTACATTGCTAGCCCAGAAAATCTTAAGTGTTATTACATACAGCCAGGAAGAACTATTGGATATCAGAGTGACGTCAACATACCAGCACTATGACCAGGAATACGATTTTCCCAAAGCAGATACTATGTTCGAACCACCCAAGGTATTCAAACTGGTTCCAGAGGCTGACCCAAAACAAACAACGTCGGCGCAGGAGAGGTAGAAGGAGCGGCCTACTGGTCGGACTTGGAGGTGCGCACACCACCCACTGCTTCCGAGTATTTTACTCACTAAACTCAAACAGGATATACCTGTGACAAGGACCATTCAACACTGGTCTGACCAATCGGAATCCACGCTTCAAGATTGTTTTGATGACGTAGAGTGGGACATGTTCCGGATAGTCTCAGAGAATAATATAGATTTATACGCTGATAAGGAAGTGCATAGGAGATGTTGTACTCACTGTGACTATTAAAACCTACCCTAACTGGAAACCGTGGATAGATGGTAGCATTTGTGCAAAACTGAAAGCGCAAACCTCCGCATTTAACCTTGGAAAGAAGACCGGGATTATGGCCGAATACAGACAGTGTCATTTTCCCTCCACAAGACAATCTAACAAGCAAAATGTCAGTATAGGGACAAAGTGGAGTCGCAGCCCAGCCCAGACGGCATCCCTAGACACGTCCTCAGAACATGCGCAGACCAGCTGGCTGGTGTGTTTACAGGCATACTCAATCTCTCCCTATCCTAGTTTGCTGTTCCCACATGCTTCAAGATGGCCACCATTGTTCCTGTACTCAAGAAGGCAAAGGTAACTGAAATGTATGACTATCGCCCCGTAGCACTCACTTCAGTCATCATGAAGTGCTTTGAGAGACTAGTCAAGGATCATATCACCTCCACCTTACCTGACACCCTAGACCCACTGCAATTTGCATGCCGCCCCAATAGGTCCACAGACGATGCAATCGCCATCACACTGCACACACTGCACACACTGCACACAGCATTCTTACATAGGAATACCTATGTAAGAATGCTGATCATTGACTACAGCTTAGCATTTAACACCATAGTACCCTTCAAGCGCATCAACACTGTCCTGTGCAATTGGGTCCTGGACTTCCTGATGGGCCGCCCCCAGGTGGTGAAGGTAGGAAACAATGTCTCCACTTTGCTGATCCTCAACACTGGGGCCCCACAAGGGTCTGTGCTCAGCCCCCTCCTGTACAGCCTGTTTACCCATGACTGCATGGCCATGCATGCCTCCAACTTGATCATCAAGTTTGCAGACAACACAACCGTAGTAGGCTTGATCACCAACAACGACGAGAGGGCACTCGGAGTGTGGTGTCAGGAAAACAATCTCTCACTCAACGTCAACAAAACAAAGGAGATGATCGTGGACTTCAGGAAAGGGACAGCAGTGGAGAAGGAGGAAAGTTTTAAGTTCCTCGGCGTACACATCACGGACAAACTGAAACGGTCCACTCACACAGACAGTGTGGTTCCTCGCCGTACACATCACGGACAAACTGAAATGGTCCACCCACACAGACAGTATGGTGAAGAAGGCGCAATAGCACCTCTTCAACCTCAGGAGGCTGAAGAAATTTGGCTTGTCACCTAAAACCCTCACAAACTTTTACAGATGCACAATTGAGAGCATCCACGGCCTGTATCGCTGCCCGGTATGGCAACTGCACCGCCCACATCCGCAGGGCTCTCCAAAGGGTTGTGCTGTCTGCACAATGCATCACCAGGGGCAAACTACCTGCCCTCCAAGACACCTACAGCACCCGATGTCACAGAAAGGCTAAAAAGATAATCAAGGACAACAACCACCCGAGCCACTGCCTGTTCACCCCGCTACCATCCAGAAGGCGAGGTCAGTGCAGGTGCATCAAAGCTGGGACCGAGAGGCTGGAAAATAGCTTCTATCTCAAGGCTATCAGACTGTTAAACAACCATCACTAACACAGAGAGGCTGCTGCCTACATACATACTTGAAATCATTGGCCATTCTAACAAACGGATCACTAGACACTTTATTAATGCCACTTTAATAATGATGTTTACATATATTGAATTACTCATCCCATATGTATATACTGTATTTTATACCAGCTATTGCATCTTCCCTATGCCGTTTGGTCATTGCTCATCCATATATTTATATGTACATATTCTTATTCCATCCCTTTACTTAGATGTGTGTGTATTAGGTAGTTGTTGTGGAATTGTTAGATTACCTGTTAGATATTGTGGCACTGTCAGAACTAGAAGCAAGTATTTCACTACATTCTCAATAACATCTGCTAACCATGTGTATGTGACCAATAAAATTTGATTTGATTTGAGTAACCAAAAAAGTATTAAACAAATCTAAATATATTTGATATTTGAGATTCTTCAAATAGCCACCCTTCGCCTTGATGACAGCTTTGCACACTCTTGGCATTCTCTCAACCAGCTTCACCTGGAAAGCTTTTAAAATCTATTGAATCTATTTATTATTATTATTATTATATATTATTATTATATATTATTATTATTATTAAAACAGTTTTGAAGGAGTTCCCACATATGCTGAGTACTTTTTGGCTGCTTTTCCTTCACTCTGCGGTCCAACTCATCCCAAACCATCTAATTTGGGTTGAGGGTGATTGTGGAGGCCAGGTCATCTGATGCAGCACACCATCAGTCTCCTTGGTCAAAAGCCCTTACACAGCCTGGAGGTGTGTTTTGTCATTGTCCACGGCGGTTGGAACTAAAAATCTCAAGTTTGTACTCATCAGACCAAAGGACAGATTTTCACCAGTCTAATGTCCATAGCTCGTGTTTCCAAGCAAGTCTCTTCTTAGTAGTGGTGTCCTTTAGTAGTTGTTTCTTTGTAGTTGTTTGACCTGAATTGACTTGCCTAATTAAATATAGGTCAAACAAAAAATAAAATAAAAATTAAAAATGAAGGCCTGATTCACACCATCTCCTCTGAACAATTGATGTTGAGATGTGTCTGTTACTTCAATTCTGTTAAGCATTTATTTGGGCTGAAATTTATGAGGCTGGTACAGTAACTCTAATGGACAAATCCTCTGCAGCAGAGGAAACTCTGGGTCTTCCATTCCTATGGCGGTCCTCGTGAGAGCCAGTTTCATCATAGCTCGTGATGGTTTTTGCGATTACACTTGTGTGTTCCATATTGACTGACCTTCATGTCTGTAATGTTGGACTATAATTTATCTTTGCTTATTTGAGCTGTTCTTGCCATAATATGGACTTTTACCAAATAGGACTGTCTTCTGTATAACCTCTACCTTGTCACAACACAACTGATTGGCTCAAACGCATTAAGAAGGAAAGATATTCCACAAATTAACTTTTAAGATTTCACATCTGTTAATTGAAATGCATTCCAGGTGACTACCTAATGAAGCTGGTTGAGAGAATGCCAAGAGTGTGCAAAGCTGTCATCAAGGCAAAGGATGGCTATTTGAAGAATCTCAAATATAAAATCTATTTTGATTTGTTTAACACTTTTTTGGTTATTACATGATTCCTTATGTGTTGTTTCATAGTTTTGATGTCTTCACTATTATTCTGCAATGTAGATGTTATAAAACTTTTGACCGGTAGTGTACATCAAACACATGGTTTCCAGGTGTTTGATGCCATTCCATTTGCTCCGTTCCGGCCATTATTATGAGCCGTTCTCCCCTCAGTAGCCTCCACTGGTTTCAAGTGAGAATTAGGCAGGTCTGATACTGAAAAAGAAAGGAAAGTATTACCTACTTCACCCAAGTATTCGTTTAAAAAAAAAGTTTAGTTCCAGTAGTTGGCTACACTGCCAAATGGCAAAAAAGTAATCAACTACTGAAAACACTACCAAGATTTGATTTTAGTTCAACTAGTACCAAGCTACTGCAAAATGTAGTTAAATTACAAGTTCAACTGCTTGTAGTTCACATCTCCCCAACACTGAGGCATGAATGTCAACTATCTCATGTTTCAGCTGTCAGCTGGTATACTGTGTCAGATCAGCCACTAGATGTCACTGCTTATAGCTACAAACATGGAGTGACCAAAAAAGCTCAGGACACATCAAAAGCATGGTAACAGAGGCAGGACTTTAAAAAATAGAAATATGCATGTTGTTTAGGCACAAGTTAGAAGAATTAAATCTGGCCAGTTCCTTTGTCATGTGAAAATCTGACAATATGCAAAACTTCTGTGGCCCCTATGTCAATCCGTTGAGGCTGCGGATAGGCTGCCCCTCATCACATTGGTATATCTATTGTGTTAAATCCCCAGAACTTGAGATTGATGGATGAATATATCTTTTTAGGTCTCTTATTAAGGTAATTGTCTCCCTGATAGGGAAGAACAGACTGTCAGCATGATATTACAATTTCATAATATTCTGTTTTTGACCATTCATTCTGTTTGATTTGTAGATAGCGTGGTGTACATAGTCTGTGTAAAGTGTCAAACATATTCTATAAATATATTTAAGAGGGGTTTCAATTTACTGCACATGATTTGATAACATACTGAACAAAAATATAAAGACAACATGCAATAATTGCAGCAATTTTACAGTTCATATATGGAAATCAGGATATTTAAATAAATCAATTAGACCGTAATCTATGCACAGGGTAGGACAGCTCATAATAATGGCTGGAATGGAGTAAATGTAATGGTATCAGACACATGGAAACCATGTGTTTGATGAGTTTAATACCATTCCATTAACTCCATTACAGACATTACTATGAGCCTGTCCTACCCAATTAAGGTGACACCAACCTCCTGTGAATCTATGGATTTCACAGGACTGGGCAGGGGCACAGCCGTGTGTGGGCCTGGGAGGGAATAGGCCCACCCATTTGGGAGCCAGGCCCAGCCAATCATGATGAGTTTTTCCCCACAAAATGGCGTTATTACAGACAGAAATACTCCTCAGATTCATCAGTTGTCTGGGTGGCTGGTCTCAGACTATCCAACAGGTGAAGATGTCGGATGTGGAGGTTCTGGCTGGCGTGGTTACACATGGTCTGCGGTTGTGAGGTCGGTTGGACGTACTGCCAAATTCTCTAAATGAGAATTGTCCACCAGAGCTGGAATGTCCACCAGAGCTGTTGCCAGAGAATTGAATGTTAATTTCTCTACCATAAGCCGCCTTCAATATCGTTTTAGAGGATTTGGCAGTACGTCCAATTTACCTCACAACCGCAGACCATGTGTAACCATGCCAGCCAGGACCTCCACATCCCTCAAAGCTTGAGACATCTGTGGCATTGTGTTGTGTGACAAACTGCACATTTTAGAGTCATCTTTAATTGCCCCTAGCACAAGGTGCACCTGCGTAATTATCATTCTGTTTAATCAGCTTCTTGATATGTCACACCTGTCAGGTGAATGGATTATCTTGGCAAAGGAGACATGCTCAATAATAGGGATATAAACAAATTTGTACACAAAATTTGAGAGAAATACGCTTTTGTGCATCTGGAAAATTTCTGGAATCTTTTATTTCAGCTCATGAAACATGGGACCAACATTTTACATGTTGTATTTATATTTCTGTTCATTATAGATTAACGGTGTGTGTGTGTGTGGCTGAGACTTCACTCCCAACGGAACAGGCACCCTCTGTTCTTCAGCTCTCCACCTGATAACCTGAACCTACCTCACCCCTCCCCCTTGCCAACCCCTCCTTTGCTTTTCAGCTTCTGTGCCCTCTGAAATAATGAAAGGGATTATACAACAAGAAGCCTGTTGGAAGAACACAACATTTATTATCAAATTTACAGGCAAATCATTACGGAATCCTAGTCTCCCAGACTGTATCTTTGGTGCTAACATTAGCAATGCTAGCTAGCTACCCAGCTAACAACAAACATTCCCACAACTTGAGAGAACATTCCTTAAGAGTCTAATTTGGTCGTTAACTAATGTTTTCATAGGAATGTTCCCGTTATGTGGAAGGAATGTTTCCAAGAGACCATCTCCTTAATGTCAAATTGAACAATAGACAATAACAATTTTTTAGATGCTCAGCTATATAGAAATGGGTCATTCTCAGTCCCTCTAACTTTTATATATTATATTATTGAGTCACCAAAATAAAATGTTAAAAGATTTTGTATATAAATATAAATTGTCCAGTATAATAAATTGAAATAAATATAGCATTCATTTAAACTTTATTATTAAAAAATCACACTAACAATTGTGTCATGTCCCCCAGGCATTTCACTTAATTTTTACTTGGGAAATGAATATTAAATTATGCGCCTAATTAATATATTTTGCTATTAATGCAAAGATATATTTGTGTTATTTTGCTGAGAAAGTATTTTTATCAAATAAAGGCATGTATCAGGAATCAAGGTAAGACCCAGATGCAGATGGTAGATACCTGGAGGAAGGTGGAGATAAGCACAAGGACAGGTGAAACAGATCAGGCCGTGACAGCATGATTATTAATTAAAATCACAAAATTTAGCTCTGTCCTTCAGTCAACCCCGTTACGCCAACCAAACTCCGCCAATAAAAATGGTCAGTCCACCCTTCTGCCATCATTAACAGGAAGTGACATCATTCAACAATTTTAAACTGCATGCTACAGAAACAGGCAAGTAATCACATTATTTTATATCTGTATTTTTATGTATCTTTTAAGTCGGATGGGGACCATCTCAACCCTGTTACATGAAATAAAGATGGAAAACTAGTACTCATCAAAATTATGCTTCAATCCATAAAAAACAATCTATTAATTTCATGCACACCATGTAGTCTCCTGTCCTTCGCCACATGAGGAGCAGAGGCCATTTTGAGGCAAAAAAACTTCATTGTAATGGGGTTGTAAACCTGTGACAGGGTTGAGTTATTTACTTAATTTATGAATATTTAATCTAAACAAATTAATTATTCAATATATTATACATTATATATTGTTTTATATTCACTTATGAAACATGCTGTAATGTGGAATTTAAATGTATTTTTATTTAGGTTTCATGTAATGGACATACACAAAATGGTCCAAATTGGTGAAGTGAAATGGAAAATATGACTTGTTTAAAAAAACGTTTGTTTTTACAAAAACGGGAAATGGTGCGGGCATATGTATTCACCCCCTTTGCTACGAAACTCTTAAATAGATCTGGTGCAACCAATTACCTTCAGAAGTCACATAATTAGTTAAATAAAGTTCACCTGTGTGCAATCTAAGTGTCACATGATCTGTCACATGATCTCAGTAAATAAACACCTGTTCTGAAAGGCCCCAGAGTCTACAACACCACTAAGCAGTGGGCACCACCAAGCAAGCAGCACCATGAAGAGCATGGAGGTGGACCGTGCCCCAGGACTACCTGACATGATGACTCCTTGCTGTCCCCAGTCCACCTGACTGTACTGATGCTCCAGTTTCAGTTTCAACTGTTCTGCCTTACTATTATTCGACCATGCTGGTCATTTATGAACATTTGAACATCTTGGCCATGTTCTGTTATAATCTCCACCCGGCACAGCCAGAAGAGGACTGGCCACCCCACATAGCCTGGTTCCTCTCTAGGTTTCTTCCTAGGTTTTGGCCTTTCTAGGGAGTTTTTCCTAGCCACCGTGCTTCTACACCTGCATTGCTTGCTGTTTGGGGTTTTAGGCTGGGTTTCTGTACAGCACTTTGAGATATCAGCTGATGTACGAAGGGCTATATAAATACATTTGATTTGAAATGCTTTTATGGCAAAATATTTATATAATAACCATAATATCGAAGTGACGTGATGGCATGTGTGGTCCTTCCACTGCGACTCGGGTCCGTGAAATCACGTAGTTTATTAGGCTACAGATGAAATAAATGATGATGAACTTCAAAGGATGGTGAAAGTGCAAGGTGATGATCTTGATGCTCCTATCCAATAAATATTGAGGGTCATGATGATCAATAATTGGCTGTCATTTGACATACACAAATAATCTAGCTCTTCTGTCCAAAGAAATGTAATCATGTAGGCCAGCGGTTCCTAAACTTTTTATAGTCCCGTATCCCTTCAAACATTCAACGTCCAGCTGCGTACCCCCTCCAGCACCAGGGTCAGCACACTCTTAAATGTTATTTTTTTGCCATCGTTGTAAGCCTGCCACACACACACACTATACGATACATTTATTAAACATAAGAATGAGTGTTTTTGTCACAACACGACAAATAATAATATAATAATAATCAATCATTTTGCTCTTTATTTAGCCATCTTACATATAAACCTTATGTTCATCACAAATTGTAAATAACTCACCACATGTTAATGAGAAGGGTGTGCTTGAAAGGATGCACATAACTCTACAATGTTGGGTTTGTCTTAAATAATTTTCCACACAAAGTCTGTGCCTGTATTTAGTTTTCATGCTAGTGAGGGCCGAGAATCCACTCTCGCATAGATACATGGTTGCAAAGGGCATCAGTTTCTTAACAGCGTGATTTGCCAAGGCAAGAAACTCTGAGCACAACCCTATCCAGAAATTTGGCAGTGGCTTCTGATTAAATTCAATTTTCACAGAACCGCTTGTTGCAATTTCGATGAGGCTCTCTTGTTCAGATATCGGTAAGTGGACTGGAGGCAGGGCATGAAAGGGATAACGAATCCAGTTGTTTGTGTCATCCTTTTCGGGAAAGTACCTGCGTAATTGTGCATCCAGCTCACACAGGTTCTTTGCTATATCACATTTGACACTCTGTAAGCTTGAGTTCATTTGCCCACAATAAATCATACAATGATGGAAAGACCTGTGTGTTGTCCTAGTTAATGCAGACAGAAGAGCTCCAATTTCTTATCATAGCCTGAATTTTGTCCCACACATTGAGTATAGTTGAGGAGAGTCTCTGTAAACCTAGATTCAGATCATTCAAGCGAGAAAAAACATCACCCGGATAGGCCAGTCGTGTGAGAAATTTGTCATCATGCAAGTGGTCAGACAAGTGAAATTATGGTCAGTAAAGAAAACTTAAAGCTCGGCTCTCAATTTAAAAAAATTCAATACTTTGCACCTTGATAACCAGCGCACTTCTGTATGTTGTAAAAGCGTTACATGGTCGCTGCCCATATCATTGCATAGTGCAGAAAATACATGTATCAAGGCACAAGGCGAGACCCAAATGCAGACACAGGAGGCAGATGGTTGGAGTCTTACAATGTTTATTCATCCAACGTGGTAAGCAAAAGAATGGTCGTGGACAGGCAAAAAGGTCAAAACGAGATCAGAGTCCAGGAGGTACCGAGTGCCAGATAGGCTCGTGGTCAAGGCAAGCAGAATGGTCAGGCAGGTGGGTACAAAGTCCAGGACCAGGCAACGGTCAAAACCGGGAGGACTAGAAAAAGGAGAATGCAAAAAGCAGGAGACCGGGAAAACCGCTGGTTGACTTGGAAACATAAAAGACGAACTGGCATAGAGAGACAGGAAACACAGGGATAAATACACTGGGGAAAATAAGTGACACCTGGAGAGGGTGGAGACAATCACAAGAACAGGTGAAACAGATCAGGGCGTGACAACACGTGAGTTTAGGGGCCTTGCTTTAACAAAGTTAACCATTTTCATTGTAGTGTCCAAAACGTCTTTCAAGCTAGCAGGCATTCCCTTGGCCTCTCGGTGGATGCTACAGTGTACTCAAGTGGCGTCGGAAGCAACTGATTGCACATTTGTTACCACTCCACTATGTCTCCCTGTCATGGCTTTTGCGCCATCAGTACAGATACCAACACATCTTGACCACCAAAGTCCATCTGATGTCACAAAGCTTTCCAATACTTTTAAAATATCCTCTCATGTTGTCCTGGTTTCCAGTGGTTACCAGAAGAGGATGTCTTCCTTAATTGACCCCCCATAAACTTAACGGACATATACCAGGAGCTGTGCCAGGCCCGCCACGCCACGTCTGTTGACTCATCCATCGTAACGCATATAATTAATTTCCTTTTATGCGAAACAGTAATTGTTTCAAAACATCTCCTGCCATGTTACTGATGCATCGTGAAACGGTGTTGTTTGACGAAGGCATTGTCTGTATAGTTTTTTTTGGCCTTTCCCCCCAGCATTGTCACAGCCATATTCACGGCAGGAGGAATAATTAAGTCCTCCACAATAGCATGAGGTTTGCCTGTCCTAGCCACTCGGTAGCTCACCATATAAGGCACTTCTAGCCCCTTCTTGATGATATTTGTTGCTTTTATACATATCTTTTTATATATGTCTCAAACTACTGTGACTTATTTTTCAAATTGTCATGTTTAGTTTCTAAATGTCTGCACAAGAGTGAAGGTTTCCCGTGAGAGAGTAACGGTTAATGTGATTAGATGTTATTTATTTGACTAGGCTACCTGTATTTGACATTGTTGTTATTTCGCTGAACAGTAGATGGTTTCATTTTATTTTTGGCAGTGAAACGAGGCTACTCAGGCAAGAAAAAAACCTCACCCAAATGTATGGAAAATATAAATAAAATATAAATGTACTGTTTGAAAATGTGTTTGAAAAAGTGTTTACTTTTATTTTATTTATTTGGCGTACACCTGATGGCATTGCGCATACCCAGTTTGATAATACCGGCACTCTATCTGTGACCAGTTGGCTGGAGCGCACTTGCCAATACCAGAGTGGGCAAATTCGCTATACACCGCAACATTTTTTTGTGAGAAAACCATCAGTAGAGTTGAAAATGCCATGGAAAGCCATAACTTGTATTTTTTTATTGGATATATGAGAATTTTACCACATAAGTTATTTTTATGTGCACTTATCATCACATACAGCCTTTTACCCCCAACAAGTCAATTTGATGGAAATACCTATTTGTTGGGAAAATTGTCTCATTGTTTTTATGCAGATTTTAGAATATTCACATGAAAATCTGTTGGCAATTGGATGAAAACCTAGCTAATGAGAAATTAATTTGAAGTAGATCAGAAATGTGTGTTGTAAACGTTGCCAAATAATTACATTAACATATTTTGCTAAGAATCTCGAACCCATTCCACCAGCACCAACGATTGTCCCAATAAGGGATATCTCTAGGACATGTGCATATTGGGCAAGTATAGTTAGGCCCTGTCCTGTCCAGAAGAAACCCTACCCCCTCCTCCATAGGCACTTGTGAAGAACTGAAACAACTTTATAGGTGTAAGGCTGTAAGCAGTAGGGTGAATGCACTTTGAAGTAAATCTCAGCTCTGTTAAAAGTAGGCTACACGGAGTTCGGTTAAAGGGTTAAGGTTAGGGTTAAGGTTAGCTAACATGTAAGTAGTTGCAAAATTGCTAATTTGCTAAAGTTATCTGTGATGAGATTAGAACACACAACCTTTGAGTAGCTAGACGTTCCACGTTATACCTTTGGGTTGCTAGAGATTCGCGTTATACGCTTACCCATCCACCCTGACCAACCACCATCTCAATTTTATGTCTTATCTAACCATACCAAATGTAACATACTGTATCACACTAATTTGAGTGTCCCGGATTTACTATGTCACGTCTAGTCTATGAGACCATGCAGGAAACATGACACAGACATGGTGGCATACGACTAATAAAACATGAAACTGTGTATGTTTGGTGGGACATTGATGGAATATTCTCCTAACCCTCATAAAACTGGACACATGAATGTTCTTGCAACATTTCCATGAAACATATCTGGAACATTCATATCTTGTGTTCTGAGAACATGGCAACTACGTTCTGGGTATGTTCTGTTTGACATTAACGGAATGTTCGCCTAACTCTAATGCCAAAACATGCTAAAAAGGTTCTCAGTTTGTTTTTGCCAACATAGATAGAACGTTCCTCAAACTAACAGAAAACTTTAGGGGAACATTATGGGTATCATTACAAAAGCTCTCTCTCTCAATAGAATGTTTAGCTGAATAAGTAGCTAAACCTACTGCATCTGAAATAAAGTTTTTTCAACAATTACAGACAAATACAGTCTCAGCGACTGTCCAAGCAACCATCCAACAACCATGGAGGCCTATTGGAACTAATAAAAGTATGACGGTTACAAGAAATTCAGTATGAAAACATAGGCTATTTGGAAAGGACACGGGTGCTGCCAAAGCTGCAACTTAGGTTGGTGATGGGGGGAGTGGTTTTGTAGAATGGAATCATGGGAGTTTGAGCCTTGAACAAGATTTTAATTTTTTTTTGAGTAAGCTGACTATAAATATCATTCTGTAGGTTTTTGAGCATCTATTTAAAATATGTAGAGATGTTATTAGACAAAGACAACCACAACAACATATTGCAGGTTCTAATATGATCAGAAATCTACAGATGGGTTATATAGATTTCTGAAAATGACTGTCCATAATTTATTGTGTTAGTCATCCTACTGATCCTACTAGAAAACGTAACAGAAAACCTCCTGCACACTATCGCCATTTAGTTAGGCAATTTAGGAGTTAACCATTCTCTGTCCCATTTGAGTTCAGCTACATTTAATTGTTCATGGGAGCAGTATGCCCAATGAGTGCAATTGTGAAAGGATCAAGTCATCAGTTAATAAGATTGTGAAAACTCAAATACATATACCTACACATGCACACATACACACACTCTGCTTCTCATGTGAAAGCCTCTCCACTCGAACTCAGACACAGGAAATGAAGCGGTGTTGGCGGGGCATGGAGGAATGAGGTGGATGTGCAGGCTGATGAGATGCAGGGTCTGGGCCTCAGAGACAGAAACACAGAGGACAGGAATCCTAGGGACATGTTTCCACACCCTGGAAATAAATCCTTTATTTCCTCAGTGGTGTAAAAAGGGTTCATTCCATAGACATAAACTTCTGAATTCTTATTATATGTTTCATTCACCTCATGTCACCTCATGTCACCTCATGTCACCTCATGTCACCTCAGGTATTGTGATTTAGAAGTTAATGTGTCATGGTAACGGACGCTGAGTTTCTGTATATGTTTTTTCTGTTTTGTTTGTGTCTGTAGGGGAAAGGAGCTTTCCATCTAACAACAAACGTTCCCACAACTTCAGACAATGTTCCCTTAAGAGTCTCATTAGGTTTTTAACTAACAATTTCATAGGAATGTTCCCGTGATGTGCAAGGAATGTTTCCAAGAGACCATTTCGTTAATGTAAAATATAATAGAACTTACCCACAATGTGGTTACCATGTTCTAAGAATTTAAGATATGAATGTTCTAGACAGGTTTCATGGGTCCAATTTTATGAGGGTTTAGGAGAATATTATATCATTGTCTCCCAAAACATACTGTACACAGAACATGATTGCCATGTTCTCAGAACATAATGAAAAAATAATGTTTCTTGTTTCTGATACACAGAAATGTTCCTACAAGGTTCCCATGAAATGTGTTTAGAACATTAATATCTTATATTACAGAGAACATGGCAACCATGTTCTTTGTATGTTTGGTGGGACATTGATGCAATATTCTCCTAACCCTCAGAAAACTGGACAATGACTGTTCTTGTAATGTTCCCATGAAACCTGTCTAACATTAATATCTTAATTTCTGAGGACATGGTAACCACATTGTGGGTAAGTTCTATTTGACAATAAGGCAATGGTCTCTTGGAAATATTCCTTGCACATCACGGGAACATTGTTATGAAAATGTTAGTTAATAACCTAATGAGACTCTTAAAGGAACATTCTCTAAAGTTATGGGAACATTTCTTGTTAGCTGGGGAGGTCCTTTCCCCTACAGACACAAACAAACAGAAACAACAAATACAGAAACCCAGTCACCGTTACCATGACGTATTAACCTGAGGTGACAGGAGGTGAGGTGGTGAATGAACCATTGAATGAGAATGAATCATTCTACTTCTATGGAATGAACCCTTTTTACACTACTGAGAACTAAGGATTTATTTCCAGGGTTTCGAAACATAACCCAAGGATTCCTTTGTGTTTCTGTCTCTGAGACCCAGACCCTGCATCTCATCAGCCTGCACATCCACCTCATTCCTCCATGCCCCGCCAACACCGCTTCATTTCCTGTGTCTGAGTTCGAGTGGAGAGGCTTCGACATTAGAAGCAGAGTGTGTGTATGTGTGTATGTGCAAGTGTATGTATTTGAGCTTTCACAATCTTATTAACTGGTAACATGATCCTTGGAAAAAAATCGAAAGCACTCATTGGGCATACTGCTCCCCTGGACAATTAAATATAGCTGTACTCCAATGGGACAGAGAATGATTTACCCCTAAAGGATGTAAATAAATGGTGATAGTTTTGAGTCTTAAAGGACAACTCTGCATCTTTTAACATATGGTTTGATATTATGAAGTATTTAGTGAAGTCCTAAACAGTTTTAGTGTCATTTTATGATTTCATCTTTATTTTCTGTTTAGAGATGAGCAAATCTGGAAATTGCTTCTCTGTTATGTTTTCAAGTAGGATCCCTGAGATGACTAATACAAGGAAAAAAAGTTTACATATCACACCTTGTTACTCTTGTCGAACATGTATGTTAAAAGCTGTGTGAGTATCCCTGACCTTGCCAATAGACAAAGAGCTATGAATGGTTCAATGGTTCACCAATCAGGGCCTGGATTGTGCTTTCAATTTACAAATGAACATACATAATGTAAGCATGTATGTCAAAGTACATCAAATATGTAAGTTGAAAACACTGTATGTTAAAAGCACTGTGTGTAAGTATCCCAACAGGCAAAGAGCTATGAATGGATCAGTGTTTCACCAATTAGGTGAACTGTTACAAGGCGTGATGTGTAATGATTATTATAAACATTTCTTTGGGACCCTCAGGCAGTGTCCTGACAACTGATACACAGAAATGTTCTTGCAACATGCCCATGAAGTGTGTCTAGACCATTCATACCTTATGTTCTGAGAACATGGCAACCATGTTCTGTGTATGTTTGTTGGGGCGTTGATAGAAGGAATATTCTCTTAACCCTCAGAAAACTGGACAGGAATGTTCTTGCAAGGTTCTCATGAAACGTGTCTATAGAACATTAATATTTTATATTCTGAAAATATGGCAACCATGTTTGGTGGGACGTTGATGGAACATTCTCCTAACCCCATAGAAAACTAGACAAATGAATATTCTTGCAACGTTCTCATGAAATGTGTTTAGAACATTAATATCTTATATTCCGAGGACATGTCAACCATGTTCTGTGATATTTGGTGGGACATTGATGGAATATTACCCTAACGACAAAACCTGGTTTATGTTAGCAAAAACCTTGTTATCATCCAACTTTTTTATGCGAGCAAAGTACATGTGGGATCAAACAACAAACATTTAATGACAGGCCTTATGAAAACAGAACATTTCGGGAAACTTTCCAAATGTCAACAAAACAAAATACAATAGACAAGATGAGATCTTTTGATGTCAGTGAAATGAATTATATGAGAAATGTCGGTTGAAATGCTTTTATGCGCAAATATTGATATAATAACCATAATATCGAAGTAAACTTGGAGTCACACTCCACACGTTTGACTTTTTCTCCCCAATTCTGTGATATCCAATTGGTAGTTACAGTCTTGTCCCATCGCTGCAACTCTCGTACGGACTCGGAAGAGGTCGAGAACCATGTGTCCTCCGAAACACGGCCCTGCCAAGCTGCACTGGGAAAGCATGCAGTTTATTAAGCTACAGGTGAAATAAGTTATGATAAACTTTACAGGGTGGTGAAAGTGCAAGGCGATGAGCTCGTTAAGAACGTTGGGCCAGTAACTGAAAGGTTGCTGGTTTGAATCCCCGAGCCGGCAAAGTGGAAAAATCTGCTGTTCTGCTGTTGGGATAAATGGCATTGGGATAAATGTGGAAGACACATTTTGGTTGAATGCATTCAATTCTGCAACAGACTAGGTATCTCCCTTTCCTTTCCAATACATATTGAGTCTTATTCTGGTCATGACATGATCATCGAGGCTTGGCCTGCCATTTGACAAATAACATTTTTGCTCATTTGTCCTTAATAATCTCATCATATAGGCTATACCTGCATTGTATCTGCGAGCGGTTGGCTAGAGCGCACGTGCCAATACCAGCAGGGGCACACTCACTATATAATGCAACATGTTTCGTGAGAAAACCATCAAAAGAGTTTAAAATGCGATGGAAACCTATTTAACTTGTATTTTTTATTCAGTAAATGGGGATTTAACCACGAACGGTATTTTTATGTGCACTACATCATCTCACACAGCCCTTTATTCACAACCAGTCAATTTGATGGAAACACATCTCTGGTGGGAAAATGTTTTTATGTGTATTTTAGAATATTTTCATGAAAATCTCTCGCCAACTGGATGGAAATCTAGCTATAGATAGAATGTCCCCCTAACTAACGGAAAACTTTAGACTCAAACATTAGGGCAATACTACGGGTAACATTACAAAAACATTCTCCCTCCCTAGAATTGTTAGCTGGGTCCAGATGTACTGGGACTACTAGCAGGCGGCTATGTCATACCAGCAGGCCTGGCTGCAGCTGCGCTCAGAGGCCTTCTCACTGTGGCTCCGCAGTGACCTAAACCTGCTGCTGTTTCACTTAAGCACAGCACGACTTTGTTGCTTACAGCAACAAGGGACTGAGAGACCGGTTTGTCCATAATGCTGTGTGATTTTAGAGGGACATTCAAACACAGGTGAAAGTACACAGCCATACACTGTCATGAAGCATTATTGTACTTGTAGATGAGCCAAGGAAGCAATGGCTTATTTTGTCAGGACATGCAAAGACCTGAGTTTAAAAAGGGTTTGGAGCTCACATGGTCAGTGTCCCCTCCTAGCCCTTTTGGTTGCTTTGTCTTAATTATTATTATTTCAATTCTAGTTTCATGTGTCTATGGAGAGCTTTGAGGAATGTGGTAAAGTGGTAGATATGTTCATGAGATCTGAGTCAATATATTTAATTTGACCTTTATTTAACCAGGCAAGTCAGTTAAGAACATATTCTTATTTTCAATGACGGCCTGGGAACAGTGGGTTAACTGCCTGTTCAGGGGCAGAACGACAGATTTGTACCTTGTCAGCTCGGGGGTTTGAACTCGCACCCTTCCGGTTACTAGTCCAACGCTCTAACCACTAAGCTACGCTGCCACACATACAGTATGTGTGACAGTCTTTGCTCCTGTACTTGTCCAGAATGATATATGCATCCGTGAATATATTTCTGTTAAGAAAATTCAATTGTTGTTTTGAACGAGTACAGAGAATATGAGCCATTTTATGTGTTTTTATTGGTCATCAAGCTACCTTACCTTTCATATATTCAAATGATTGGTACAGTATATATCATCTTTAAAGATAATAAACAGATCAAACAACATTGATAAATTAAAACAAAACCGTTATTACTGTATATCATAGCTGACATTAATATGTTAAACTGCTAATTATAATGCAACAACATTCTTTACCTAAAAGTAATCAAATGTACAATTTATAGTTTCAATATAATATGGTATGAGTGATACTAGTAATACAAATGCATGATTAATGTTGAGGTTTCTAACACTTCTTCCACACATCTTTCTCTATTATGATAGCGATACAATCAAGCTTGTCTGCAAGAAATAATGGGATGATTGGGTCAAGGAGGATGCAAGGGTTGTGTCAACTCAACTTTGTGTGAAGGCCTAGAAACCAAATGTGTTTTCGCCACTGTACGCCATGTACAGAAAGCCATCCCCATCTCTCTCTTTCTCATATAGCTGTCCCATTGTCAGACTGCAGGATAGAGAAAGACATTGGTCACATTTTGAACATACATTTTCCGGAACACACAAAGATTTAAAACAGATACATCGTCCAACAAGACAAATTTCGAACTCCGAACACAAATGCATGAACATACTCCTCTATTAGTCTCGCGTTGCCATACTATAAGCTGAAAATCAAGGTTCCTCCAATACATACCCCACATACAATAAACATTCAGGAACTCATCTAATATCTGAGTCACCCGTGATCTGTTCAAAAATGTTATCTTACATCAGAATGGTATTGTCTGTAGATAAACAAGGAAGCTGAGTTTTAAGAATCTAATTTCAAGGTTTAATCAGTCAAACCCCATAATCATGTGTACAGTCTACCCACATAATGCATTGGTAGGTATATGTATTTTACAGGTTTTTGACAGATAGTACTCACAATCAGACCCAGCTAGAGAGAGTGTGATTGGGGTAGATTTGTAGGTGTGATTACGTGAAAGTCATTTCTTGTTGGCAGACTACGTAACATAATGTCTGATCAAATTACGTGAGATTTTAGTTCTGTATTAATCAAGATTAGGTGTAAGTGAAGGAGATTGGTGTGGCTATACTCTCTTTCACAGGGAGATTGATTTAACAGAGACTGAAACTGAAGGTTCATTGTCTTTAGTTACAGAGATGGACACAAACAAATGCACATAGCGACCACATGGGATGAAACCTAGGCTGGTCTAAGAATGCAACAGTTCTTGAAGACAAAGTAAAATGTGGATGGTTGTATAACACGGTAGTATCATTGGGACAGAGTGAAAAACAATGCACTCAGGTCTCATCTAGTGTTTTGAGAAATACTACTTACAGCCCCCACCCCTTCCTCCAATTAAATCAATTTAATCTCACCTGGACTGGGGAACAGTTTTGTCAACAAAGAGAAAAATAGCTTTCTCCGAGGGCAGCTGGATGCGCTTCCTGATGATCCACATGAACTGGGCCACTGTGATGTCAGAAGGGACCAAGTATTTTCTCTTGTCGATGTCCACTATCTGTGAGCCAGACACTTTCTCCACTATCACCTGAGAAGCAGATTAATAACATATTTAAACACACACACACACACACACACACACACACACACACACACACACACACACACACACACACACACACACACACACACACACACACACACACACACACACACACACACACACACACACACACACACACACACACACACACACACACACACAGGGATATGACGTATAACATCCTTTTGTGTTATGATTTACGCACAGCCATAAACAAACATTCCAGAGATTTTACACAATCCAGTGTGCTCAATATTTTATTTATTTAATATTTATTCAGCCAGGTACATCGTTCCAATAACGACCTTTTTGTACATTGACATATAACACATTAAAACAGGTGTAGAAAAGGGTCTCTCTGGTCCTGGATCTTGGACCCGCTACACAACCGGGTCCAGGATTCGTTTCAGGCAGGGTTTGTTTGCATTTCATACATGCTTTATAGCGCGGATCAGGTTATAAAACGCTCCAGGATCTGGATCATAAAAGGGATATGTGAAACCACCGATAGAAATCCTATTAAATTACTAGAGGGGCTATGCCATCAATCCTAAAAGTTACAGAAGGGGGTGAAAATGGCAGGGGAAAATCCAGACCAGTCTACTTGGAATGAATGGCAGTAGAGGCGTCAGTTATGCACTTCCTGATTTTACTTGTGCAGGAAAATAAAAGTAAGGCATGTAAATTAGAAGAAACTGTGCAAAATGATTATTGTCGACCAACAATATTGTCATATAAGTACAGTTTTTATATGGGTTTTATACACATTTTCTGTATAAACAGCCTCTAAAATATAAGTAAACAGACATAAATGTCTGTGTTATTATATGATACAATATCAGTACTTCTTAAATGTACAACTTGTCTAAGTCCTATCGTCAACTGATTTCAGCCAGTGTATGACTATGGAACTATGGATTGACTGTATTGTTTGAACAGAATGTTGGCATATTGGCAGTTAATTACATTTTTGGGGGGTGAAGAATTCCTATAAAACTGTCTGGCTAGCTAGCCAACAAAACATACCATGCAGATAAATTCTTCAAAGTAATTGTTGTGGGGCTTGCGAAGCAAAAGCCCCAGCATCAATCCTCAACAAACTTCCTTACAAACAATTGCCATTTTGACCACTCCCCCAACAAGTCAGACAAAAGCATAGATGGTATGAAATCTTCCCCTACTTCCCCTAAATGGATTGGGAATAGCATCTACCAATCTGTAGATAAAGCTGTTTTTAGAAGTCATCAACTGATCTCTTTCTAGCTGCAGTAAATCAAGTCAGAAGTTAGAAGATTAATTACTTAGCAACAAACAACAGCTACAATTTCCAATAAAACAACATCATGTTTTGAAGTTCACAATCCTTTGCTTCTTCTAACAACACTATCATGAATCTAGCAAATATGTTTTGCGGGACAGAGTGCAGTATTTATACTGAGCAAAAATATAAAACGCAATATGTAAAGTGTTGGTCCCATGTTTCGTGAGCTAAAATAAAATATCTCACAAATTTTCCATATGCACAAAAATCTTATTTCGCTCAAATTTTGTGCACAAATTTGATTTACATCCCTGTTAGTAAGGATTTCTCCTTTGCCAAGATAATCCATCCACCTGACTGGTGTGGCATATCAAGAAGCTGATTAAACAGCATGATCATTACACAGGTGCACCTTGTGCTGGAGACAATAAAAGGTACAGTTTTGTCACACAACACAATGCCACAGATGTTTTGAGGGAGCGTGCAAATTGGACTCCTTGTGGCGTGCTGGGCCGGGCCAGGCACTTGCAGACTGACTTCCGTCGTCAGTTGAACAGTGTTACCTCCAACACATTGGTGGAGCTGGCTTCCGGGTTAAGCGTGCGGGTGTTAAGAAGCGCGGCTTGGCGGGTCATGTTTCAGAGGATACATGACTCTACCTTCACCTCTCCCAAGCCAGGAGAAAATAATGGGGAGGAAAAAGGGGGTAAAAATGACACAGCAATGAATAAATAATAATAATTTATCAACTATAACTATACTGAACATAAATATAAACGCAACATGTAACAATTTCAACGATTTTACTGAGTTACATCAAATTCTCTAGCAAAATCTCTGGTGGACATTCCTGCAGTCAGAATTGTAATTGCACGCTCCTTCCAAATTTGAGACATCTGTGGCATTGTGTTGTGTGACAAAACTGCACATTTTAGAATGGCCTTTTTTTTCTCCCCAGCACAAGTGTAAAATAAATACAGCATTTCTTTCTTTCAGGTCTTTACGAGAAAAAAACGGTCTGATGTTCTCTTCTGCGCTGTTCAACCAATCCAGTATATGTGGATGAGGAGTTAAGATGGAATGTCACCTTGTTAAAGATATTCTCCAGAACTTTTGTATCATTTTTAGCCAGTAGTTTTGAAAGGCCCATGAGCCAAAAGTGGTCCCAAAATTGCGTACTACTTCACAAATGTGCAGATATGTGCACCACGTAATTGCTCTCTCTCTCTCTCTCTCTCTTGCTCTACTTCCTAGCTGTCACTTAATTGGCGAGGGGCTGAACCTCCTTGGCTGAAACTCAAATTGCTAGGTGGCTGGCTTGTGGAGGTAAATGTAGGGTAATTGGCGATGCACAGCCTTCAAACTAGGTATTTCGTGTCTAATTGAGGTAAAACATTAATTCTGCTTATAGATTATGCATGTATGAACTACACATTGACACATCCAGGCAAAAGCGGGATATTTTTTTAAACATACTAGTTGCCAAAGTACCGGCGCATAAAAAGCAGAAGTTGAGTCACAGACTAGCTTTAGCTTTCCATTTCCGCTGAAACCGGATACATCCGGTTGTTTCAGGCTGAGGGTGCATAGACACTAACACAGGAAAACACTCTAACCCCTAGGTCGATCCACTCACTCACCGGTACCCTGTCAGGATATTTGTTGCGTATTTTGGCAGACTCCACACATCGGTGTTCTGAGAAAGAGAAGAAAAAAGTAGGATTAGATGCACAGGCATTTATTTATTTCACCTTTATTTAACCAGGTAGGCAAGTTGAGAACAAGTTCTCATTTACAATTGTGACCTGGCCAAGATAAAGCAAAGCAGTTCGACACATACAACGACACAGAGTTACACATGGATTAAAACAAACATACAGTCAATAATACAGTATAAACAAGTCTATATACGATGTGAGCAAATGAGGTGAGATAAGGGAGGTAAAGGCAACAAAAAAAAAGGCCATGGTGGCGAAGTAAATACAAAATAGCTAGTAAAACACTGGAATGGTAGATTTGCAGTGGAAGAATGTGCAAAGTAGAAATAAAAATAATGGGGTGCAAAGGAGCAAAATAAATAAATTAATAAATTAATTAAATACAGTAGGGAAAGAGGTAGTTGTTTGGGCTAAATTATAGGTGGGCTATGTACAGGTGCAGTAATCTGTGAGCTGCTCTGACAGTTGTTGCTTAAAGCTAGTGAGGGAGATAAGTGTTTCCAGTTTCAGAGATTTTTGTAGTTCGTTCCAGTCATTGGCAGCAGAGAACTGGAAGGAGAGGCGGCCAAAGAAAGAATTGGTTTTGGGGGTGACTAGAGAGATATACCTGCTGGAGCGTGTGCTACAGGTGGGAGATGCTATGGTGACCAGCGAGCTGAGATAAGGGGGGACTTTACCTAGGAGGGTCTTGTAGATGACATGGAGTCAGTGGGTTTGGCGACGAGTATGAAGCGAGGGCCAGCCAACGAGAGCGTACAGGTCGCAATGGTGGGTAGCATATGGGGCTTTGGTGACAAAACGGATTGCACTGTGATAGACTGCATCCAATTGGTTGAGTAGGGTATTGGAGGCTATTTTGTAAATGACATCGCCGAAGTCGAGGATTGGTAGGCTGGTTAGTTTTACAAGGGTATGTTTGGCAGCATGAGTGAAGGATGCTTTGTTGCGAAAAAGGAAGCCAATTCTAGATTTAATTTTGGATTGGAGATGTTTGATATGGGTCTGGAAGGAGAGTTTACAGTCTAACCAGACACCTAAGTATTTGTATTTGTATTCTAAGTCAGAGCCGTCCAGAGTAGTGATGTTGGCCAGGTGGGCAGGTACAGGTAGCGATCGGTTGAAGAGCATGCATTTAGTTTTACTTGTATTTAAGAGCAATTGGAGGCCACGGAAGGAGAGTTGTATGGCATTGAAGCTTGCCTGGAGGGTTGTTAACAGTGTCCAAAGAAGGGCCAGAAGTATACAGAATGGTGTCGTCTGCGTAGAGGTGTATCAGAGACTCACCAGGCATAGGTAATGGCATGATATAGCTACTTACATTAGATTAGATAGATTTATTGTCCTCCTAAAAGGAAATTCCTTTCCACAGCTCATACATTTACCTCCATTCACTTAAGACAGCAGATAAACAGAAGACTGAGACAGCACAGTAAACAGTAATAGTAGGTAGTAATAGTCATTTTGGAGATGTTCTAATGATGATGTGAGGGAACATACTTGTTTTAAGCATTCCATGTGGAAGCAATGTGCAATGCCAATATAGTGCATTTGGAAAGTACTCAGATCCCTTAGCGTTTTCCACATTTTGTTACGTTACAACCTTAATCTAAAATGTATTAAATTGTTTTTCCCCCTCATCATTCTACACACAACACCCCAAAATGACAAAGCAAAAACAGTTTTTTAGAAATGTTTACAAATGTATATAAATTTTTTAAACTGAAATATCACATTTACATAAATAGTCAGACCCTTTACTCAGTACTTTGTTGAAGCACCTTTGGCAGCGATTACAGCCTCACTTGTATTTGGGGAGTTTCTTATCTGCAGATCCTCTGCAGATCCTCTCAGATCCTGTCAGGTTAGATGGGGAGCGTCGCTGAACAGTTATTTGTCCCGGAGCCACTCCTGTGTTGTCTTGTTTTAATATAATAATAATAATATATGCCATTTAGCAGACGCTTTTATCCAAAGCGACTTACAGTCATGTGTGCATACATTCTACGTATGGGTGGTCTTGTTTTCACCCCATTCTGAGGTCCTGAGGACTCTGGATAAGGTCTTCATCAAGGATCTCTCTGTACTTTGCACCGTTCATCTTTCCATCAATCCTGAGTAGTCTCCCAGTCCCTGCGGCTGAAAAAAATCCCCACAACATGATGCTGCCACCACCATGCTTCACCGTGGGGATGGTGCCAGGTTTCCTCCAGATGTTACAGTTGGCAATCAGGTCAGAGTTCAATCTTGGTTTAATCAGACTAGAGAATCTTGTTTCTCATGGTCTAAGAGTCTGTTGGGTGCCTTTTGGAAAACTTCAAGTGGGCTGTCATGTGCCTTTTACTAAGGACTGGCTTCTGTCTGGCCACTCTACCATAAAGGCCTGATTGGTGGAGTGCTGCAGATGGTTGTCCTTTTGGAAGGTTCTCCCATCTCCACAGAGGATTTTGGAGCTCTGTCAGAGTGACCATTGGGTTCTTGGTTACCTCCCTGACCAAGGCCCTTCTCCCCCGGTGACCAGCTCTAGGAAGAGTCTTGGTAGTTCCAAACTTCTTCCATTTTAGAATAATGGAGGCCACTGTGTTCTTGGGGACCTTCAACGCTGCAGAAATAATTTGGTACCCTTCCCCAGATCTGTGCCTCGACACAATCCTGTCTCCGAGCTCTACGGACAATTCCTTTGACCTCATGGCTTGGTTTTTGCTCTGACATGCACTGTTAACTGTGGGACCTTACATAGACAGGTGTGTGCCTTCCAATCATGTCTAATCAATTGAATGTACCACAGGTGGATTCCAATGAAGTTGTGGAAACATCTCAAGGTTGATGAATGAAAACAGGATGCATCTGAGCTCAACCTTGAGTCTCTTGGCAATGGGTCTGAATACTTTTCTAAATAAGGTATTTCTGTTCTGCAAAAATGTCTAAAAACCTGTTTTCGCTTTGTCATTGTGGGGTATTGTGTGTAGATTGATGAGGATTTTTATTTATTTAATACATTTTAGAATAAGGCTGTAACATAACAAAATGTGTAAAAAGGGAAGGGGTCTGAACACTATCCAAATGCACTGTACATACATGTATCTCAACACATATGTCTGTCAACTTTCAACTAATGTTTCAGACATAGTCATGATCTAGATAGCTATATGAGTTAATGTTAGATTCACTAGACTAGAGCTCAACCTTTGCCATTATACAGCTGGTTTCTGGCAGCCATGCCATGTCATGCATGACACTAGAACCCTTTCAAACTACTGAGGTGAGCAAAGTACAGCCAGGCTGAGCAGTACTGGACTGTTTACACACCCACCACAGATGCCAAGCTGAAAAGGACTATGTGAAAAGAAAACATCAAAGCCAGATCAGAACAGTTTGGACCGGATTCGACACAATAGTGTGAAAACAGTATAAGTGTGAGGATTCCATTGAGGTTCAATGCTGTCAGTTTCATTAGCCTAGATATAAGCCCTATAATTAGACATAATTGAGTAGATCCTTTATCAAGTGATAAGATTAAAATAAGAAAATGGTGTAAAGTACATGAAAACACATTTAGATTGGGGGACAAAATGTGCGTTTTTTGTCAGATAACTGGTAGTTTATAACTGCTTATATGTTGGGACAGTTCTCTCTCAATTTTATCTCTTTAAAAAAAAATCTCAATGTAATAATCCGCATTAATAAATGCTGTTTATGTATATTTTTTAAATAGTGTGCTATCATGTTCCCTATTCTTAATTACCTTAATATGCATGCATAATATGCATTACTGAGGGAACCAGTAAGGTTCAGGAGGGGGGGGGGGGTAACGTTGGCCTACTTGTGATTCGAGTAAAAGTTATGATGGTGTTTATAAAATACATTATTTTACGAATAACCTGTAGGCCAGTACGTGAACACATGCACCATAATTCCTTTTGTTCAAGCTCCAAGCCTTATTTGTGTGTTTGTGGCCCAACGTGCGGCACATGCAATCTATTCTGCTCATGTCATCATCAGTTTGGCACTTCAAAACCGATAACTAAATCTGTACATGAGATTACACAGGCAATTAATGTGACATAATTAAAATCCCTTTACCGAGGGAATGATCCTCTTTAAACATCCATTTCATTTTTGCAGAATCCTCGCGCTATGACGTGATGTTGAAATTCAAATCTGAACGTGTAAACAGGCAGGTTATTGTCGATTTTATGTAATACAACTAAAATGTAAACAATGTAGCAGCAACCCTTCGAACGCCTGTCTAGCCCAAGGAGGTGGTGGTGATGTCACTGTCTGGTTGTACCATTTCTATTCTGTAGGGGGGACGGGGAGGGGGGGATTGTCAACTGTAAAACTACAGATAGAACAATGAGACAGATATTTCATCCGATGTATCCGTTTTGCGTTTCCATTTACTACCAAATATGGTAGTGGGAGAAAGCCCACTGGCCGTCGTTGGGAGAAGATTGGAAATAGATGGATCTTGGACGATATTATGCACGTTTTCTCATCGATTGATTTCAATACAGTTGTATGTTCCCCAAACTAGAATGTGTTATGAATATAGTGGATTACGTTTGTGGACGCTTTGCAGACCCTTTGCAAAATGTAAAAAAATGCGTTGTTTAGGAGCGTAAAGGCGAATTGAGTTATTGCATACGCACACATCTCAGAGTAGGCATTCCCTAACGGAATATGCAGACGTGCTTAGAAAGCGCCAATAGGATCTCGCTAGCTCATGCTTGGCTCTGCCCACCTGGTGCCTTGCTTGGTCTGCCCACTATGACTCGCTCCAATGTGTTCACATTGGAAATGACTGCCCGTGCTCTATCTTGATTTAGTTGTAAAAAGTCTTTGGTACAACAAGGATTTGTTGCCAGGAAATCAGCCTCTGCAGCCATGGTAACCTCTGAACGCTAAACAACGGGAAGTAGTTTTAAGCTAGCAAGACAAAGTGGCGCGACTTTTTGGAGAATTCGATTCAATTCAAGTCAATAACACTTTCCTGGAAGGACCTCCTAAACGTGATACTGCCAACTGTTTTTCTAGAGCTGACTTCTGCTTTTGGATTTAGCTACTAGCTGGTTACAAGCCCTATATTTATGTTGGAACGCCACGACCTCTCTTGCAAAGTAACCACATTAGCCTTGTAGCTACTACTACCTCTAGCTAACACCCTTGCTAAAAACTATTCGTCATGGCTTTTTATGAAGTCTATTCTCACCCTGCTTCAATTAGATACAAAACAAGCGTTTGCACCAAAGCCACGTTGTTTCTTGGTATTGTCTTGTGTCTCACCTACATCCCACCCCTCTTGGTTGCTTACAGGAGCCAAGGTAACGTCAGTCAATTGCAAAATATTTTAGGTAGCTAGCGCGAGTTGAACTCGATGATCTTTATATAGGTTGTTATGGAATTATTCAGTTTATGCTAGCACCTTTCCCAAGGTGATAGAACTCCAGCAAGATAACCTTTCGACACTATCATCGCTATCTAATTGAAATCAATGTATGTTGCAAATCCTCTGTTGTTAACCTTAGCTAAATGTTCTCGTTGTTGGTGACACTTCGATTTGATACAATATTCTGGTATTCCTTTTCTCTATTTAGGGTTCTGGGTAAAGAGGAGTACATATGAAGAGCAACCTGTTGTTCGGTTCCAGTACCAGGTTCTGATAATTGCAGCAACAAGCACTAGTGGTGACTATGTTGCGTGGAGCACCTTTCCCAATTTTAATAACATGCAAGGGACTAACCTCAGAATTCCTTCCATCTCGGTAAGTATGAATAGTACTATTAAGATGGTGCTTCTTAAGTGACACAAAGATCACTCACTGATCTCTGGGAATGTTGTGAATGCAGGTGCGAGAGGAAGACCAGAATCAGGATGGGAAGTTGGACCGTTTGAAATTCCGACTTGACCTTCCCCTTCGGTCTGATGAACAAGTGTACAGCATCCAGCTACTACTCACCTTCTCCTACCAGCTGTTTGTATGTCGTCGCCCCCCCCCCCCATTCAGTCCGACACAAGGTCCAATGCATTCACTACATCCATACAGTTCCTCTCACTGCTACAGTCTCTTTTTGTATTTCACTTCCACCTGTCTCTCTTTGCAGAGAATGTCCACTCTGGTGATGCAGACACTGGCCTTTGTGCAGCATTCCTCCTCAGTTCCTGGCTCTCAGCTCTTCATCAGTGGAGATCTGCGGCTCCAGCAGAGAAACCCACTTCCACACCGTGGTCTACACACTGTATACAATGTGAGGGCACATTTTCTCTCTGTATCTCTCTCAGACACACAACACATAAAGTATTGTTCATTGTAGACATGGCCCTTAACCACAGGTTTAGAATACAATTACCCTCAATCTTTATATTAACCATTAGGTTACCTGACGCTGTATTAGTGGTAGGGGCAACTTTGACCTACTCCTGCTGGGACTCCAATGAGCACATGTAGCAGATGGGGATCTGTGAAGCTTAATCTGCAGTCTGAAGTTTCTCCACTTGTGCTGCCAAATATCAAGATTTATGATGGTGCGACTGGGAAAGACGTTTCAGGGTTCATCAGTATCAGCCCAACAGTTTGTATAACAAAGTATACACTTAAACAAAGCTCCATCATTGTAATATTGACACAACAAGCATTTACTCCCAAAAGTCAAATATTGGTGTCATACTTCAGTGCACCTGAATATGACATGACAGTGACAAACCTTACGTCCAGGAATCTTAATCAAATCAAATTCTATTTGTCACATGCGCTGAATACAACAGGTGTAGACCTTACAGTGAAATGCTTACTTACAAGCTCTTAACCAACAATGCTTTAAGAAGTTTTAAGAAAAATGAGTGTTAAGTAAAAAAGAGAAGTAATTAAAAATATATATAAAACTAACAAATAATTAAATGTCAACAGTAAAATAACAATAGCGAGGCTATACACAGGGGGTACTGGTACAGAGTCAATGTGGAGGCTATATACAGAGGGTACCGGTACAGAGTCAAAGTGGAGGCTATATGCAGGGGGTACCGGTACAGAATCAATGTGGAGGCTATATACAGGGGGTACCGGTACAGAGTCAATGTGGAGGCTATATACAGGGGGTACCGGTACAGAGTCAATGTGGAGGCTATATACAGGGGGTACTGGTACAGAGTCAATGTGGAAGCTATATACAGGGGTACCGGTACAGAGTCAATGTGCAGGGGCACCAGTTAGTCGAGGAAATATGTACCTTTTTGGTAGAGTTAAAGTAATATAATAATAATAATAATATAATAATAATAATATATAATAATAATATTAATATATGCCATTTAGCAGACGCTTTTATCCAAAGCGACTTACAGTCATGTGTGCATACATTCTACGTATGGGTGGTCCCGGGGATCGAACCCACTACCCTGGCGTTACAAGCGCCATGCTCTACCAACTGAGCTACACAGGACCACATGACTATGCTTAGATGATAAACTGAGTAGCAGAAGCATAAAAAGTGGTCTGGGTAACACTTTGATTAGCTGTTCAGGAGTCCTATGGCTTGGGGATAGAAGCTGGTAAGAAGCCTTTTGGACCTAGACTTGGCGCTCCTCTACCACTTGCCGTGCGGTATTAGAGACAACAGTCTATGACTAGGGCCTTCCTCTGACACTGCCTGGTATAGGGGTCTTGGATGATAGGAAGCTTTGCCCCAATGTTGTACTGGGCCACACGCACTACCCTCTGTAGTGCCTTGCGGTCGGAGGCCAAGAAGTTGCCATACCAGGCAGTGATACAACCAGTAATCAATGTTTAAATACTGCTTTGTGTACTTAACTTATTTTGTGTGCTTCTTTACTTATATTGTCCTGTTTTATAATCTAGATATCAGTAATTGATGGAGCAAGTCCGTTTGCAAGCGCATATGATCTTGCCAACGTCATTGGATCCTATCAGGATAGAAACTGTAAGTGGGAATTCTCACTTGCCATGTTTCTATAAGTTAATCACTGTTGAGTTGTATCTGATTACATGTAATTAGCCCAATTATGTGTTTACCTGCTGTTTCTCACTCTCACACTTCCCCTTCCTTACACAGTGACAACGTTTCTGTCCTGTCCAAGTCCAGTATGGACTGTGGGTCGAGCTGCTGGTACTCCCTTCCAGATAAATGCTGAAGTCCGCTACCCAGTGGAGGTTGTCAGATATCCTTTATTGTGTGTCTGTGTGTGTGTTTATTGAAAAGACTTGTGAAAATATACCTTTCTCTCTGTTTGTGTTAGATGCAGCCTAACCAGTTTGACAATGGACATGCTTTGGCGAGTTCACAAAGACCAGACATTCATGTTTACTTTCCTTATTGTCTCTTTGTCTATATTATTTCTTGCACTGGTATTAATGTTATATTGAATGTTTAGTTTGTCTAGGCCTACAAGTGCAGGGAAGACAAATATTATGATGATTTAGATTCTTTATTGCCATTAATGGCAAGGCCACTGCTGCTAAAGAAACATGAGACAGACAATGATGGCAACAATAGCAGTAATGATAATAATAGTTATAGTAATTAAAGAAAGGATTATATATATTTTTTTAAAGTATTAAATTGTCAGAATCAGCTCAACCTTTTACATATAGAAAGTAAGGGGAAGGGAGGCATAGCAAACACACACACAGTATTTCCTTGACTGAGCCTCCACCTATCGGCCTGGGTTCTGGGAGATGATCAAATTTGCCTGGATCCAGTACGTCAGTGTGTTGCTTATCTTCCTCTGGGTTTTCAACAGGATTCAGACCTTTGTTTTCCAGAATCAGGTGCTGCCGACTGTACCTATACCACTCTTGAAACAGCACCACTTTTGATTCAGTGAAACTGTTCACCTCCCATACTGAGGTACTGTGGAGGGAAGAGGCCACATCACCAAACAACTTACATTACAATGGCCAAATATTCAGAAGATCAATACACACACAGGATACAGTATTTTCCTTGCCTTTACATATACATTTACTTAAACATCACTAGTACACATCGCTACACACAAAAGGCATTCAAATATTTAGCTTCATCAGTCCGTGCTACTGAATTAACTGTTATGGAGTGATTGATTTTCAGTTAGCTATGTAGTGTTAGCTGGTGCTGTGTAAATGTTGAAAACAGATTTGTGATTATTTGTGAATGTGGAAAAGAAATGTCTAGTTTTTTATGAATCAGTTTTTATTTTGTACATAGCTCTTGGCACTGTTAATAAAGCAGTGGTGGAAAAAGTACCTAATTGTCATACTTCAGTAAAAGTTAAGATACCATATAGAAAATGACTCCAGTGAAAGCCACCTAGTAAAATACTACCTGAGTAAAAGTCTAAAAGTATTTGGTTTTAAATATACTTAAGTATCAAAAGTAAAACAAAGTATAAATCATTTCAAATGTCTTATATTAAGCAAGCCAGACGACACAATGTTTTTTAATTTACAGATTACCAGGGGCACACTTGGACACTCAGACATAATTTACAAACAAAGCATTTGCGTTTAGTCAGTCCAGCACATCAGAGGCAGTAGAGATGACAACGGATGTTCTCTTGATAAGTGTGTGAATTCGACTATTTTCCTGTCCTGCTAAGCATTCCAAATGTAACGAGTACTTTGGCGTGTCATGGAAAATGTATGGAGTAAAAAGTACATTATTTTCTTTAGGAATGTAGTGAAGTAAAAGTTGTCCAAAATATAAAAAGTAAAGTACAGATACCCCAAAACACTACTAAAGTGTACTTTAAAGTATTTTAAACTTGAAAGTACTTTACACCACTATAATGATACGTTTGTACTTTTTCTCATTTTCATTCACTGATAAGATTAGAACGTGGGTAATCTATATAGTCAGAATAAATACACAGAAGGGTGGAACTGAAATGCATTGATCGACGGGGCTGTAGTGGAGCAGGCCGAGAGCTTCAAATTCCTTGGTGTCAACATCACTAAGGACCTATCATGGTCCAAACACACCAACACAGTCGTGAAGAGGGCACGACAACGCCTCTTCCCCCTCAGGAGGCTGGGAAATATTTGGCATGGGCCCTCAGATCCTCAAAAAGTTCTACAGCTGCACCATTGTGAGCATCTTGATTTGCTGCATCACCACTTGGTATGGCAACTACTTAGCATCCGACTGCAAGGCGCTAAAGAGGGTAGTGCATACGGCACAGTATGCAAGGCCATCCAGGGCCAGAGTGTCAGAGGAAGACCCTAAAAATGGTCAAATACTCCAGCCACCCAAGTCATAGACTGTTCTCTCTGCTACCACACGGCAAACGGTACCGAAGCGCCAAGTCTGGGACCAAAAGACTCCTGAACAGCTTCTACCCCAAGCCATAAGATGGATGAACAGTTAATCAAATGGCTACCCAGACTATTTGCATTGAACTCCTTTTTTTTGCACGGACATTCTTGCACTGGCTCTATGCACACTCACTGGACTACCCACAGTCACACTACACACACACACACACACACACACACCACACTGACACACACACACACACACACACACACACACACACACACACACACACACACACACACACACACACACACACACACACACATTAATGCCACACATAGACACACCTTCACACTTCATATACATTGCTGCTATTCAGTTTATTATCTATCCCGATTGCCCAGTCACTTTTACCCCAACCTACATATACAGTGGGGAGAACAAGTATTTGATACACTGCCAATTTTGCAGGTTTTCCTACTTACAAAGCATGTAGAGGGCTGTCATTTTTATCATTGGTACACTTCAACTGTGAGAGACGGAATCTAAAACAAAAATCCAGAAAATCGCATTTGTATGATTTTTAAGTAATTCATTTGCATTTTATTGCATGAAATAAGTATTTGATCACCTACCAACCAGTAAGAATTCCGGCTCTCACAGACCTGTTAGTTTTTCTTTAAGAAGCCCTCCTGTTCTCCACTCATTACCTGTATTAACTGCACCTGTTTGAACTCGTTACCTGTATAAAAGACACCTGTCCACACACTCAATCAAACAGACTCCAACCTCTCCACAATGGCCAAGACCAGAGAGCTGTGTAAGGACATCAGGGATAAAATTGTAGACCTGCACAGGGCTGGGATGGGCTACAGGACAATAGTCAATCAGCTTGGTGAGAAGGCAACAACTGTTGGTGCAATTATTAGAAAATGGAAGAAGTTCAAGATGATGGTCAATCACCCTCGGTCTGGGGCTCCATACAAGATCTCACCTCGTGGGGCATTACTGGTCATGAGGAAGGTGAGGGATCAGCCCAGGACCTGGTCAATGACCTGAAGAGCGTTGGGACCACAGTTTAAAAGAAAACCATTAGTAACACACTACGCAGTCATGGATTAAAATCCTGCAGGGCACGCAAGGTCCCCCTGCTCAAGCCAGCGCATGTCCAGGCCCATCTGAAGTTTGCCAATGACCATCTGGATGATCCAGAGGAGGAATGGGAGAAGGTCATGTGGTCTGATGAGACAAAAATAGAGCTTTTTGGTCTAAACTCCACTCGCTGTGTTTGGAGGAAGAAGAAGGATGAGTACAACCCCAAGAACACCATTCCAACCGTGAAGCATGGAGGTGGAAACATCATTCTTTGGGGATGATTTTCTGCAAAGGGGACAGGATGACTGCACCGTATTGAGGGGAGGATGGGGCCATGTATCGCGAGATCTTGGCCAACAACCTCCTTCCCTCAGTAAGAGCATTGAAGATGGGTCGTGGCTGGGTCTTCCAGCATGACAACGACCTTGTAACACGGTTCTTCCTGGGAAGGAGAGGAGGACCAAAATGCATCGTGGTTGAAATTCATGTTTGTTTTTAATAAGAAAACTATACATTAATAAATTACAAAAACGTGTAAACCCGAAACAGTCCCGTGTGGAACTGACACAGGAGACAATCACCCACAAAACAGGCTACCTAAATATGGCTCCCAATCAGAGACAATGTCTAACACCTGCCTCTGATTGAGAACCATATCAGGCCCAAACACAGAAACAGACAAACAAGACATCCAACATAGAATGCCCACTCAGATCACACCCTGACCAAACAAAACATAGAACATACAAAGCAAACTATGGTCAGGGTGTGACAGACCTGAAACACACAGCCAGGGTAACTAAGGAGTGGCTCCTTAAGAAGCATCTCAAGGTCCTGGAGTGGCCTAGCCAGTCTCTAGACCTGAACCCAATAGAAAATCTTTGGAGGGAGCTGAATGTCCGTATTGCCCAGCAACAGCCCCGAAACCTGAAGGATCTGGAGAAGGTCTGTATGAAGAAGTGGGCCAAAATCCCTGCTGCAGTGTGTGCAAACCTGGTCAAGAACTACAGGAAACATATGATCTCTGTAATTGCAAACAAAGGTTTCTGTACCAAATATTAAGTTCTGCTTTTCTGATGTATCAAATACTTTTGTCATGCAATAAAATGCTCATTTATTACTTAAAATCATACTATGCGATTTTCTGGATTTTTGTTTTAGATTCCATCTCTCACAGTTGAAGTGTACATATGATAAAAAATTACAGACCTCTTCATGCTTTGTAAGTAGATAAACCTGCAAAATCAGCAGTGTATTAAACACTTGTTCTCCCCACTGTACATATTGCCTCAACTACCCTGCACATTGACTTGGTACCTATACTCCTTGTATATAGCCACATTATTGTTATTTGATTGTGTTACTATTTCCTTTTTTGTCTTATTTGCTTTATTATTTTTACCTTTTCACTGCATTAATGGGAAGGTGCTCGTAAGTAATCATTAAACCTGTTGTATTCGGTGCATGTGACAAATTTGATTTGATGAAACGTTTTTATCAATAGTATTAAGCCTGAGTCCAGATCACAGAGAAGATCTAACCAGTAACCTGTAGTGACGTCAGACTGCATTTGTGTAAAGCCACTGTCTGCCACTTGTAGTAGTTGTTATTTGAATGTGTACATTGACAGCTAAAGCTGAATTGTGTAGTATTCCTGTTTAATTCATAGCTCCACTTTCGTCCCTCTACAATATGCTTACATTTCAAGGTGTATTAACATACCTTTTACAGTGTCAGGCAGGGCTGAGGAATCTTTTAATGCCTTCTCAGTTGTGATATTTTCATCAGAATAGGTTTGGCTCTGCACACTGTCTGTGTGCTTGTGTGTGAGCTTAGTGATAGGTGTTTGGGTGTGTGTGTTTCTTGAAGGATAATTTAATTCAGTTGACTTGTTTTAGGTAAGTGTGTATTTATGTGTGAGCTACAGTTGAAGTCGGAGGTTTACATACAATTAGGTTGGAGTCATTAATACTCGTTTTTCAACCACTCCATACATTTCTTGTTAACAAACTAGAGTTTTGGCAAGCCGGTTAGGACATCTACTTTGTGAATGACACAAGTAATTATTCCAACAATTGTTTACAGACAGATTATTTCACTTATAACTCACTGTATCACAATTCCAGTGGGTCGTCAGATGTTTGCATACACTAAGTTGACTGCCTTTAAACAGCTTGGAAAAAATCCAGAAAATGATGTCATGACTATAGAAGCTTCTGATAGGCCAATTGACATAATTTGAATAAATTGGAGGTGTACCTGTGGATGTATCTCAAGGCATACCTTCAAACTCAGTGCCTCTTTGCTTGACATCATGGGAAAATCAAAAGAAATCAGCCAAGACCTCAGAAAAAAAATTGTAGACCTCCACAAGTCTGGGTTCATCCTTAGGAGCAATTTCCAAACGCCTGAAGGTACCACGTTCCTCTGTACAAACACTTGTATGCAAGTATAAACACCATGGGACCACGCAAGCGTGTCATACTACTCAGGAAGGAGACACATTCTGTCTCCTAGAGATGAATGTACTTTGGTGCAAAAAATTCAAATCAATCCCAGAACAACAGCAAAGGACCTTGTGAAGATGCTGGAGGAAACAGGTACAAAGTATCTATAGCCACAGTAAAACGAGTCCAAAACGACATAACCTGAAAGGCCGCTCAGCAAGGAAGAAGACACTTCTCCAAAACAGCCATAAAAGAGCCACACTACGGTTTGCAACTGCACATGGGGAGAAAGATTGTACATTTTGGAGAAATGTCCTCTGGTTTGATGAAACAAAAATAGAACTGTTTGGTCATAATGACCATCGTTATGTTTGGAGGAAAAAGAGGGAGGCTTGCAATCCAAAGAACACCATCCCAACCGTGAAGCACGGGGTGGCAGCATCATGTTGTGGTGGTGCTTTGCTGCAGGTGAGACTGGTGCACTTCACAAAATAGATGGCATCATGAAGAATGAAAATTATGTGGATATATTGAAGCTACATCTCAAGACATCAGTCAGGAAGTTAAAGCTTGGTTGCAAATGTGTCTTCCAAATGTACAATGATCCCAAGCATACTTCCAAATTTATGGTAAAATGCCTTAAGGACAACAAAGTCAAGGTATTGGAGTGGCCATCACAAAGCCCTGACCTAAATTCTACAGAAAATTTGTGGGCAGAACTGAAAAAGTGTGTGCGAACAAGGAGGCCTTCAAACCTGACTCAGTTACACCAGCTCTGTCAGGAGGAATGGGCCAAAATTCAACCAACTTATTGTGGGAAGCTTATGGAAGGCTACCTGACTTGTTTGACCCAAGTTAAAGAGGCAATGCTCTTTTTATTTATTTTTTATTTTACCCTTTTTTCTCCCCAATTTCGTGGTATCCAATTGTTGTAGTAGCTACTATCTTGTCTCATCGCTACAACTCCTGTACGGGCTCAGGAGAGACGAAGGTTGAAAGTCATGCGTCCTCCGATACACAACCCAACCAGCCGTACTGCTTCTTAACACAGCGCGCATCCAACCCGGAAGCCAGCCGCACCAATGTGTCGGAGGAAACACCATGCACCTGGAAACCTTGGTTAGTGCACACTGCGCCCGGCCCGCCACAGGAGTCGCTGGTGCGCGATGAGACAAGGACATCCCTACCGACCAAGCCCTCCCTAACCCGGACGACGCTGGGCCAATTGTGCGTCGCCCCACAGACCTCCCGGGCGCGGCCGGTTACGACAGAGCCTGGGCGCGAACCCAGGGACTCTGATGGCACAGCTGGCGCCACCCTTAACCACTGCGCCACCCGGGAGGCCAAAGGCAATGCTCTTAAATACTAATTGAGTGTATGTAAATTTCTGACTCACTGGGAATGTGATGAATGAAATAAAAGCTGAAATAAATCATTCTCGCTACTATTTTTCTGACATTTCACATTCTTCAAATGAAGTGGTGATCCTAACTGACCTAAGACAGGGAATTTTTACTGGGATTAAATGTCAGGAATTGTGAAAAACTGAGTTTAATTGTATTTGGCTAAGGTATATGTAAACTTCCGACTTCAACTGTATATCCTGTCCTTGTCTTACTAGTGTATCTAAGTAACGTGGGTTCCTGTGATCATCCTCACTCATCTGTCTCCAAAAAGTGGAAAGTGTCCTTCCATGTACAGTAAATAATGGTGTAATAGTAATAATGCTTCTATAAAGGTTAAATGGCTCCACCAGTAGCTAAAGTACCTATTCAGGGCACAATTTATTTATATTGAGGCTTTTGAGGCTTTGTTTAGATGTGTAAATCATGTCTAGACATTTGATTTAGACTGGCAGATTAATGGCTCAGTTTCACCCTGTTCTTTGCCTATGGCAGTCTACTAAAGAATAAAAATTCAAAAGGCACTCGCACATCTGAGCAATATTTTTTGCAGGTGCATAGTAACAGTTTAACAAGATGAAAGAAAAAGGAAACCGCACGCTGCTCTTGATAGTGTCACTGATCTTTAATAAGGTTACGTATCGGCCTAACGGCCTTCGTCAGAGCTTTTGTGAGTTTTTTCAAATTAGCACCCTTATGTAGACATAGACCCACCCACATCCGTTCCACACATGGAAAGGGGTTGGAGGCAAAGGAAAAACAAATAAGAGCTACCAAATATAACAATATGCATTTGCATTCATAAATATTTGAATAAAGTGTGTAAATAAGACGTATTAAACACGTCTGTAAAACCACAATGAGAACATAGACCGACCGAACAAGTTTCTCATGAATCATTGGGTACATCTTACGAAACACATCAGTCATCTTAAAAAGGGGCATAATTCATGTACAAATTCACAACATAACATACATAGGAATATCATCATTAAGACCTTTAGGAAATAAGGTCTGGAGGGTGAAAATCCCAAAACATTCTCTTTTACTCAGAGTATTATTAATATCACCTCCCCTGTCTGATATCTTAACTTTCTCTATGCCACAAAATCTAAAGGTAGAAATGTCATGCTTTAGGTCATTCAAATGTACTGCGACTGGATAAGGTCTTAATGATGATATTCCTATATATGTTATGTGAATTTAAACATGAATTATGCCCCTATTTAAGATTCCTCTGATGTTTTTCGTACGATGTACCCAATGATTCATGAGAAACTTGTTCGGTCGGTCTATGTTCTCATTGTGGTTTTATGTCTTATTTACACACTTTATTCAAATATTTATGAAATGCATATTGTTATATTTGGTAGCACTTACTTGTTTTTCCTTTGCCTCCAACCCCTTTCCATGTGTGGAACGGATGTGGGTGGGTCTATGTCTACATAAGGGTGCTAATTTTTAAAAAAAACACACAAAAGCTCTGAAGAAGGCCGTCAGGCCGATACATAACCTTATTAAAGATCAGTGATACTATCAAGAGCAGTGTGCGGTTTCTTTTTTCTTTCATCTTGTAAAGAATGCCTCTCTCTCTCTCTCTCAATTCAAATGGGCTTTATTGACATGGGAAGTGGTGTAAAGTACGAAAGTAAAAATTCTTTAAAGTACTACTTAATTAGTTTTTTGCGGTATCTGTACTTTACTATTTATATTTTTGATAAGTTTTACTTTTACTCTACTACATTCCTTATAAAAATGATGTACTTTTTACTCCTTACATTTTCCCTGACACCGAAAAGTACTTGATACATTTTGAATGCTTAGCAGGACAGAAAATGGTCCAATTCCCTCACTTATCAATAGAACATCCCTGGTCATCCCTACTGCCTCAGATCTGGTGGACTCACGAAACACAAATGCTTTGTTTTTAAATGATGAGTGTTGGAGTGTGACCTTGGCTATCCGTAAATTTCAAAAAGAAAGAAAATTGTGCAGTCTGGTTTGCTTACTATAAGGCATTTTAAATCATTCTTACTTTACTTTTGAGACTTAAATATATTTTAGCAACTACATTTACTGTTGATACTTAAGTATATTTAAAACCAAATACTTTTAGACTTTTACTCAAGTAGTATTTTACTGGGTGGCTTTCACTTTACTTGAGTCATTTTCTATTATCTTTACTTTTACTCAAATATTATAATTGAGTACTTTTCCCACCACTGGACATGGGAAACCTGTTTACATTGCCAAAGCAAGTTAAATAAACAATAGACAAAAGTCAGAAGACACAAAACATCAACAATAAACTATTAGAATTTAACAATACATACTGAACTGAAGAATGATTTAAAACGGTAAAGTCATTTCAATTGTTATGTACAGTGTGTACAGTGTAGAGTGTTTTAGCAAGGTGCAAATAGTAGGGGAAGATGGTAAAAAGATAAATATTGGTGGTATTTACAATGCTGTTTCTGCTCCACTGGCTTCCCTTTTGTCATGGCAACAGGCCACAAATCTTGCTTCTGTGATTACACACTGCGGTATTTCTCCTAACATATATGGGAGTTTATCAATGTTTGATTTGTTTTCACAGTCTTTGTGGGTCTGTGTGATCTGTGGGAAATATGTATCTCTACTGTGGTAATACATTTGGAAGGAGGAAGTAGAGCTCAGTTTCCAGCTCATTTTGTGGGCAGTGGAACATAGGCAGACCTGGCCGTTGAGAGAAGACAGGCTATGTTCCTTTTGATGGTGTAAAAGGTCCTTCTTGCCTTGTCTCTTTAGATTGTTCACAGCCTTGTGAAAATGATCTGTGGTGTTGATGTTTATGCAGAGGTAGGTATAGTTATTTGTGCGCTCAAGGGCAACAGTGTCTAGAAATTATTTATATTTGTTGTCCTGGTTACTGGACCTTTTTTGGAACACCATTATTTTTATCTTACTGAGATTCACTGTCAGGGCCCAAGTCTGACATAATCTGTGCAGAAGATCTAGGTGCTGCTGTAGGCCCTCCTTGGTTGGGGAAAGAAGCACCAGATCATCTGCAAACAGTAGACATTTGATTTCCAAGTCCAGTAGGGTGAGGCTGGGTGCTGCAGACTGTTCCAGTGCCCTTGCCAATTCATTGATATATACACTGAGTGTACAAAACATTAAGGACACCTGCTCATTCCATTACATGGACTGACCAGATGAATCCAGGTGAAAGCTATCATCCCTTATTGATGTCACTTGTTAAATCCACTTCAAATCAGTGTTGATGAAGGGGAGGAGACAGGTTATAGAAGGATTTTAAAGCCTTGAGAGACAGTTGAGACATGGATTGTATATGTGTGCAATTCAAAAAGTGAATGGGAAAGATAAAGATTTAAGTGCCTTTGAATGCATATGGTAGTAGGTGTCGGTCAGGTGCACCGGTTTGTGTCGAAACTGCAATGCTGCTGGGTTTTTCACACTGAACAGTTTCCTGTATGTGTCAAGAATGGTCCAACATCCAAAGGACATCCAGCCAACTTGACACAACAGTGGGAAGTATTGAAGTCAAAATAAATTAAAACTAGGCAAGTCAGTTAAGAACAAATTCTTACTTACAATGACAGCCTACTTGTAAAGCCTCCCCTGCTAAACCCTCCCCTAACCCAGACGACGCTGGGCCAATTGTGCGCCGCCATATGGGACTCATGATCATGGCTGGTTGTGATACAGCCTGGGATTGAACCCAGGTCTGTAGTGATGCCTCTAGCACTGCAATGTAGTGTCTTAGACCGCTGCGCTACCTGGGAGTTACCTTCCGGAGACACCTGAAACCCCACCTCTTTAAGGAATACCTAGGATAGGTTAAGTAATCCCTCTCACCCCACCCCCCCTAAGTTTTAGATGCACTATTGTTAAGTGACTGTCCCACTGGATGTCATAAGGTGAATGCACCAATTTGTAAGTCGCTCTGGATAAGAGCGTCTGCTAAATGACTTAAATGTAAATGTAAATGTGAGTTCCAAAATCTCGGTGGAATGCTTTCGACACCTTGTAGAGTCCATGCCCCAAGAAATTGAGGCTTTTCTGAAGGGGGTTGGGAGGTGAAACGCAATATTAGGAAGGTGTTCTTAATGTTTTGTACACTCAGTGTATGAGGAAGAGGGTGGGGCACCATACAGCCCTGAGAAAAATGTGTGTTTGTTGCCGATTTTAAGTGCACACGTGTTGTTTGTGTACATTGATTTTATAATGGCATATTTTTTTACTCAACATTGCTTGCCATCAGTTTGTACAGCAGACCCTCATGCCAAATTGAGTCAAAAGCTTTTTTGAAATACACGAAGCATGAGAATACTTTGCATTTGTTTGTTTGTCAATAAGGGTTTGCAGTGTGTACCCGTGGTCTGTCGTACGGTATTTTGGTAAGAAGCCAATTCAACATTTTCTCAGGACATTGTTTTCACTGAGGAACGTGAAAAGAAATGGATACAATCTCTCTCTCTCTCTCTCTCTCTCTCTCTCTCTCTCTCTCTCTCTCTCTCTCTCTCTCTCCTCTCTCTCTCTCTCTCCCTCTCCCTCCCTCTCTCTCTCTCTCTCTCTCTCTCTCTCCTCTCTCTCTCTCTCTCTCTCTCTCTCTCTCTCTCTCTCTCTCTCTCTCTCTCTCTCTCTCTCTCTCTCTCTCTCTCTCTCTCTCTTTCTCTCTCTCTTTCTCTCTCTTTCAGTGACACAAACATGCTGTCATTATTTCCCTGTCATTCTGGTCCAATACCAATGTGTGGCTCATTTAGCTTGGCAGCCATTTCGGCTGGCCAGATCAGCAACAGTCCCACCCACTGTAGCTCAATAAAACACTTTATTTTCTTAACTTTCTGCTTAATATTACATTTTTCAATGTCACCACCAAAGAAGGTGTGATGTGCTCCCTTATGTAGGGAATCTTTGGTGTGTAGTTAAGAGAGATTTTTAACTCAGTTATAGCCTGATATTCTTTATTTCAATCTTCCAAACAATGAGCAGCACAGAATGTGAGTCAGGAACCAGTGATCAGGAACCAGATGCATCCTTTGTGAAGGTGGATTATATTGTGGAAGTTAGTTGAAATTGATCAATCAAGTGTCCAAAATAAATCATAATGAACCTGTCCATGATCAGAATTATATTAATCTGTGACATTTTAGGTCAGAGTAACCATCCTATAAAGTTGTGCCCAAGGCTATGCAAATAATGAGCATCAGTAGCATGTTGTGATTTGTGAATTCCAAACAGGCAGTAACAAAGTGGTACAAATGTTACATTTTATTTCATGGTTATTAGTTATTAAATACCAAATGTTTTGGGGGGACATTTGCCCTAATGAGCCCAATAACCCCCTGATGAAAGTAAATGAGTCTATAATCTACAGGGTAATGCAGTAATTTAATATGATCTATATGAACTCACTTCTCTTTATGCACTGCCTTTCCAACCCAGGAAAGTTTACTTGAAAGGGTTTTAGGTAAGAGATTCCTATGCCACCCCTCTCACCCCTGCTCTCCCCTGCCCATCCCACTGCCCAATGTGGTCTCAAGACTTTTCGTTTTTTTCTGTACGCAAATCTGAGACACTCCATCTGGTATGCTGCTTTAAGAGAGCACGCCACTTTGTACAGCGCAGCAGTCTGCTTTAGGTAATGGGCGAAAGTTTGCTGCAATATGTGTGAGAGAAAAAGCTGGCACCAATTTACCCCTGTATAACATAGGACTATAATGTTTGACATATTATCACATTTGAATCAGGTTTCAAAAGACATTTTGTTTTTTGCATTATATGTTATGCTTCATATCGTACGTATTAATTTGTGAACATCCATCATCCATTTCATATGATATGTTAGGAATTGCAATTCGTACCATATGTTACAAATTTGCTAAAGGTTTAATATTTTATGAATTTGCAAAACGTATGCTATATTACGAATTCTAATTTGTCATTCCTAACGTTAGCTTGGTGGCTAGGGGTTAAGGTTAGGAGTTAGGTTAAAGTTAGGGGAGGGGTTAGCTAAAAGGGATAGGGGAAGGGTTCGCTAAAAGGGGTAAGGTTAGGGCTAACATGCTAAGTAATTGCAAAGTAGCTAAAATGCTAAAGTTGTCCGTGATGAGATTTGAACACACACTTTTTGGTTTAGCTAAAAGATGTTTACATTATACGCCCACCCATCTACTTTGACCAACCACCCTATTTTAAGTAACCTTCTGTCTTATGTGACCATACCAAACGTAACATCCCATACACATGGCTGTATCCTGGATTTACGTTTACTATGTTACGTCTAGTCTATGAGACCAGTCTGCACTGCCAGGCGCAGCTCTCATGGCCACGTCTCAAAACTTTTTGTAGGCTACGCAAACTAACACTCTGACGGCAGGGGATGTTTGCCTAAAGACCGTGAATGTAATACAACAGTTAGTTTCAGAGCTCTCCTCACTCATTGCGGTCTCGTCGCCCAGCAACACAGCGGAGAAGGTAAAGTATTCATGCATAAACGAACTACTGGGACTGACCAGCTCCGACAAAAACTATTTTTAGCGACATTGTTTTATGTATCTGTGGATCACGGTTACCGATCGCTGTTTGTAACAGTGTTTGTCCACTGTTGTCTGGTATGTAGTTCTGTATGATATTGGATAGCCCGAAACTAAGGATTGCACCACTATAGACGGCTTAATTTAGGCTAATGTAGCTGAGTGTTCCATTCAATTTCAGCACATTACTTTTAAAAAATGTATTCGGGTCTAAAATTAATACAAGGCCTATCTAAAGAATAATGATGTTTTATTATGTATGTTATGTGTTATGTATAAATACTTATATACAGTACATGTATTATTATATAGGCATATATATACCATATAAATGATGTTAACATGTCCTAAATGTAGACTATTCATTCATTTTAACTGTTCGATGAAGAAACTTTGTAGCATGCCTTTGCCCATTGATTTTGGGACCTGTACCCCTTGCCCCATTTACAGGCATAGCCTCTACCAGACCGACAGCGTCATCGCATCAATGCTGCATAATACGTCCTACAGTAAAACTTTTTTCATTATGCAATCCAACATTGTCAGGAGCGCAAATATATTTTTTTAATTAGCTCAATCAAAGTTTGTACCATCAAATCAAATGTATTTATAAAGCACCTTTTACATCAGCAGATGTCACATAGTGCTTATACATAAACCCAGCCTAAAACCCCAAACAGCAAGCAAAGCAGATGTAGAAGCACAGTGGCTAGGAAAATCTCACTAGAAATGCAGGAACCTATGAAGAAACATAGAGAGGAACCAGGCTCTGAGGGGTGGCCAGTCTTCTTCTAGCTGTGCCAGGTGGCGATTATAAAAGTACAGGGCCATTAAGAACAGATCATATTTTTCAAGATGTTAGATGACCAGCAGGGTCAAATAATAATCACAGTGGTTGTAGAGGGTGCAAAAGGACAGCACCTCAGGAGTAAATGTCAGTTGGCTTTTCATAGCCAAGCATTCAGAGGTCGCGAGAGGGGGTCGAAAACAGCAGGTCCGGGATAAGGTAGTATGCCCGGTGAACAGGTCAGGGTTCCATAGCCGCAGGCAGAACAGTTGAAACTGGAGAAGCAGTTGAATATTATAATGGAATATGCATAAAATGCATCCTCCAATTGCAACATCTGCTTATGTATTGTCTCAAGAAAATGTTATATTTTTAAAACCCTCAATCACCAAGTAGGGCATACCTGATTTCAAAATAGGCCATCATCACTGTCAATCATGAATGATAATTCTTCACATTTTACCAGTGAATTAGAGCAGATGGTGTTAACAAACTATTAGCCTTGTATTTATTTTGTTTTAATCAAAACATATCCTGCCTAGTGGCACACCCTGTTGAGTTTTGGCCGCATGAGAAAATAAATGTGCCTATTCAACTTCAGTTAACCATCCTAAAATTTCACTAGAAATTAGGTGTTTTTGGTGTAACAGTAACATCATAGACCTACTATGCTATTATATTTGGTCTTGTTATGTAAAATACTCATTCATCATTATGTGATCTTGCAGGACACTTCAGAATATTTTTTCCTGAAATATATTTACCAGCTCCTTGTATTCTCAAATGTAAAAATGGCACTCTAGCAGCACTACATCCCTGGATAGTCCAACAAAAGTTAAACATTTACATTTTGTTACTATTTCTGTCAAGTCTACACATACAATTTGATGTATATGTATGCACCACACAGAACACAGTGTTCCATTGGAAATGAATGTACTTCTGGTGTACCAAAACACAATGATGCTGTCGGTCTGATCAAGGTGTTAGGCACTAGGCCTATATATTACATCAATCAATCAAAATCAGTAGAGGTCACACAGTGCTATACAGAAACCCAGACTTCAACCCCAAACAGCAAGCAATGCAGATGTAGAAGCACAGTGGCTAGGAAAAACTCCCTAGAAAGGCAGAAACCTAGGAAGAAATCTAGAGAGGAACCAGGCTCTGAGGAGTGGCCAGTCCTCTTCTAGCTGTGCCTGGTGGAGATTATAAGAGTACATGGCCATTAAGGCCAGATTGTTGTTCAAGATGTTCATAGATGACCAGCAGGGTCGAATGATAATCAGTGGTTGTAGAGGGTGCAACAGGTCAGTACCTCAGGAGTAAATATCAGTTGGCTTTCATAGCCGATTATTCAGAGGTCGAGACAGCAGGTGCGGTAGAGAGAGAGGGTCGAAATCAGCAGGTCTGGGACAAGGTAACACATCTGGTGAGCAGGTCAGTGTTCCATAGCCGCAGGCAGAACTGTTGAAACTGGAGCAGCAGCACGAACAGGTGAACTGGGGACAGGTAGGAGTCATCAGGCCAGTTAATCCTTAGGCATGGTCCTATGGCTCAGGTCCTCCGGTAGTGGAGGGAGAGAGAGAATTCAAGGGAGCATACTTAAATTCACACAGGGCACCAGATAAGACACCCACTTTGCCAATGTGCAGACCCCACAACACTAAAGGGACATCAACAGACAACACAAACTTACTACCCTGAGACAAGGCTGAGTGTAGCCCTCAAGGATCTCCTCCGCCACACAAGCCCTAGGAGGCACAAAACAGGACAGGAAGATCACGTCAGTGACTCAACCCACTAAAGTGACGCACCCCTAGTGACGGCATGGAGGAGCACTAGTAAGCCAATGACTCAGCCCCCGTAATAGGGTCGGAGGCATAGAATCTCTCCCAGCGGAGAGAGGGGAGCCCGCCAGGCAAACAGCAAGGACGGTTCATCTCTCCAGTGCCTTGCTGTTCACATTCGCACCCCTGAGCCAGACTACACTCAATCATAAGATATACTGAAGAGATGAGTCTTCAGTAAAGACTTAAAGGTTGAGACCGAGTCTGCGTCTCTCACATGGATAGGCAGACCATTCCATAAAAATGTAGCTCTATAGGAGAAAGCCCTGCCTCCGGCTGTTTGCTTAGAAACAATAAGGAGGCCTGTATCTTGTGACCATAGCGTACGTGTAGGTATGTACGGCAGGACCAAATCGGAGAGATAGGTAGGAGCACGTCCATGTAATGCTTTGTAACTCAGTAGTAAAACCTTGAAATCAGCCTTAACAAGAAGCCAGTGTATAGAGACTAGTACTGGAGTAATATGATAACATTTTTGGGTTCTAGTCAAGATTCTAGCAGCCTTGTTTAGCACTAACTGAAGTATATTTAGTGATTTATTCGGGTAGCCGGAGAGTAGAGCATTGCAATAGTATAATCTGGAAGTGACAAAAACATGGATTAGCTTTTCTGCATCATTTTTGGACAAATAATGTCAGATTTTTTGCAATGATACAGAGATTGAAAAAAATCTGTTCTTGAAATATTCGTGATATGTTTGTCAGGAGAGACATCTAGGTCCAGATTAACACGGAGGTCCTTCACAGTTTTGATGTGTACATATACTATCTGGGGGGCCTGACTTCCAGGGGGCTCATTGGCCCCCCGGGGGGGCTCATAGCACTCACCCGTTGCCTTGCGGGGGTGAGTGCTACGCCAGTGTTCATTGATGACATATTCCTTCTATTCCAGGGCACAGCACAGGAACTTCATACATTTCACTCCTTCATCAATACAAGCAGAGAACATCTGAAATTCACTCTCACCTTTTATGTGCATGAAACAAGTTTTATGGACATTTTGATAAAGAGGGAGGGGGTTGCTTTAGCACGGATCTATACAGGAAGCCAACTAATGAGAATTCCCTGTTATGCGGAGATAGCTTCAACAATATACACCCCTGAAAAAGGGCTTCCCTATCAGCCAATACAGTCACATACGCAGGATCTGTTGAACACAGAGTGACTATGACAAAAATGCTCACTGTCTGGATGGGCACTTTAGACAGTGGGGTTAACCAGAGGATTGGCTGCATGATGCACAGGTCCGTTACAAAAATATGACCCAGGATGAGAGCTTCACTCTCAAACCACCCCGCCCCCCTGACCAACGAGTCCAATGCTTTTTTCAATACTCCCCACTAGGCAAACAGTTCGACCACGTTATTTAAAAAACACTGGCACATATTGAGCACTGACCCACAACTGGAAAATAAATGTTAGAATTATTAGGAATAAATGAATAAACAATATCCATATTTCAAATAGAACTGTAACTAAGTAAACTTATACTCTGTTTTATAATGTCTGATTAGCAATATGAGTTCATAAGAAGGGATTGTGTGACACGGACAAGGAGTAATTCAAGTTAATGAACACCATTCCAACTCGGAAGAAAGAAATGGTTTGTGGATTAAGTAAACAGATAAGGTAGTTAACCTATGGTTGAACCAACGAAACTGAGCTCTGGGGTGTTTTAGATAAGAGAGTGAGTGCATTCCTAGGTTTTCTGTTAATTAGAACTGTCAGCTATGTGGTGATCGATAATGTTGAGGGGTCAAAAGTTAATTCAATTATGTTGTGTGACCTGGGAGTGTGTTAGTTAGAATTAACCTCACTTTGTTTTAACCTCACTTTGTCACGGTCGAGAGGAGGGGATTCTGTTAAGCAATGAAATGACGTCATGTTATTTAATATAAACTGTTGCTCGTGGTAACGTGGTAGCGCGCTCCGAGAATAAATTCTGTTACCTATTATTGATAAGACTGGTCTCCGTCTATTTTATGCAAACAAGAATCTTACAAATTCTCATGAAATAGATTAAGGGAATTCAATTAATGAAAACACATTGGTATAATTAAATTACAGTAACAATAAAGCAGGTAGTCTTCAGACGCGGCCCCAACATCAGTCAAATGGTGGTGAGGTCTGATCTTCCACGGCTACCATGTAGCACCTTCCTAGACAATGTCGGACGGTAATTACAGATGTGACAGATGTACCCAGTGTAACTTGAACAAATGTTCAATTACCCCAATACGCTTATTAACCAGCATGGCTGTCACAACATCACATCACAGCACAGCACAGCACAGCTATCACAGCACAATGTTCAATCACCTCATTACAGACAAGGCCATTCAGATTCAGGGTTTCATCAAGTGTTCTATAAAAAATGTGGTATAACTTATCAAATGTATTTGTGGTTTATGCTATGTAGGAGAAATTAAACAAGCTCTTACAATGCATAGCAGGCAAGGAGAACACAAGAGTAATATCAGGACTATTGATCAGAGAAACCTTGTGGCTGCGCATTTAAAGTTTGACCTGGTCCACCTGGCAAAAAAATGGCTACAGCCCGCAACCCTCAGTACTGGGGACATCATGGAAAGAATCATGATTGACCACTACATCCCTGCCTTACCTTACAAGTTCAAGGTTGTCAGCCTGGGCAGTCCCACCACAGCGGACGGAGTGGTTTACCTTGTTCAGTGATGTCGAGCAACTGAAGAACTGCTCAAACCCAGTCAGCTGGACAGACCCCCCCCCCCCCCCGGAAAGGGAGGCCTCAAAGAAGGAGGAAGGAAGACATCTCAACTGCAGACTCCCCGGGTTTGGAAAGAGAAAATCCAAAGAGCGGATGGGAAACTTGGGCACCAGAATTGTGTTTTCCAACATGAAGCAAAGACAGGGAATAGAGGGGTGGATACTGACATCCGAGAGTGCTACTGCTGTGGCGAAATAGGACGCATCGCATGAAACTGTCCCAAGAAGGAGGAACCCATGCAGGTTGACATTTCCAATCTACACCATTTCCATGTCATTCTACCCGTGTCCAAGCCCTCCGCCACCCACCTCACCTCAGTCGGGTACAGGTCCAAGTTGATGCTCTTCTAGACTCCCAGAGCTTGGTCTCCCTCATCATGCCTTCACTATTAACCCAGCCACAAAGAACTACCACTCCAACCATGGACATCACCTGTGTACACAGGGACACCAAAATTTACCCAACCGCAGATTTAGAGATTAACACCACCAGAGGGCAGTTCCGAAGTAACCTAGGTTTGGTTGAGAACCTACCATACCCCGTGCTACTGGGTAGCGGCTGTCCATATTTCAAGAATTAAGGAACGGACTACAGGACAAAGGAGTTGGCTGTGCCAGTAATAGGGTATGCCAGGCATCCTTCACATTTCCTGGTGAAAAGAAAATGAAACTGCTACCAAACAACTCCCTGACCTAAGAAAAGAAAATTAGCAAGTTGCTACTTACCTGCCAACTTCCGTAGCCGACACTCGAGTTCTCCTGGGAGAAGAAGGGGAATGAAATGATGAAGAGGTAGGAAACCCAGTGAGGATAAATGGGCCAGAGATGGTGGAAGGGGAGGAACAGGAAGCGCAGGCCGAAGGGCTTGGAAATTCTAATGCATATAACATGTTCCCTCCTGAGTTAGCACAGTATAGGGGAAGGTTTGGTACTGCTCAGGTGGAAGACCGCACACTACAGAAAGCCAGACAGAATGTCAAGGTAATCAATGGGGTACCTGTAAATCCTGCTCATGTCCTCACCTTTCCCCATTTTTCAATGGGCAACCATCTCTTATATACCAGGACACTAAGTCCCATGACATCACCGTAGAGCGGCTGTTGGTTCCTAGCCCGTTTTGGTGTACAGTGCTGAACCTGGCCCATAGCCACTTGTTGGGAGGACATTTACAGAGAGGGAATACACAAGAATGGGTGTTACAATGTTTCTTCTAGCCGGGGGTGTATGCGGATATGGTAAGGTATTATAAGGGGTGTCCTGATTGTCAGAGAACCTCACCCCTCCCGGATTTACTAAATCCTTTAATCCTGTTGCCAGTGATAGATACGCCATTGGATATAATTGCTATGGATTTAATTGGACACTTACCACGGTCGGCAAAAGGGTTTCAACATATACTGGTCACAGTTGATTATGCCACCAGGTATCCCGAGGCTATCCCCTGCATAGTGCCAACACCAAGAGCATCTCCAGAGAGCTGCTACAGATGTTTTCCAGGGTAGGTTTACCTTGAGAGATCCTGACAGACCAAAGTATGGTGTTGATGTCCAAGGTGATGAAAGATTTATGTAAATTACTTCAAATCACTTGCGCACATTTGTATATCACCCCCAGACTGACGGCCTAGTCGAGAGATTCAAAAGAACCCTGAAATCCATACTTAGACGGACCATTGAGCGGGATGGGCAAAACTGGGACCAGCTCTTCCCGTTTTTGATGTTCGCCATAAGTGAGGTACCCCTGGCATCCACTGGTTTTTCCCCATTTGAGCTATTGTTTTCCCACACGCCCAGGGGATTGTTAGATGTGATGGAGAACTGGGAACAACAGTCCAGCCCCCACAACACGGTCATAGAACACATTGAAGACATGAGAGAAAGCATAAACGCGTTGGTAATGCCAATTGTGAAGGAACATTTACAGCAGGCCCAAGAAGCCCAGAGTCGAGTGTATAACCGTCCCACTCAACCCCGAGAGTTCGCCCCCAGGGGATCGGGTTATGGTGTTAGTACCCATGACGGTATGTAAATTCCTGGCCATATGGTGGGGTCCCTACGTGGTGCTGCAGAAACTGGGGCTGTGAACTACCTTATCCGTCAGCCAGGGAGAAGGAAGCCAGAACAGGTGTATCATATTAACCTTTAAAAAAGTGGGTGAGTCAATAGGCACTGTTGGGGAGGGACAAACACAGAGAAATCAGTACTTTCGGCTACTTCCTCTTCCGAGAACCTGCTGGACAATGTGATAATCGACAGTCACATGTGGGAGGAGCACCTAATCCATTTAACAGCGGTCCTCGACGCCCTTCGGCAAGCAGGACTCAACAGCCAACCCAAAGAAATGCACGTTGGGGGTATGTGATGCAAAGTATCTGGGCTATTCCATAGGGCGAGGGTTGATCAAACCACAAGAGAAGAAGGTCGCTGTGATCCAGGATTAGCCTCAAGGTACCTGGGGTACCTTCCTGGGAATAACCGGTGATTACGCACATTTCATCCAAGATTATGCACAATCATTGCAGGATTGTGGATCACCCGGTGGTTCCTCAGCCTCCAGCCGTTCCACTATCGGAGTGTCCACCATTTTGGGTTCTACACATGGTAATGCAGATGCCATGTCCCGTATGCATGCCATGTTTTCTTTGACCGCTCTGACCACAGGGTCAATGCTGGGGGGAAAGGTATGTAGCGGTTTCAGGGGTTGTGTGGTGGATGGACATTATGTGCCTGCAAGGTTTCTGGGATTTCTGGCTGCCAGGAACACGGACAGCAATGGGAAGTAATGGGAAGTATTCCCCAGAGGCAGGACCATGGACAGCTCAGGGGAAACTGCCAGACTGCAGCAGAACAGCCACACCTGTCTCCAGTTGTAATTAGAGACTAAACGACAGACAGGTGAAACCAATCAGGGCCTCTACTTAACCGTGCCCTGGGTTTGCTTTCTTTGTCTTTCCTTTGACCCCGGCATGCAAACGAGGAGGAGACTATTGGAGACACTGAGCATACGGTGGAGAAGGATGTTTACCAGAATAAAGGAACTGAAGATTTCAACACGGAGTGAACCCCAAAGACCAAGAGTGGAGGACCATCCACTGATGACGGCGTATTTATTTTGTTTGAGTTCTGTGTATCAGGAACGCTGCCGGTACATGATCCTTTTTTTTACCATGTTAACCCTTCACGTGGACTGGGGTTATGTCTTTGTATACGTAAACCCTGCCTTACCAAGATCATGGCGCCAAAACCGCCACCTTCTCACAACTGATTGGCTCAAACGCATTAAGAAGGAAAGAAACACAATAAATGAAATGAACTTTTAACAAGGCACACCTGTTAATTGAAATGCATTCCAGGTGACTACCTCGTGAAGCTGGTTGAGAGAATGCCAAGATTGTGCAAAGCTGTCGAGGCAAAGGGTGGCTACTTTGAAGAATCTCAAATATAAAATGTATTTTCATATATTATTTCATAGTTTTGATGTTTTCACTATTATTCTACAATGTAGAAAATAGGAAAAGTAAAGAAACTCTTGAATGAATAGGTGTGTCCAAACTTTTGACTGGTACTGAATGTCACATTGATTTGCCTTGCCATCCAGGTCTCCACTTGTTCATTTTGTATATATTGATATGAAATTATTATAGGTACACAAGTAGTCATTGTAATATGTCACTGTAATTTTATCTACGACCACCGCACGGCCTGCGCGTAATGGGCGGCTATTCCAACCATTTCTAATGTAATCTTTTTTTAATGTTGTAGGTTTTAACTCTGCCTGATTTTGTTTAAGTGATAATGCCAGAGAAGCCAGTGTTTGTGCAAATCTTGCCAATATCAAATTAAAAGTTTATTTGTCACGTGCGCTGAATACAACACCTACAATACCTTACAGTGAAATGCTTACTTACAGGCTCTAACCAATAGTGCAAAAAAGGTGTTAGGTGAGCAATAGGTAAGTAGAGAAATAAAACAACAGTAAAAAGACAGGCTATATGCAGTCGCGAGACTACATACAGACACTGGTTAGTTTGAGGTAGTATGTACATGTAGATATGGTTAAAGTGACTACGCATATATGATCAACAGAGAGTAGCAGTAGTGTAAAAGAGGGGGGGTGGTGGATGGCGGGACACAATGCAGATAGCCCGGTTATCCAATGTGCGGGAGCACTGGCTGGTTGGTTGGCCCAACTGAGGTAGTATGTACATGAATGTAATATAATATAATGTAATATAATAATAATATAATATGAATGAATGTATAGTTAAAGTGACTATGCATATATCATAAACAGAGTAGCAGCAGCGTAAAAAGAGGGTTAGAGGGGGGGTTTGGGGGGGGGCACACAATGCAAATAGTCCGCTTAGCCATTTGATTACCTGTTCAGGAGTCTTATGGCTTGGGGGTAAAAACTGTTGAGAAGACCTTTTTGTCCTAGACTTGGCACTCCGGTACCGCTTGCCATGCGGTAGTAGAGAGAACAGTCTATGACTAGGGCCTTCCTCTGACACCGCCTGGTGTAGAGGTCCTGGATGGCAGGCAGCTTGGCCCCAGTGATGTATTGTGCCGGACGCACTACCCTCTGTAGTGCCTTGCGGTCAGAGGCCAAGTAATTGCCATACCAGGCAGTGATGCAACCAGTTGCTCTCGATATTGCAGCTGTAGAACCTTTTTTTGAGGATCTCAGGACCCATGCCAAATCTTTTAGTTTCCTGAGGGGGAATAGGCTTTGTCGTTCCCTCTTCACGACTGTCTTGGTGTGTTTCGATCATTCTAGTTTGTTGTTGATGTGAACTTGAAACTCTCAACCTGCTCCACTACAGCCCCGTCGATGAGAATGGGGGCGTGCTCGGTCCTCCTTTTCCTGTAGTCCACAATCATCTCCTTAGTCTTGGTTACGTTGAGGGATATGTTGTTATTCTGGCACCACAACGCCAGGTCTCTGACCTCCTCCCTAAGGGCTGTCTCATCGTTGTCTGTGATCAGGTCTACCACTGTTGTGTCGTCTGCAAACTTAATGATGGTGTTGGAGTCGTGCCTGGCCATGCAGTCGTGGGTGAACAGGGAGTACAGGAGAGGACTGAGCACTTACCCCTGTGGAGCTCCAGTGTTGAGGATCAGCCTGGCAAATGTGTTGCTACCTACCCTCACCACCTGGGGGCGGCCCGTCAGGAATTCCAGGATCCAGTTGCAGAGGGAGGTGTTTTGTCCCAGGATCCATAGCTTAGTGATGAGCTTTGAGGGTACAATGGTGTTGAACGCTGAGCTGCAGTCAATTAAATGCATTCTCACATAAGTGTTCCTTTTGTCCAGGTGTGAAAGGGCTTTGTGAAGTGCAATAGAGATTGCATCATCTGTGGATCTGGGCGGTATGCAAATTGGAGTTGGTCTAGGGTTTCTGGGATAATGGTGTTGATGTGAGCCCGTACCAACCTTTCAAAGCACTTCATGGCTACGGACGTGAGTGCTACGGGTCTGTAGTCATTTAGGCAGGTTGCCTTTGTGTTCTTGGGCACAGGGACTATGGTGGTCTGCTTGAAACATGTTGGTATTGCAGACTCAATCAGGGACATGTTGAAAATGTCAGTGAAGACACCTGCCAGTTGGTCAACACATGCCCGGAGCACACGTCCTTGTAATCCATCTGGCCCCGCAGCCTTGTGTATGGAGCGCGCTGCCACATTACCACGAGCAACAGTTTATATACAATAACATGACATCATTTCATTGCTTCTAAAGTGAATCTCCTCCTCTCGACCGAGACAAAGGGAACTTTAAAAGTTCATTCTGACCCCCTAGCACATACACAGGACACACAACAAAACTGAATTAACTTTTGACTCCTCACCATTATCGATCACCACTTAGCTGACAGTTCTAACTAACAGAAAACCTAGGAATGCACTCACTGCCTTATCTAAAACACCCCAGAGCTCAGTTTCGTCGGTTCAATCATAGCTTAACTACCTTATCTGCTTACTTAATCCACAACCCATTCCGTTCTTCCGAGTTGGAATGGTGTTCATTTACTTTAATTACTCCTTGTCCATGTCACACAATCCCTTCTTATGAACTCATATTGTTAATCAGATATAATAAAACAGAGTATAAGTTTACTTAGTTACAGTTCTATTTAAAATTAGAATATTGTTCAGTCATTTAATCATAATTTTCCTAACAGCTTGTGTCACTGGGCAGCTCGCAGCTGTGCTTCCCTTTGTAGTCTGTAATAGTTTGCAAGCCCTGCCACATAAGGCGAACGTCGGAGCCGGTGTAGTATGATTCAATCTTAGCCATGTATTGACGGTTTGCCTGTTTGATGGTTCATCACAGGGCATAGCAGGATTTCGTGTAAGCTTCCGGGTTAGAGTCCCACACCTTGAAAGCGGCAGCTCTACCCTTTAGCTCTACCCTCTACCCTCCAGCTCCTTCTGTAGCTCAGTTGGTAGAGCATGGCGCTTGTAACGCCAGGGTAGTGGGTTCGATCCCCGGGACCACCCATATGTAGAATGTATGCACACATGACTGTAAGTCGCTTTGGATAAAAGCGTCTGCTAAATGGCATATACATATACTACTACTTTAGCTCAGTGCGAATGTTGCCTGAATATATCCTCCAAACACAGGCTTCGAGGCCATTATCACTTTTATACAATGGGTTACCAACATATTAAAATAATGATTTTTATAAAAAATGTTATTTTGATGAATTTATTCATACTATTTCATCCTTCCACAAGATATAGTCCCGACATAAATCTCTGGTTGCTACCCACGCCGACTGGTCGTTTGTTCTATCAGTTTGGTTGCCAGAGAAGCGACCCAGTCGTTGTCTTTTTATTCTGTGTCTGTGGACGAAACCCACTCGTTCATCCTAAATGTTCCAATGCTATTCTGGCAAGGCAAAATTCTTATCCCTTGCTTGCTAGCTAGTCAACTATAGCTAATTTACAGTCACGTCAAACAGTGCAGCCAAAATAACAACTGTAACTGCATTTGTTTAAGCTGTTTTCTATAAACATTTATTTGGATATATCCATAACAATGAGGCACAATTTCGCCTTGCATAGAAAATGTCCTCTCTCGTCAGGATACTGTTGTTCAGAGGAGCTATCCAACAACACAGCTAACACAATCACTTCGAACTGTTGCTGGAAAGAATACAAACTAGCTGCACTTCGTTTTTTTAAACTAAAAAATGATGCCAAGTGATTCATGACTTCGACTGGCTGAGAAATGCTGCCTGCCTTTCTGTTTCGTACCGATTCCATACACGTTCATTACTATGGGACAGCTGGAGATCGAATTGGAATATTGAAACAATGTTGCAAATGTCGGAGAGAGACCGCAAGGTTTATACAAATCTCCGCTGTTGAAAGCATCACCACCCTGGATGGTTCCGACCTTGAATATGTGGACATCTATAAGTACCTAGGTGTCTGGCTAGACTGCAAACTCTCCTTCCAGACTCACATCAAACATCTCCAATCGAAAATCAAATCAAGAGTCGGCTTTCTATTCTGCAACAAAGCCTCCTTCACTCACGCTGCCAAGCTTACCCTAGTAAAACTGACTATCCTACCGATCCTCGACTTCGGCGATGTCATCTACAAAATGGCTTCCAACACTCTACTCAGCAAACTGGATGCAGTCTATCACAGTGCCATCCGTTTTGTCACTAAAGCACCTTATACCACCCACCACTGCGACTTGTATGCTCTAGTCGGCTGGCCCTCGCTACATATTCGTTGCCAGACCCACTGGCTCAGGTCATCTACAAGTCCATGCTAGGTAAAGCTCCGCCTTATCTCAGTTCACTGGTCACGATGGCAACACCCATCCGTAGCACGTGCTCCAGCAGGTGTATCTCACTGATCATCTCTAAAGCCAACACCTCATTTGGCCGCCTTTCGTTCCAGTACTCTGCTGCCTGTGACTGGAACGAACTGCAAAAATCGCTGAAGTTGGAGACTTTTATCTCCCTCACCAACTTCAAACATCAGCTATCCGAGCAGCTAACCGATCGCTGCAGCTGTACATAGTCTATTGGTAAATAGCCCACCCATTTTCACCTACCTCATTCCCATACTGTTTTTAAACTGTTTTTATTTATTTACTTTTCTGCTCTTTTGCACACCAATATCTCTATCTGTACATGACCATCTGATCATTTATCACTCCAGTGTTAATCTGCAAAATTGTATTATTCGCCTACCTCCTCATGCCTTTTGCACACATTGTATATAGACTGCCCATTTTTTTCTACTGTGTTATTGACTTGTTAATTGTTTACTCCATGTGTAACTCTGTGTTGTCTGTTCACACTGCTATGCTTTATCTTGGCCAGGTCGCAGTTGCAAATGAGAACTTGTTCTCAACTAGCCTATCTGGTTAAATAAAGGTGAAATAAAAAATATATATATATATATATAAAAACAGAATCGGCAGAATAAATACACCCCTGACCAGAAAGATGGGACAGTCTTCCACCTGATGGCGAAAATCGAGTTGCATTGCATTATTTCTGTCTCATGCACAAATTAATATTGTTTCCATGACCAGAGAAAGTGAAATATTCCTCTATATTAAAATAGACACAAACGCGCTGCTAATAATAAAAACAGAAACTCAGGCCTATCAACACATTTGGCTACTCACTCATTCATTGCAGCCCGAGTGGCGCACACATCTAAGGCACTGCATCGCAGTGCTAGAGGGAGACGGTGCACCGGGAGATGGTGGAGACGGTGCACAACAGGCAGTGCACAATTGTCCCAGCATCGTCCGGGTTAAAGGAGGGTTTGGACTTCTGAATCAAGTGCACTTACTACCAACAGCGAAAGATTAATACAAATTTTAAAAAGCAGCGCATGGCTTTTTCATTGGCTTTTCTACAGAAGTCTTTGGTGAGCGATTAGGAATAGCTTGAAGATCGACCAGTCGATCGCGATTATCCTGTTGGTAACCACTGTCTTAAAATAAATGCACTTACTCTAAGTCAATCTGGATAAGAGAATCTACTAAAAGACTGAAATGTCAGATGTAAATGTCAAATGTAAATGTTTTACATGCAGTTCTCATATTGTATTGTATTGAATTATATAAAAGAAATATTTTTTAAATATTGATGTCACAAATGTTTCAGTTGTACATTCCTTTATAAAAAACGTAATTATTTGTTACATTATTTGATTCACTCTATAAAACGTAGCAGTACAACTTATTTCTCAGTGAAGCAGATATATAGCATTTTGCTAAGAACATGATTATTTGTCTCTCTGAAATGAAACCATCAAGTGATTAGATTTTAAACAAATACATGTCTTTAATTAAACAACTCTATGCCATGATTAGTGAAAAACACATCTCTTTCATATTTTTTTTAACAATAAAAACAAATTTACCAACATTTCTGAAGATGTGTATACATAGCATTTTGGAATGAAACTCTAAATATGCCTCTCCTTATTCTCTCCCTCCCCTTTCTCTCTCTCTCTCTCTTGCGCCCTCTCTCTCTCTCTCTCTCTCTCTCTCTTGCGCCCTCTCTCTCTCTCTCTCTCTTGCGCCCTCTCTCTCTCTCTCTCTCTTGCGCCCTCTCTCTCTCTCTCTTGCGCCCTCTCTCTCTCTCTCTTGCGCCCTCTCACCCTCTTATAAATTCCCAGCAGCTCACATAGAGAGTCTCCGGCATGCCGCGCTTCAGACTGACGCCACCGACCGTGGTGTTCCTGCTGCTTCTTCAGGGAGTGGCTGTGGTGCTGCTGTTTGGATGGTATGTCCAGCTCCCTTGTGGTAGCCCTCCTTCCCAGGGCAAGGTCCACGTGCTCCTGCTGTCCTCATGGCGGTCTGGATCCTCCTTCCTGGGCCAGGTGTTCAGCCAGCACCCGTCTGTCTTCTACCTGATGGAGCCATCGTGGCATGTGTGGACCACTCTGCAGATGCCTGGAGCCCGGGCACTGCGCATGGCGGTGAGAGACCTGATGCGCAGCGTCTTCCAGTGTGACATGTCTGTCATGGATGCCTACACTCCCGCCCAGCACAACATGTCAGCCCTCTTTATGTGGAGCCACAGCCGTGCCCTGTGCTCTCCCCCTGCCTGCCAGCTCACACCCCGCCACCTCTTCAGCAACGAGACAGAGTGCAAGCAGAAGTGTGACAGGCCTGGCCTGCAGGGGGCAGAAGAGGCCTGTCGGACCTACAGCCATGTGGTGCTCAAAGAAGTGCGCTTCTTTGAGCTAGACTCCCTGTACCCTCTCCTGCAGGACCCCACTCTGGACCTGCGCATCATCCACCTGGTGAGAGACCCGCGGGCCGTGGCGCGCTCCAGGGAGCAGTCAGCCAAAGCCCTAGTGAAGGATAATGCCCTGGTCCTAGAGCAAGGCAACACCAAGGTGGATGACACACAGTATCGCGTCATGCAGGAGATATGCCGCAGCCACATCCGCATCCACGAGAGGGCTATGCTCAAACCTCCAGACTTTCTACGTGGACGTTACAAGATGGTACGCTACGAGGACATGGTGAGAGACCCCTTGACAGAGATTGACAGTATGTATCAGTTTGTGGGGCTGGAGATGACACAGTCACTACAGGAGTGGATCTATATGGTCACCCATGGTAAGGGCAAGGGCACCAAGAAGGAGGCCTTCCAAATCACCTCCCGCAACGCAGCAGACGTCTCTCAGGCTTGGCGTACTACTTTGCCCCATGACAAGGTAAGGAACATCCAGGAGGTGTGTAAGGGCGCCATGTCTTTGCTGGGGTATAGGACCGTTGACAGTGAGAAGGAACAGAAGAAACTTGACGTGGACCTTCTGACTCCCCGTGAACGATATCACTTCAGCTGGCTCCCTTCCAAAACTGACAAACAATGAGTAGATCATATTTTCAGAGACCAAATCACACTGAAATGTATTTGTGGGAATGAGAACAATGCAACTATTCACCAACAGGAGGGTGTCAATATCCATCCCCTAAGGGAAATATAACTGGAAAAAGAGCTTGGTGGCCAGTATTGGTTAGGGGTTAATGCAAAGTTCCCCAATAGGTGAGCCACGGAACATAAAATACTGTCAAATCACCAGGAAATCAGCTCAAAATGATTTTAATTTAGGAAATCCATGCCCAAGTATTTACACTAATAAATAGAGAGGCATATGTGATCGTATCCCAGTGTAATCAAGGTTTGAAATGATTCTGTTTTTGTCAAATACTATATCTGTTTGGGATTCTTGCGATCAGTTATTCCTGCCCCCCTGACCATGCATTCAAGGAAGTATCAGCCCAAGGCTGAATGTAATTGGGGACCCCTGGGTTAATGCATGTCACCGAGATGTAGATCTGCTTTGGTTTATGTTTACAGAGACTAATGGTTATGTTGTTTTATTTTCTCAATTCTAATCTTTCTTTATGTCATTGTTGTAATGTTCTATAGAGTACTGAAATAATGGTTAGTGTTTGGGGAAGGAATGAAAGAGTTAGGCAGTGGGATATATCTTAAATCACATTGATTTCCAACCTACACACACCGGAGCCAGAGATGAAGCCCAGCTCTGTGGCATGATGTTATTCCCGACCGGGGTTTGAGAAGGATCTCCTGTACTGTAGCCGTCAGTGAAGACTGATGATAAGCCCTCTCTCTCAATCACAACCATTTATGCTCAGAATGTATTGTAGTTTGAAGCACCAGATGAAAACACATGTACAAGTGTGCATGTGAGAAAGGGTGCAACTCAGTGTGCGTGTGAATGCCTGTGTGTTTGTAATGGTTTGGTGATCTATGAAAGTGGATTTATGGGTTTTGTTAGTGTGTGTATAATTTTATATAAACAGGTACTCCATGGTTTAGTCCAGGATTAGACTTAATCTGTGTCTGGGAAACCTTGCAATGAGTGTTGGTCAGTGGCTTTGTTTAACGCCATAAGATCATTAATCAAGAATAGAGTGACCTTTTACACACCACAGCATTGTTACACTGCAAAACAGTTTTGACACAGCATTGTTAAAAATGAAACAGTGTTATGACTTTGTTATGTCATTAAAAAGTTTATGCACCCTGCTCTTTGTTTAAGGGACATTTCCATAGTGTTGAATATCAGTGACATTATTTAACTGAAGGGCATAATTAAATGTGGAATGTCCTGAAATATAGTTAAATAAAGGTTAAATAACATTTTTTAAATAAATATCTTTCTACTTTATTATGTTGTGACTGATACTTTTAGGTGAGTCTGCTATGAAGTTTGCTATCCATGCAGTCGTCACACTTCAATATGGCTCCCAGTATAATGTGAACAAATCCCCTGCTATGTAAGTTATGTTGTTATTCATGGGTGTAGAAAAAAATGAATTTGGTTAAAATGATAGTGGTCTGGTGCCACCACTTGATTTGACTTTCTCACCTAGATCTGGCTTTGTTATACTTTGTTTTGTACAAATGACAGTAAGAATGCTTACTGTAGGCAATGCTAATGGAATAATCTTAATTTTCCCAATGTAATTATCTAATAATAACCAGATGATTTTATTTGATTATGGTGAGATTATGATGTACTGGTGATTTCTGAATTGATTTTGTTTGACCTGTTGATTTATTAGCAATAAATGTTAAATTTTATTAGATTAGTCCTTATTTGCCCCATATTTTACTCTTTGTTATTTGCTGTAAATAGATTTGGTGGTGTTTGGTTGTGGTACGCTGGACAGAAGGTATGTTGACTGTAAATGAAGACGTAGGCTAATTTGCTGGTACAGTATACCAGGGGTCTCCAACCTGTTCTAGCATGACGGCTACTTTTAAAATATGAAACATGTCGCGAGCTACACATTTTTTTCTAGATTTCAAATAGGCACATTCTTCTCTTCTCCTCTCCCCTGCAACTCTTTCCTGGGTCCTTGGTGTACAAGAGAAAGTAGTGCACTGTTTTCTGTCAATATACCAGGTAAAATAATGGTGAATTAAACAACTATAAGGGGGGGCCCTATAAAGTGTTTTATATTTTTTTCCAAATTCTGTTTTATATTTTCCCATATTTTCCCTGTTTTATTTTTCCTGGTTTGAGAATTATTATTTTTTTCACTCAAAATTACAAATATTCATAGAGAAATAATGAAAGTATATGTTCTGATTCCATGTCAATGCTTAAATCACACCAGAAGGAAACATTTTGTGTAATTAGTGTAATTCCCCTTTAATTGCGTATTTGATCTTTCAATTGCGCATCTAGCCAGTGAGGAATGTGCCATCTAATGTGCTGGTCTAGCAATGGTTCTGTACAGCTGCTGCTCATTTCATGGCAAATTTAGCAAATAACAAATAATAACAAACGATATACTTATTACTCATGATATACTTCTGCCAGGTAAGCCAACTTTGCAGTTAACATTTAATTGAGAAGGTTATTGGGAAACTATTTGCTAACCATGGGTGGGACAATGTCAATGTTACGTTGATTAGATACTGTAGTTGCTGGGAGCCTGCGGTGTCTGATACTTGGGAGATTTATTTATGGCCGTTTGTGGTGGAACACTTGAAAATTGCATGTACTTTCAGAGTTGTTTGGAGATCGACCTGTTGGAGATCTTGTTTAGACCTACCTACCTGACACATTTAAAGGTGAGGCATATTTTTGTGAAAGCATGATACAACAGCTCCCTCTGCGAACAGAGATCATTCATTGGCTCATGTTTATTTATTTAACCTTTATTTAACTAGGCAAGTCAGTTAAGAACAAATTCTTATTTTCAACGACGGCCTAGGAACAGTGGGTTAACTGCCTTGTTCAGGGGCAGAACGACAGATTTGTACCTTGTCAGCTCCTTGTCAGCAACCTTTCGGTTACTAGTCCAACACTCTAACCACTATGCTACGCTGCTGCCCCAATGTCCTTAGATGCTGTCGGGTAAATGGTAGATACAGATCAAGGAAACACTTGAATAAATGAAGGATGCAAAGTATATTGAAAGCAGGGGCTTCCACACAGGTGTGGTTCCTAAGTTAATTAAGCAATGAACATGCATCATGCTTAGTTAGGGTCATGTAAACAAATTCCCGGTTTCCCATTCATTTGGCGAACATGGCTAGAAGAAGAAATCTCGATGAGTTTGAAAGATGGGTCTCAGAGGAGCATAGGGGGTTTAAAGGGAGTGTGTGTGTGTCAGTCACCAGATCTCAACCCAATTAAACACTTATGAGAGATTGTGGAGCGGCGACAGAGATGGTGTTCTCCACCACCATCAACAAAACACCAAATTATGGAATTTCTCATGGAAGAATGGTATCGTATCCCTCCAGTAGAGTTCTAGAATCTATGCCAGGGCGCATTGAAGCTGTTGTGGTGGCCCAACGGCCAATGAAGTATGTATGTTGGTTTTTACTTTATTTTGGCACTTTACGTTACCTGTACTTTACAGTGCTTGACATGACCCCCTCCATCTAGTTAAAGTACAATAACTTAGCATCACGGTATTAAGTTTAGGGTTCCTAATTGACATTTCAAGTGAAACATTTTTATTTGGCACCACACCACACTTAAAGAGGTGTTCCAGAGGATGAAAACAACCTAGTTATTTTTTAAACCTCCCGTTTTAGACTTGATGTATGGCTCATACATGCATAATAAACCACGTGCAGTCCTCTCCCAGAGGAGAAAGGCACATCATCCTTATATTTTTCATCTGGCATCATTTAGTGCATGAGATATGTGCTCGTTCCTAGTGAGCATATGCTTGGAAGCGAGTGGGATTGCCTGGCTACATGCACTTACCATTAGTTATTTTGATAACAGCGAAAATACATTGAACACTTCGATCAAATCCATGCATCATAAATTGGAATACATTTGAAATTAGAAGTAAGATCTGTTAGACCTTGGTAGTTGTTGGATTTCTCTCTTTCATTAGGCTGCATTTCTCTGGAAACCAAGCAGAAAATGATGTGCGCTAAAGATGCAATTTTATACAGACAAATACATTAGAAGACAATTGTCAAACCGATCAGAAACACTGCTCACAACCTGTATCTCCTAAATGGTGTCGCCGGTGTATTTTGTTTGAATTTTGGAATATATTACACAAAAGACTAGAAGGTTTTTACCAGGGGTAAATCACTACAAAACACACATAGAACTTTGATGCGCTCGAGAAATGTATACCTAAAACTTTCACCCAATGTCTTGATAAAATATCGCCGTATCTTTCTGTTGTGTCAATAATTAATCCATCCGAATCATTACCCGACTTTCAAGGAATAGGACATTTGATGTAAACTTATAAGTAGGCTATAACTTTTAAATTGTATAAAATGACATCCTCACAATCGCTTGCTTACCATAATCTCTACAACAAGGAAGTAGAGACAACCGAACATGAGGGACAATGTTGATTGGCAGGTGTAATGACGTCCAATGAGGTTGCAAGGTTAAGGTGTGAGGCGGGATCAGATCGGCACAGCATTGTCCAATGAGGTTTTGGGATTAGCCCCCAAGCGTGTGCATGTCTTTGTGCACAACTGCAGGGGCTTTAGAGCAATTATCTGATGACTTACTACACAACTTTCAGGGACCCTATTGGCTCTTGTGCACTGCTTTCAGAACTACTGGCTAAAAATAGAAAAGTTAACAAAAGTTATGGAGAGTCTCTTTAACCATATGGATTTTTCTGTTCATAATCAACTTGTGACTTTGCTTGAGGGGGAATGCAGACCTATTTATTTTTGGACCAACTGGTGCATGGATAAATCAAAGGGAAAAAATGTAAATTTATAACTGTAATATTAATATACTCTTTATAAAGTGTATACAAAGGGTGTATGAAGGGCTTGTGAATGGTTTAAGGCCTATTCAAGTTATGACACATTTTCGTACAATGTTTATTACAAATGTATTATTGATTTATAGACTATCCTATATGAACTAATGATGAACAGTATAACTACTGAGAGTTAAAAACCCTTTGCAAGCTCTGGCTATGTAATGTTGGGCTACAATCGGAATGATTTCCTTGGGCCTAAACATCGGGGGATTGAGTTTCATGAATGAATTGTTTATGTGATGTATCCTCTACTTCTGTTTGTTTATCTAACAATATGTATGTGAGGGCTGACATTCTCACAGCGTCGAGGTCGCCACTTCGACAGATTTGTGGGTTTGTTGGATGACGCTCAGGCTACGTGAGACGGGCGGAGCACAGGGGATGCGGGGATGCACTGCAGCGGAGCGGATCATCTGTGTGACCGGACTGTCAAAACTGAGCGTGTGGTCTATTCTCTCAAATACAATCATCTTCAAGGGTTTATCTATCTCTTCGTCATTGTTTACCAGTACTCGTCTGGTTGGTGGTCAAACATTTTCAACAAGATTTTCTCCTTGCAGGTTGATTGCGCCACTAGCGTATGGTTTCCTCCTCCTGCCTCCTCTCCTTTCCTTGGCGCTGATTGACATTCCTGCAGATCAAAGATCGCTTTAATTTGCTGTTATAGTAACTCGCAGCTGTGGCAGTTGAGTTGGCGTGCTGTGGGAAGGAAGGAACCCGGCGTGAAAAGATAATGGCCACAGAGCAATGGGATCGGTAGTTTACCGCAGCCATGGCCAGGTCAACAAACAGAAGCGGCAAGGATGGCGATTCAAGGGTGTCCGCTCCCACGGACAGGGCAGAGGCTCGGGACCTGAGCGACCCCAGGGAACTGTCTCTTGAAGAAGTGTTGAAATCCTACGAGCAGCCCATTAACGAGGAGCAGGCTTGGGCTGTGTGTTATCAATGCTGCAGCGGGCTGAGGGTGCCGCGCCCGGCCACTGTGACAGGTGGAGTTTCCCGTGTGAAGGACCCGTCCTCTATACTCTTACTCAGAGATGGGATGGTTTCCCTACAACAACAGCCCTGCAACAACCGTAAGAGAGCTCTGTTAGCTAACCTAACTTCCTGACTGACCTTTGCGGTACCAAAATACCCTAATTAACACCAGCCTAGGCCTACAATATAGTCTCATTTATTATAGGCCTTTCAGTTATTTCTCAATTAATTTGATATTGATTCACTATTTGTATGTTGTAATTTCAACACGCAATATTGTTTTGAATGGGAAATTCACGATAAATGCGTCAGTAGCACTCCCCAAACAGAATTGGCTTGGATTATACAAATAGACGAAATGATCAATTATTCATACAGTACAGATCCCCCCTTGTATCTGCTAAAGAAGGTTTAGAGTTAGAGGTAGCTTTGTGATCTGTTTCCCATTCACAAGTGATTCGGTTAAAGGATCCCAATAAAATAACTGGCCTGAGTGCACTGCGGGCCGGTGCCCAAAGAAAAACTCTGTCAGAGTTGCTGACATAGCCTAAGGAACCGAGCTATGACATGATAAGATAAAGGATACAACTGGGAGTGGAAAAAGATAGCAGGTTAGCAGATTACGAAATGTTGTAACATTAAGGGTGACTATGGATATTACTTAAACTGAGAGAAAAATATGAAATCACTTTATCACTCACTATGCTAATGTTCTGTTTCATTTTAAATAGGCTCGGCCAAATTTTATAGGCCAAAGTAGCCTATTTAAAATGAAACCGAACATTAGCATAGTGAGTGATAAGGTGATTTCATATAGCGGTAATAAAAGTAGCATAAAGATAACGCAGAAATTATGTCACAACACATTGGACAAAAACGAATCCAATAGTTTAGGCTATAGATCAGTTGCTGAGACATAATTGTATAGGCCACATTTTTGTCCCAAATATATAAATACTTTTTTGTTTTTATTAATATTGAGAAATGACCAAATTCTATAATGAACAATGTAAATCATAATTAATAGCACTGACAGTGATTGATATCCCACTACAGGGTCCCTGTGTTCATCTTGTCTTGGGAGCTGGGGTGTTTCTTGAATATTTTTGTTGTCTACACTTATGGAGTCATTTACAGAAGAAAGTCAGTCAATTTAATGAGCACAACTAAGGACATGCTGCATATGTATGGGACATTTGTGTCCTTGCTGATGAGCCAATTATATTGCATTGTTGATGCAGTTGGTCAGTATGGTTATAGTTTACCAGTGTTGGGGAAGCTACTCTGAAAATATAGTTTACCAAGCTACCAATTAAATCTATTATTAGGAAAAATATAGTTTACTTCACTGAAGTTAATTTTAAAAGTACTTTCCTACATCCAAACTACTTTGTGAAAACGTATCATATGTAAATTTGAAATGTCATACATTTTACATTTACATTTAAGTCATTTAGCAGACGCTCTTATCCAGAGCGACTTACAAATTGGTGCATTCACCTTATGACATCCAGTGGAACAGCCACTTTACAATAGTGCATCTAAATCTTTTAAGGGGGGGGGGTGAGAAGGATTACTTTATCCTATCCTAGGTATTCCTTAAAGAGGTGGGGTTTCAGGTGTCTCCGGAAGGTGGTGATTGACTCCACTGTCCTGGCGTCGTGAGGGAGTTTGTTCCACCATTGGGGGGGCCAGAGCAGCGAACAGTTTTGACTGGGCTGAGCGGGAACTGTACTTCCTCAGTGGTAGGGAGGCGAGCAGGCCAGAGGTGGATGAACGCAGTGCCCTTGTTTGGGTGTAGGGCCTGATCAGAGCCTGGAGGTACTGAGGTGCCGTTCCCCTCACAGCTCCGTAGGCAAGCACCATGGTCTTGTAGACTACAAATTGCAAGAACAGTCACTTTGGAGTCATACAGCTCTTAGCAAACTTTTATAAAAAATTGTGTTTGACCAAATACAATGCTATTTCTCTGTAAACAAATTAACAACTGACTTTCAGCATACTTATGGAGAAGGGCACTCAACATGCACTGTACTGACACAAATGACTGATAATTGGTTGAAAGAAATTGATAAGAAGAAGATTGTGGGAGCTGTACTGTTAGATTTCAGTGCAGTCTTTGATATTATTGACCATAACCTGATGTTGCAAAAAATTAAGTGCTATGGCTTTTCAAACTCTGCCATAGTGTGGATTCAGAGTTATCTATCTAATAGAACTCAAAGGGTTTTCTTTTTAATGGAAGCGTCTCTAATGTCAAACATGTAAAGTGTGGTGTACTGCAGGGCAGCTCTCTAGGCCCTCTACTCTTTTCTATTTTTACTAATGACCTGCCACTGGCATTAAACAAAGCATGTGTGTCCATGTATACTGATGATTCAACCATATACAGTACGCATCAGCAACCACAGCTAATGAAGTCACTGAAACCCTTAACAAAGAGTTGCTGTCGGTTTTGGAATGGGTGGCCAGTAATAAACTGGTCCTGAACATCTCTAAAACTAAGAGCATTGTATTTGGTACAAATCATTCATTAAGTGCTAGCTGAATTTGGTTAAGAATGGTGTGGCTGTTGAACAAGTTGAAGAGACTAAATTACTTGGCGTTACCTTATATTGTAAACTGTCATGGTCAAAACATATAGATTCAATGGTTGCAAAAATGGGGAGAGGTCTAGCCGTAATAAAGAGATGCTCTGCTTTTTTGACACCACACTCCAAAAAGCAAGTTCTGCAGGCTCTAGTTTTGTCTAATCTTGATTATTGTCCAGCCGTGTGGTCCACTGCTGCAAGGAAAGACCTAGTTAAGCTGAAGCTGGCCCAGAACATAGCGGCATGTTTTGCTCTGAATTGTAATCAGAGGGCTGATAGAAATACTATGCATGCCAGTCTCTCTTTTGCTAAGAGTTGAAGAGAGACTGACAGCATCATTTCTTATGTTTATAAGAAACATTAATGTGTTAAAATCCCAAATTGTTTTCATAGTCAACTTACACACAGCTCTGCCACACACACTTATCCCATCAGACATGCCACGAGGAGTCTTTTCATAGTCCCCAAATCCAGAACAAATTCAAGAAAACGTACAGTATTATATAGAGCCCTTATTGCATGGAACTTCCTTCAATCTCATATTGCTCAAATAAACAGCAAACCTGGTTTCAAAAAACAGATAAAGCAACACCTTGTGGCACAACGCCTCTCCTTGTGGCAAAACTTATTTGACCTAGATAGTTTGTGTGGATGCATTGATAAGTAGTCTACGTGTGCTTTTTTTAAAATGTATGTAGTTCTGTCCTTGAGCTGTTCTTGTCTAATGATGTTCTGTATTATGTCATTCTGTATTATGTTTCATGTTTTTTGTGGACCCCAGGAGGAGTAGCTGCTGCTTTTGCAACAGCTAATGGGGATCCTAATAAAATACCAAATACCAAATATAGTACTGCATGTTAACAGAATGTGCAATTTAGCTTATTATCAACTAAAATCAAATTGTATTTGTCACATGCGCCAAATACAACAGGTGTAGGTAGACCTTACAGTGAAGTGCTTAATTACAACAATGCAGTTTTAAAAAATACCTAAAAAGAACAAGAAATAAAAGTAACAAATAATTAAAAGCAGCAATAAAATAACAATAGGGAGGCTATATACAGGTGGCACCGGTACAGAGTCAATGTGCGGGGGTACCGGTTTGTTGAGGTAATTGAGGTAATATGTACATGTAGGTAGAGTTATTAAAGTGACTATGCATAGATAATAACAGAGAGTAGCAGCAGCGTAAAGGGGGGGGGGGGTGACAATGCAAATAGTCTGGGTAGCCATTTGATTACATGTTCAGGAGTCTTATGGCTTTGGGGTAATAGCTGATTAGAAGCCTCTTGGACCTAGACTTGGGGCTCCAGTACTGCTTGCCATGCGGTAGCAGAGAAAACAAGTCTATGACTTGGTTGGCTGGAGTCTGTGACAATTGTTAGGGCCTTCCTCTGACACTGTCTGGTATAGAGGTCCTGGATTGCAGGAAGCTTAGGCCTCAGTGATGTACTGGGCCGGACGCATTACCCACTGTAGTGCCTTGCGGTCGGTCGGAGGCCGAGCAGTTGCCATACCAGGCAGTGATGCAACCAGTCAGGATGCTCTTGATGGTGCAGCTGTAGAACCTTTTGAGGATCTGAGGACCCCTGCCAAATCTTTTCAGTCTCTTGAGGGGGAATAGGTTTTGTCTTGCCCTCTTCACAACTATCTTGGTGTGTTTGGACCATGATAGTTTGTTGGTGATGTGGACACCAAGGAACTTGAAGCTCTCAACCTGCTCCATTACAGCTCTGTCGATGAGAATGGAGGCGTGCTCGGTCCTCCTTTTCCTGTAGTCCACAATCATCTCCCTTGTCTTGATCACGTTGAGGGAGAGGTTGTTGTCCTGGCACCACACGGCCAGGTCTCTGAGCTCCTCCCTATAGGCTGTCTCGTCATTGTCGGTGATCAGGCCAACCACTATTGTGTCATCAGCAAACGTAATGATGGTTAAACACAAAAACAATGTTTCAAATGAAAATTAGGCTGGTCTAATGCCGAAAAATAAATGAAATGATTAGCTACTTCACCCATATTTTATTTTGGCAAAATAAGTAGTGTGTAGTTCCAGTAGTTAGCTACACCACTGCATGGCAAGAAAAGTAATTAACTACTGAAAACACTACCTAGATTTGAATTATTTCAACTACCAACAAGCTACTGGAATATGTAGTTAAATTACTAGTTGAACTACATAGGTCACTACTCCCCAACACTGTAGTTTACTTATGTACAGTTTACTTTAATCACAGATCACAACCTGTTTGGTCATCACAATTAGGCTACTTAACCCCTGCAAATGAGTGAGTAATGAAGGCAATGAAGTAGGCTACAGGGATTGTTGGTTAAGGGTCAAGGTTACTAAGGGTGTGTTTTATATTATACAACAGGTGGGTATAATCCTGTATGTTGATTGGTTAAAACCACATTCCAGCCGGTGTCTATTCCACAAGTTACCACCGGCTAAAACTATGAAGTTGAAATGCCTATTTACTCTGTTCCATTTCACTGGGCAATAGACTGGCTCATCAGCCCAGCCAGGCAATTTATAAACTTGACCTCCACTGTAAAAAGCATCTAGACATTATCTCCAATTTCTTTTAGAATAGCATTTGATTTTCAACAGCGGAGGTTTGTATAAACCTTGCTGTCTGTCTCTCTGACATTTGCAACTGTCACGACTTCCGCCGAAGTCGGCCCTTCTCCTTGTTTGGGTGCTGTTCGGCAGTCGACGTCACCGGCTTTCTAGTCACCATCGATCCATGTTTCAGTTTCATTTTGTTTTGTCTGTATTACACACACACCTGGTGTCTATTACATATCACGTTCCTTATTTAACCCTCTGGCATACATTCCTGTTCTGTCCGTGATTGTTTGCTAGATTGCTAGTACTTTTTGGATGTTCCTATTTGGAATTTTGCTTGATAATTTGAGTACACTCAGTTATGTTACTCAATACCTGTGTCCTGCGCCTGACTCCGCTATAACTGCACACAATCGCTGACAGAATCACTGACCATTCAAATGGAGTCAGCAGGTGCAGCCAGCCCTTCTCTCCCAGTAGAGGAGCGCGTTCAGCAGCACGCGACCATGTTAAACAGGCTAGGGACAGCCATGGATCGCGTGTCACAAACAATGGACAGATGGGAGAGAGGAGGCTTTCCTGTCAATCCTACTTCATCACATCCGCCCACACCTCAACCTACACCGATGTCCACTCCTACGTCGTCAGGACCCAGTGGGATTCGGGCTCTCGCTCCCGGGAGCGTATGACGGATCACTGCCAGGGGTTCCTACTCCAGCTGGAGCTCTACCTGGAAGCTGTTCGGCCGGCCCCTTCCGGACGCGAGAGAGTGAGCGCCCTCATCTCCTGCCTGACTGGAAAAGCCCTGGAGTGGGCCAACGCCATCTAGGGAAGGGAAGGGAAGGACCGACTCTAGATGACTACGAGGACTTCTCCCGCCACCTCCCGGCAGTTTTTGATCATCCACCTGAAGGGAGAGCAGTGGGAGAGAGACTGTTTCATCTAAGACAGGACATGAGGAGCGCTCAAGAGTTCGCACTGGACTTCAGAATTCTGGCAGCTGGTGCGGGATGGAATGAGTGGGCCCTGATCGACCACTACAGGTGTAGTTTACGAGAGGACATTCGTAGCGAGCTAGCCTGCAGGGACACTACTCTCAACCTGGACCAGCTGGTGGACTTGTCTATTCGGCTGGATAACCTGTTGGCCTCCCGCGGACGTCTGGATCGGGGTCCGCCCGTTCCATATCCCAGCACCTTGGATCCCACACCGATGGAGTTAGGAGGGACTGCTATGAGGGGGACTGGAGGGGGGACCATTCCCTGCACCAACTGTGGCCGCAGAGGGCACACTGCTGGTCGGTGCTGGAGTGGTTCTCCAGGAGGTCGAGGTAGCAGGCGAAGCACTGGTGGGTCATCCCAGGTGAATAGGCACACACAACTCACCCAGAGCCCCCTGTTGCACACATTTGGTTACCTATAGAATTTCCTGAGTTCTCCCCACATTCCCAGCATAAGGCGCCAATAGATTCAGGTGCAGCTGGGAACTTTATTGACCGCTCCTTAGCACATAGATTAGGGATTCCTATTGTTCCTGTTGATGTTCCCTTCCCTGTACATGCCTTAGATAGTCGTCCTTTGGGGTTGGGGCTAATTGGGGAGGTCACAGCGCCCATTGCTATGAGAACGCAGGGGGGTCACGAGGAGAGAATTAGTCTCTTCCTGATCGACTCTCCTGCGTTTCCTGTTGTATTGGGTCTTCCTTGGTTGGCCTCTCATGATCCTATTATTTCGTGGCAACAGAGGGCTCTCAAGGGATGGTCCTGTCACTGTTCAGGGAGGTGTGTAGGTGTTTCCTTAGGTGCCACTACGGTGGAAAGTCCAAACCAGGTTTCCACCATCCATCTGTAAAAAGAAGGCGACTCAATTGCCACCCCATCGACAGGGGGATTGTGCGATAGATCTCTTGGTAGAAGCTGCACTTCCCAGGAGTCACGTGTATCCTCTGTCACAGGAGGAGACGGTGGCTATGGAGACATATGTCACCGAATCTCTGGGACAGGGATACATTCAACCTTCCATCTCACCTGTCTCCTCGAGTTTCTTTTTTGTGAAGAAGAAGGATGGAGATTTGCGCCAGTGTATTGATTATGGAGGTTTAAATAAGATCACTGTAAAATACAGTTACCCGCTACCGCTCATAGCCAGTATGACCGAGTCATTACACGGACGCACTTCTTCACAAAATTGGACCTCAGGAGTGCTTACAACCTGATGCGTATCCGGGCCAGAGATGAGTGGAAGACAGCATTTAGCACCACTTCTGGGCATTATGAGTACCTCATCATGCCGTACGGGTTAATTAATGCTCCATCAGTCTTCCAATCCTTTGTAGATGAGATTTTCAGGGACCTGCACGGGCAGGGTGTAGTGGTGTATATAGATGACATTCTAATATACTCCACTACACGCGTCGAGCACATATCCCTGGTATGCAGGGTGCTTGGTCGACTGTTGGAACATGACCTGTACTTCAAGGCTGAGAAATGTCTGTTCTTCCAACAGTCCGTCTCCTTCCTAGGGTACCGCTTTTCAGCGTCAGGTGTAGAGATGGAGAATGACCGCATTTCAGCCTTGCGTAATTGGCCGACTCCAACCATGGTAAAGGAGGTGCAGCGGTTTTTAGGGTTTGCCAACTTACTACCGGAGATTTATCAGGGGTTTTGGTGAGGTAGCGGCTCCCATTTCCTCACTGCTGAAGGGGGGGACCGGTGCGACTGCAGTGGACAGCTGGGGCAGGCAGGGCTTTTGGTCACCTGAAGGCTCTGTTTACCTCGGCTCCTGTGTTGGCTCATCCTGATCCCTCCTTAGCGTTCATAGTTGAGGTGGACGCGTCCGAGGCAGGGATAGGGGCTGTGTTGTCCCAGCGCTCGGGTACGCCACTGTGCATTCTTTTCGAAGAAGTTCAGCCCGGCGGAGCGAAACTATGATGTGGGGGACCGGGAGTTGTTGGCTGTTGTCAAGGCTCTGAAAGTGTGGAGACATTTGCTTGAGGGGGCTAAACACCCTTTTCTCATTTGGACTGACCACCGCAATCTGGAGTAGATCCGGGCGGCGAGGAGACTGAACCCTCATCAGGGAAGGTGGGCCATGATTTTTAGTTTTGTTTTCACCCTTTCTTGCAAACCAGGTTCCCAGAACGTTAAGGCAGACGCACTGTCCCGGCTGTATGATACAGAGGAGCGGTCCACGGATCGCACTCCCAAAATTCCAGCTTCTCGCCTGGTGGCACCGGTGGTATGGGAGGTGGACGCGGACATCGAGCGGGCGTCACGTGCAGAGCCTACTCCCCCTGAGTGTCCAGCTGGGCGTCTGTACCTTCCGTTTGATGTCTGCGATGGTTTGATCTGTTGGGCTCACACGTCACCCTCCTCTGGTCATCCTGGCATCGGTCGGACGGTGCGCTGCCTTGCTGGGAAGTACTGGTGGCCCACTTTAGCTATGGACGTGAGGGTTTATGTTTCCTCCTGTTCGGTATGTGCACAGTGCAAGGCACCTAGACACCTGCCCAGAGGGAAATTACAACCCCTTCCCGTTCCACAACGACCGTGGTCACACCTATCGGTGGATTTCGTGACAGATCTTCCTCCGTCGCGGGGTAACGCCACGATCCTGGTCGTTGTGGATAGGTTTTCTAAGTCCTGCCGCCTTCTTCCTTTGCCCGGTCTCCCTACGGCTCTACAAACTGCGGAGGCCCTGTTCACCCACGTATTCCAGCACTACGGGGTGCCTGAGGATATAGTTTCTGATCGGGGTCCCCAATTCACGTCTAGAGTCTGGAGGGCTTTTATGGAACGTCTGGGGGTCTCGGTCAGCCTTACCTCAGGTTTTCTCCCCGCGAGAGTAACGGGCAGGTAGAAAGAGTCAACCAGGATGTGGGTAGGTTTCTGCGGTCCTATTGCCAGGACCGGCCGGGGGAGTGGGTGGTTTACATCCCCTGGGCGGTGATGGCCCAAAACTCCCTCCGCCACTCCTCTACCAACCTATCACCATTTCAGTGTGTGCTGGGTTATGAGCATCATGGCATCAGAGACAAATCGAGGCTCCTGCGGTGGATGAATGGTTTAGGCACTCAGAGGAGACATGGAACGCTGCCCATGTGCGGCTACAAAGGTCCGTCAGGAGGCAAAAGGCGAGTGCCGACGGCCACCGCAGTGAGGCGGATTGGGTCTGGCTCTCGACCCGAAACCTGCCCCTTTACCTGTCCTGCCAGAAGCTGGGTCCGTGGTTTGTGGGGCCATTTAAAGTCCTGAGGAGACTGAAAGAGGTTTGTTATTGGTTACAACTCCCCCCTGATTATCACATTAACCCCTCGTTCCATGTTGCTCTCCTCAGGCCGGTGATGGCTGGTCCACTCCAGCAGTCTGAGGTGCGGGAGGTTCCTCCGCCCCCTCTGGACATCGAGGGGGTCCCGGCGTATACCGTACGAGACATCATGGACTCAAGGTGTCGGGTGAGGGGCCTTCAGTACCTAGTGGAGTGGAAGGGGTACGGCCCGGAGGAGAGATGCTGGGTACTGGTGGAGGACATCCTAGATCCTTCAATGCTACAGGAGTTTTACCGTCTCCAGCCGGATCGCCCTGTGTCCCGTCCTCCGGGTTGTCCCTGACACTCTCTCTCTGTCTGACAGTACCCCCCTTGATGCGCTGCTAGAGCCGTGCGTCAACGGGGGGTAATGTCATGACTTCCGCCGAAGTCGGCCCTTCTCCTTGTTCGGGTGGTGTCCGGCGGTCGACGTCACCGACTTTCTAGTCACCGTCGATCCATGTTTCAGTTTCGTTTCGTTTTGTCTGTATTACACACACACCTGGTTTCTATTACATATCACATTCTCTATTTAACCCTCCGGCATACATTCCTGTTCTGTCCGTGATTGTTTATGTCGTTAGTGGTTGTGTTTTGTGTTAATGCTCTTTGTATGTTCCTATTTGGAATTTTGCTTGATATTGAGTAAACTCAGTTACATGTATGTTACTCAATACCTGTGTCCTGTGCCTGACTCCGCTATAACTCTGCACCCAATCGCTGACAGCAACATTCTTTCAACATTGAAATTCGATCTCCAGCTATGTAATAAACATGTAGGGAGTCTGGACGAGACAGACGAGCAGGCAGCTTTTCTCAGCCAGTCGAAATCATGAATCAGCTGGCATCATTTTTATGGAGATATACAGTACTACTCATTATTTTTTTAAACTATTTTCTACATTGTAGAATAGTAATAAAGGCATCAAACTATGAAATAACACATGGAATCATGTAGTAACCAAAAAAGTGTTAAACAAATCAAAATATATTTTAGATTCTTCAAAGATTCTTCCCTTTTCCTTGATGACAGCTTTGCACACACTTGGCATTCTCTCAACCAGCTTCACCTGGAATGCTTTTCCAACAGTCTTGAAGGAGTTCCCACATATGCTGAGCACTTGTTGGCTGCTTTTCCTTCACTCTGTGGTCCAACTCATCCCAAACTATCTCAATTGGGTTGAGGTCGGGTGATTGTGGTCTTCTGATGCAGCACTCCATCACTCTCCTTCTTGGTCAAATAGCCTTTACTCAGCCTGGAGGTGTGTTGGGTCATTGTCCTGTTGAAAAACAGTCCCACTAAGCGCAAACCAGGTGGGATGGTGTATCGCTGCAGAATGCTGTGGTAGCCATGCTGGTTAAGTGTGCCTTGAATTCTAAATAGATCCCAGACAGTGTCACCAGCAAAGCACCCCCACACCATCACACCTTCTCCTCCATGCTACATGGTGGGAACCACACATGCGGAGATCCTGGGGCACGGTCCTAGGACTCAGGTCCTCCGAGAGAGAGAAAGAAAGAGAGAATTAGAGAGAGCATATGTGGGGTGGCCAGTCCTCTTCTGGCTGTGCCGGGTGGAGATTATAACAGAACATGGCCAAGATGTTCAAATGTTCATAAATGACCCGCATGGTTGAATAATAATAAGGCAGAACAGTTGAAACTGGAGCAGCAGCATGGCCAGGTGGACTGGGGACAGCAAGGAGTCATCATGTCAGGTAGTCCTGGGGCATGGTCCTAGAGCTCAGGTCCTCCGAGAGAGAGAAAGAAAGAGAGAAGGAGAGAATTAGAGAACGCACACTTAGATTCACACAGGACACCGAATAGGACAGGAGAAGTACTCCAGATATAACAAACTGACCCTAGCCCACCGACACATAAACTACTGCAGCATAAATACTGGAGGCTGAGACAGGAGGGGTCAGGAGACACTGTGGCCCCATTCGAGGACACCCCCGGACAGGGCCAAACAGGAAGGATATAACCACACCCACTTTGCTAAAGCACAGCCCCCACACCACTAGAGGGATATCTTCAACCACCAACTTACCATCCTGAGACAAGGCTGAGTATAGCCCACAAAGATCTCCGCCACAGCACAACCCAAGAGGGGGGCGCCAACCCAGACAGGATGACCACAACAGTGAATCAACCCACTCAGGTGACGCACCCCTTCCAGGGATGGCATGAGAGAGCCCCAGTAAGCCAGTGACTCAGCCCCTGTAATAGGGTTAGAGGCAGAGAATCCCAGTGGAAAGAGGGGAACTGGAGCCGGAAATCATCCGTTCACCTACTCTGCGTCTCACAAAGACACGGCGGTTGGTACCAAATATCTCAAATTTGGACTCATCAGACCAAAAGACAGATTTCCACCGGTCTAATGTCCATTGCTCGTGTTTCTTGGCCCAAGAAAGTCTCTTCTTATTATTGATGTCCTTTAGTAGTGGTTTCTTTGCAGCAATTTGACCATGAAGGCCTCAGTCTCCTCTGAACAGTTGATGTTGAGATGTGTCTGTTACATGTATCTGGGCTGCAATCTGAGGTGCAGTTAACTCTAATGAACTTATTCTCTGCAGCAGAGGTAACTCTGGGTCTTCTTTTCCTGTGGCAGTCCTCATAAGAGCCAGTTTCATCATAGCACTTGATGGTTTTTGCGACTGCACTTTAAGAAATTTTAAAAGTTATTGATATACCACCGCTACCTTGTCACAACAAAACTGATTGGTTCAAACACATTTGAAGGAAAGACATTCCACAAACCAACATTTAACAAGGCACACATGTTAATTGAAATGCATTCCAGATGACTACCTCATGAAGCTAGTTGAGAGAATGCCAAGAATGAAGAATCTAAAATCAAACATATGTTTTATGGTTACTACATGATTCCATATATGTTATTTCATAGTTTTGATGTCTTCACTATTATCCTACAATGTAGAAAATAGTAAAAATAAAGAAAAGCTCTGGAATGAGTAGATGTCCAAACTTTTGACAGGTACTGTACAAAGAAATGTAAATAGAAAACAGGTCAAATGAAACTAAATGCAGCTAGTTTGCTGTCTTTCCAGCTTCAGTTTGAAGTGATTGTGTTAGCTGTGTTGTTGGCTAGCTCCTCTGAACAACAGTGTCCAGACGAGAGAGCACATCTTCTATGTCAGGTGAGATTGCGTATCATTAGCTCATCGTTATGGATGTATCCAAATAAATGTCACTAGAAAATGATCAAATGCAGCTACTTTGCTGTTACTCTGGCTGCACTGTTTGACGTGACTGTAATAGTTTTCTTTGATGCACTTTTTAAAATGTTTAACTCCCTCTGTGTTTAAAAAAAAATGTTTATGTCTTGTTCCCCATATTTCTATGACAACAGATTCCAGGTCCATATTTTGAATGTGGGGGAAATCACAGGGGCAGCAAACATAAAACAGCTCCAAAAGAGATGGAATCTTGAAGACATTGCCTGAAAGAGAAATAACTATCATCAACTGACAGACACATGATGAAAGAATGTTCTCTCCGAGACACTGGTCGTGTCCGAATACCCATACCAGCATATGTGACATTTTGAAAATAATACTCCAAATGCGTCATCTAGGCGCGTCAATTTATCTGATTATCAGCTGTTGTCAAACACATGAGTCTGAAGAAAGACAAGTGAATTCTACCAAAGATTATGCATATGCTGTCAAGACATGTCTCTCCACCCAAACAATAGGAGCCGTTGTCCACAAAGCGGCCGGCAGGCTGTATAGCTCCTGCCTATCCTTTCTTTGGATTGGTGGATACATCTCATTCTTGTAATCCTTTTTTGAATATTCAGTGAGGATTGCTGATGTCGACCGCCTGTATTCACTGGAGAGAGATGCTATGCTACTAGCCCCATACCATGAATATGCATTGTCATCTTGAGACAACTCCGAAATAAAGTGTTTTTTCTCAAAGTTGCCAGGAAGTCACTTATATCAGTAGACTCCTAACAATTTAAGCATTACGAAACTTCTATTCGATCCAATTAACATCACCTAGCAAATAAGCCATTCGTTTTTGTTGTTGACCAAATTCGAAACTCTCTTTGATACATACAAAAACTCCTTGCTTGGTTGGCGAAACAATGAAAAAAGCCACCTGCTGAAGGGAGACAGATATTCCGACTCTCTGAATCTACTTGATCAAACGCCAAATGAGTATGCAGTTTAAGTATGTAGCATGCTAGTATGGGTACTCGGACATGGCGACTGTCTGTGTCATTGGCTACATGAACCTAACCAAACATAATGAAACCTGTCTAACTGCTTCAAAAAGGATCTATTACTCAGCTTCTGAGAGGCTTGAACAGAAATGTCTTCACCCTCCCGAGAGAGAGAACAGTACTATGACTATGTGTCAGGCCGACTCTTTGTCCACGGTGCAGATCTATTTAGACAGGCTCTGTTAATCTGGACCTAGTCTTGCTTTCAGCGCTTTGTTCTGGACAGAAGGAGCAGCACTGACCCCTCACCCAGGCCTCTCCACTAGTCTTGGGTTCTGCAGCACTAATGTGCTGAATGTGTAGTTTCAGGCCTCCCGGGTGTCATTAATGTCATCTGAGCCGTGCGCTTCTCTGTACACACAGAAAACTGAGACATTGCTGGCTAGCTGAGTTGTGACTGCAGCACATGAGATATATAGAATTTGACGACTATAAAATGAAAAATGCGCATTCTAGAGTGATACGGGATCAATGGTGGTAAAAATGACGCATTTTGTCAGCATTTTCTACTATATAGTGCCTTCGGAAAGAATTCAGATCTCTTGACTTTTTCCACATTTTTATATGTTACAGCCTTATTCTAAAATGGATAAAAAATATAGAAAATCCTCAGCAATCTATCCACAATACCCCATAATGACAAAGCAAAAACAGGTTTTTAGACATTTTTGCAAATGTATTAAAAATAAATAACAGAAATACCTTATTTACATAAGTATTCAGACCCTTTGCTTTGAGACTCAAAATTGAGCCATTGAGAGATGTTGAGATGTTTCTACAACTTGATTAGAATTCACCTATCATAAATTCAATTTATTGGAAATTATTTGGAAAGGCACACAACTGTCTATATAAGGTCCCAAAATTGACAGTGCATGTCAGAGCAAAAACCAAGCCATGAGGTTGAAGGAATTGTCCATAGAGCTCTGGGACACAGATCTTGGAATGGGTACCAAAAAATGTCTGCAGCATTGAGGGTCCCAAAGAGCACAGTGGCCTCCATCAATTCTTAAATTGAAGAAGTTTGGAACCACTAAGACTCTTCCTAGAGCTGGCCGGCCGGCAAACTTAGCAATCAGGGGAGAAGGGCCTTGGTCAGGGTGGTGACCAAGAACCCGATGGTCACTCTGACAGAGCTCTATAGTTCCTCTGTGGAGATGGGAGAACCTTCCAGAAGGACAACCATCTCTGCAGCATTCCACCAATCAGGCCTTTATGGTAGAGTAGCCAGACGGAATCCACTCCTCAGTAAAAAGCACATGATAACCCGCTTGGATTTTAGCCCGCTTGGGGATGTTTTTCAGCGGCAGGGACCGGGAGACTAATGCTTCATGAAAACCTGCTCCAGAGTGCTCAGGACCTCAGACTGGGACGAAGGTTCACTTTCCAACAGAACAACAACCAAGAAAATGCAGGAGTGTCTTCAGGACAAGTCTCGGAATGTCCTTGAGTGGCCCAGCCAGAGCCCAGACTTGAACCCGATCGAACATCTCTGGATAGACTGGAAATGAGCTGTGCAGCAAAGCTCCCCATCCAACCTGACAGAGCTTGAGAGATCTGCAGAGAAGAATGGGAGAAACTCCCCAAATACAGGTGTGCCAAGCTTGTAGCGTCATACCCAAAAAGACTTGAGGCTGTAATTTCTGCCAAAAGTGCTTCAACAAAGTACTCAGTAAAGGGTCTGAATACTTATGTAAATGTGATATTTCATTGATTTAAAAAATGTAATTAGCCAAAATTTTGAAAAAACTGTTTTTACTTTTTATTGTAGATTGATGAGGGGAATAATATACCATGGCTAAGGGCTGTATCCGGGCACTCCGCGTTGCGTTGTGCATGCTAACAGCCCTTAGCCGTGGTATATTGGCCATATACCACACCTCCTCGGGCCTTATTGCTTAATTATACCCATACAATTCAAAGGGGCAATCTGCGATTCAAACAACAACAAAGAGCACACCCTGACACTTTTTTGGTAAACAGCTGTGGGGTGGGGCTGGACAAATGTAACCGCTCTCAAATTCATAGATCAAAATGATCGTTTTAACCATGTATTGTATCATAAATGTGTGAGATGGATGGAAAACTCTAGACCCTATTAGGGAGGAGCGCAAGCATAAAACAGTGTTAGTTATGCGGCTGCATGCCTACTTTTTTGTCTTCATAGATGACACAGACGGACCTCCCCTCCCACCTATCGCGGAGCGCCAGGTGAGTTTCTGAACCCATCATCCCCACCTTGTAACATAGAACATACTGTCATGACAGGTAAATGTCAGTCTCCTCTCTTCTCATGGCCAGTCTTCATATATATCTTTCAAGCAGCCCTCCAGTCCTCTCTATCCTAACAGCTTGTTGTCCACTGCTATTTATTTCCTCGATCACCTGAATCTGTCTCCTCAGCTGGTCCAGTCTCTGGGCGTGGCAATCTACCAGGCCCTGGACTGGGGTCTGGATGACAGTGAGGAGCGGGAGTTGAGTCCTCAGCTGGAGCGGCTCATTGAGCGCATGGCAGGGGGAGATCACAGCCTGGGGGCTGACTGTGGTGGTGGCAACGGAACTACAGATGAGGGCTACAGTGGTCAGGAGGAGGAGGAAGAGGAAGGAGAAGAGGGGCCTATGAGGCCAGTGCGTACATTACGCCAGGTGATGACACTTTGCGCTTCCAGACTGGCCAACCCTGCACTTGCCCCTGAGCACTACCAGGCCGTGTGCCGAGCCTTGTTTGTTGAGACTCTGGAGCTACAAACTTTCCTGACCAAAATCCGAGATACCAAGAAGGTATGTTCCTGATTTTGTTTATACCAGAGATTACAGATCACTCACATGTAAAGCACTGAAATCATTGTTAACTGAATAGTGGTGTTATTATCAGTGTACTATCATTTCTCTGTAGATGTTGAAGAAAATCAAAACAGAGGATCCTCAGGAAGATAGAGCTGAGATTGATGCACTTAAACACACAGACTGGGTGAGAAGCAGGGATCGTGTGTATTTGTCTGTGTCGTTGTGTGTGTATATGAGGATATGTGTATATACTGTATTATCCTTCATTGGGTTGATGGGGTCTGTGTGTGAGGTACATGAGTGTATGTGTGTGTTTCAGACTCGTCTCTGGGTCCAGTTGATGAAGGAGCTGAGACAGGGGGTGAAGCTGAAGAAGGTGCAGGACCAGGAGTTTGACCCACTGCCCACTGAGTTCAGCCTCACACCCTTTGAGATGCTCATGCAGGACATCCGCACCCGCAAGTTCCAGCTGCGGAAAGTCATGGTGAGCTGGATATTGATACTGATAAGAAGACTCTTGATCAATGGATCAAGTAGTTATTTCTCCTGTATTTATGTCCCAGACTTCACTCATGTTCTCTCTGTAGGTGGATGGTGACATCCCTACACGGGTGAAGAGAAATGCTCATGAGCTTATTTTGGACTTCATCAGGTCTCGCCCTCCACTCAAACCAGTGAGTGTCCCTTTTCACTATAATTTGTTTTGTTGACGTGACTGTAGTGTGACTGTGGCAGTACCTTGTGTGTCACAAGGTGTCATAGTCTGAGACTGGGTAATGTGTGTCTGTGTCTGTTTCTCCTGTATTCTCAGTCTGCCTGTGTGTTTTGTTGTGTTGCATGCTAGGCGTCAGAGCGAAACCTGCCCCCTCCTCCTCAGGAGAAGCAGTCCCTCCATGAACGTGTCCTGGCTGAAATCAAACAAGAGCGCAAACTGAAACCTGTGGACCCACCCAGCTCCAAAAGATGTATGGACATCACTGTCACTACATTAATACTTTGAGCTATACATGTAGTATGTTCATATTGTGGAATGTATTCTAAGTGAAATGTGTTTGAGAGTTCAGTGTTTGTGTGTTGTTTCATTCGCCAGCGTTTGGCTCGCTGCCTTGTCTGGCACACACTTGCCCGTGTGATTTCAAATCTACTTCCTGCATTGACCTGTCAGGCTCAGAGCTAGGGTCCCGCCCCCCTTCTCGTCTTCGTGTTCTGCTCAAAGCCCCTACTCTTCAAGAGATGGAGGAGATGAACATGTTGGAGGTTAGACGGAAAATAGAAGAGAAACTATATTTTTTTCTCATTTAAATGCACTACCTCTTGCTGAGAAATAACAAATACAACATCAGTTATGTTTTCCTTCCTGCTCCTCCGCCTCCTTCTCCTCCACCTCCATCACCTCATCCTCCTCCTCCACCTCCATCACTTCATCCTCCTCCTCCACCTCCATCACCTCGTCCTCCTCCTCCATCACCTTGTCCTCCACCTCCATCACCACCTCCTCCATCACCTCATCCTCCTCCTCCACCTCCATCACCTCATTCTCCTCCACCTCCATCACCTCATCCTCCTCCACCTCCATCACCTTGTCCTCCACCTCCATCACCTCATCCTCCTCCTCCACCTCCATCACTTCCTCCTCCTCCACCTCCATCACCTCATCCTCCTCCTCTACCTCCATCACCTTGTCCTCCACCTCCATCACCACCACCTCCATCACCTCGTCCTCCTCCTCAACCTCCATCACCTCCTCCACCTCCATCACCTCGTCCTCCTCCTCCACCTCCATCACCTCCTTCTCCTCCACCTCCATCACCTCCTCCATTACCTCCTTCTCCTCATATACCTCCATCACCTCCTTCTCCTCCTCCATCACCTCCTCAACCTCCATCACCTCCTCCACTTCCATCACCCCCTCCATCTTCTCCTCCTCCCCCCTCCTTGTCCTCCTCTACCTCATCCTCCTCACTGTTGTCCTCCTGTCTTGTTGCTGTTGCAGGATGAGGAGTCTCCAGACAGTGGGGAGCTCTGCCGTGCTGAGAGTTTTCCCACATCTATGAAACGGGACCGCTCCTTCTCAGAACACGACCTGGCTGAGCTCAGGGGGGAGACGCTCCCCTCACTGTCCGACTGCACCCATCTGGAAGGGGCCGTGATGCGGAGGGGTGAGAGACCATGGTTACACGTGCTCTCAGGGGCTGGGCCACCCTCCACGCACAGAGGTCAGTATGCTCACTGAGACTCCTTTCACTACAGACAGTTTCAGGTATTGGTCAGCAGAGGGAGACATTTACTGTAATATGTATTCATGTGATACTGCAGAGCCACTCATTAAACTACTTACGGTAATATGGTTTATGAAACAGATATATTGGTATTTTTGTCATGTCAAATATTTATTTGTGTTAGAAAGCAAGCCTGACAAAAAATCAGATAATTGCAATTGAAAAAACATTAGTCTAAACTGTTTTTAAAAAATGCAATAGAGGATTTTGCAACAAAGTTTGTTATAAAGTTTGGTATAGTGTTTATATCTTATTCAATGTCAGGAGGTAATCACATATAGGCCTAATGTGTGTCAATCCATTCCGTAAATTGCTTACAATAATTTCTTGCTCAGGTTAAAAGGTGTTTGTCACGTCCTGACCTTAGTTCCTTTTTTATGTCTCTATTTTGGTTTGGTCAGGGCGTGAGTTGGGGTGGGCATTCTATGTTTTTCATTCTATGTTTTGTTCTGTGTGTTGTATTTCTATGTGTTTGGCCTGGTATGGTTCCCAATCAGAGGCAGCTGTCAATTGTTGTCTCTGATTGAGATCCATACGTGGTCCTTCTGTAGCTCAGTTGGTAGAGCATGGCGCTTGTAACGCCAGGGTAGTGGGTTCGATCCCCGGGACCACCCATACGTAGAATGTATGCACACATGACTGTAAGACGCTTTGGATAAAAGCGTCTGCTAAATGGCATATATTTATATTTATATAGGTAGACTGTTCCCACCTGTGTTTTTTACATGTTTATTAACCTTTATTTAACTAGGCAAGTCAGTTAAGAACAAATTCTTATTTTCAATGACGGCCTAGGAACAGTGGGTTAACTGCCTGCAACCTAGCGGTTACTAGTCCAACGCTTTAACCACTAGGATGCCCTGCGGGTAGTTGTTTTGTGTTTTTTCACCTTACAGGACTGTTTCGTGTCGTTCACTCTCTTTGTTGTTGTTTTTTTGTCATTCAGTGTTCCGTTTATTTCATTAAATTTACTATGAACACTTACCACACTGTGTGTTGGTCCGATGATTGCTATTCCTCATCATCAGACGAAGAGGGGAGCCGTTACAGCGTTACTGCTGTGTTATTTCATTTGAAGGGTTTTGTGATGGATACTAATCACCTTATTAAGACGTACAGATAGGAACTAGCGCAGTAAAATGCTAGAAGGACAACAGTTAATGGGTTTGATCCATGTTTTTCTTTCATATCACAACCACCTTATACACCCCTTAATTTGTGAAATATGTGTTGACTGTAGCTAGGAGAGAGCAAAAACAAAGGTGGTTCAGTGATATCTCCTGTTCTACCGCTAGAGGGATGTCAACCCTTTCTCGTCACACACATGCCAGAAATGTCAACAATGTCATCATAAGCAGCTGATTTACATTAGCATACATGTAGCCTGCTGTTGTTTTCTAGTTTTCTGATCCTCACTCTAACCTGGCTCTAACTCGCTCTAATCCTAGCTCTAACAAGGCTGTAGATTCCTATGGTCTGGTTAGACGCTATAGGAGTCCACACATTTATTTCTCAGGGTTACATAGCGCCTTCTTCCTTTCCATTTTGCATAAAGACAGGTGCGACTTTCAAGTACCAACACCTAGGTTATATCCTGTAGAAAGTATTTCTACTAATACCTAGTCTACTTTTTATTTCCTCTGACCCCAATTTAGTTCCTCTCTTGAATGTTAGAAAAACAGACTCGTATCATACTTATCAAAGATCCACTGTGATCTGATTTGCAAGTGTTTCTGGCAGCATGTATTAAACCCCACCAAAAACCAAATAGATAAAACATGTCACGACTCATTTATCTAATTGACAGCTAATTTATGTAGCATACACTTTTGGATGATCAGAGATCTGACTCAATAGAACAACATGGACTGTGATTCAAAGCTTCTCTCTCATGTGTCTCCATCTCCCTGTTCCCAGCCTCTCTTCCTGTGCCAGGCTGGGTGCCACCCTCCCCTGCCCGTCTCTCTCTCAGCTCAGTGAATGAGACCACAGAGGGAGCTGAGACCGGCTCCAGTTCTCGGAATGGCAATAAGCACCAGTGGATGGTGAGTGGCCCATTATCTTTGATAACCTCTCCACACTGGGTGCTCTCTGCTCCACTTCAACCTGCCCATTGTATTATACTAGCTAACTTCCTCTACCTACTACCTCCCTCCCATCTCTCTCTGTAAGGAGGAATTCAGTCACCCAGTGGAGAGTCTTGCCTTAACAGTGGATGAGGTCATCAATGTGCGCCGTGTGCTGGTGAAAGCAGAGATGGAGAAGTACTTGCAGAACAAGGAGCTGTATTACAATCTAAGGAGAGGCAAGGTACAAGCAGTGACGTCACATCCGTTGGGAGCGTTCTCTCAAAGCCTTAATAGTGAGGTTCTATCTACAGAATGATATCGTTCTCTCAAAGCCTATTGAGCGAGGTTCTAGTATGATAACATTCTCTCAAAGCCGTATGAGCGAGGTTCTATCTACAGTATAATAATGTTCTCTCAAAGCCGTATGAGCGAGGTTCTATCTACAGTATAATAATGTTCTCTCAAAGCCTTATGAGCGAGGTTCTATCTACAGAATTATATCGTTCTCTCAAAGCCGTATGAGCGAGGTTCTATCTACAGTATAATAATGTTCTCTCAAAGCCGTATGAGCGAGGTTCTATCTACAGTATAATAATGTTCTCTCAAAGCCGTATGAGCGAGGTTCTATCTACAGTATAATAATGTTCTCTCAAAGCCGTATGAGCGAGGTTCTATCTACAGTATAATAATGTTCTCTCAAAGCCGTATGAGCGAGGTTCTATCTACAGTATAATAATGTTCTCTCAAAGCCGTATGAGCGAGGTTCTATCTACAGTATAATAATGTTCTCTCAAAGCCGTATGAGCGAGGTTCTATCTACAGTATAATAATGTTCTCTCAAAGCCTTACAGAGGTCCTATCTACAGTATAATAATGTTCTCTCAAAGCCGTATGAGCGAGGTTCTATCTACAGTATAATAATGTTCTCTCAAAGCCGTATGAGCGAGGTTCTATCTACAGTATAATAATGTTCTCTCAAAGCCGTATGAGCGAGGTTCTATCTACAGTATAATAATGTTCTCTCAAAGCCTTATGAGTGAGGTCCTATCGAAAGTATATGCATGTGTCTCCCAGGTGTGCTGTTGCTGCAGAATTAAGTTCCCCCTCTTTTCCTGGCCATCCACCTGCCTGCTCTGTAAAAGGTGAGTACACACTACACAGTATGTAGTATTAGATTAGTACATGCTCCTTTTGTAATAACACCATAATCAAGTCATTTAAACTTGGTCCCTCTCTGCTCATGAAGCACAATAATAATGTTGTTTTTGATTACCATTGTGGGTTTGATTGAATAGTGTTCTATGTGTTTTTGGTAGTGTAATTCAGGGGATTCTTAACTGTGCCCCTGTGGTTCTCTCTCCTTCAGGTCTGTCTGTGGATTCTGCAGTGCAAAGGTATCCTACAGTCCCTTTTTCTTTGTCTGTGTAAATGCAAATTCATGTTCTTTGAATGTGTAATGTTTTCTACAGTGCTTTTTGTTCATGTTGTTTCTATTGATAATATCTATTTTACAACCAAAATGTATCTAAGATATTCTGTGTTGGCTCATAATATTATTCTGTGCTTTTAATTATGTCAATTATTGTGATCTGTGCCTTAGTCACCAGACCATTTGGATTTGTGGTTCTGTGCTATGTAGGTTTGAGGTCTGGGCTGTTGAGTTTGTTGTGTGAGATTGTAGTTTGTCTTGTGCTGTGTTGTTCTGTGTTTTGTAAATTAATGTATTCAGTTCTGAATACATTTTGCGATTGTGCCTTGAGGTTCTGTTGTGTGTTCTGTTGTATGGGATGCTATATGTGTGTATGGTTATGTTTGGTGGTTCCTTGCTTGTGTTTGTGTACAGTGAGTTTCTGAGTTTATGGTTTGGGTGTCGTGTCTGTGGTATGTGGCTGATGTCTTGTGACGTTGTTTCTCCCTCATACACACAGCCCTGTCTTTTATCATATTTCTTAATCATATCAAGTCTGCCATTTCCTCTTCACTTTCTGCCGATATGATCTTACTTAGTTCTTTAAACGTCCTACTCCTCCTCCTCTTACTCCACCTCACCCATGCCTATTTTCACTCTGCTTTCCCTCGCCCTCTGCCACAGATGAAGATTCCTTCCAAGAAGATGGCCCACATCCCAGTCTACACTGTGGGCTTTCACAGCAGCCCAAAGAGCCATGGTCGCAAGAGTGAGGTCTACAAGTGAGTATTATCTGTCTGTCCGTCTTCATGGCCACTGAACTGTCTTTAACTTAGCAGAAAAAGTCTTTGCTCACCCTGGCCAATAGTAATTTACATGCTCAATCTAATCACTGTCTTTCCTCTAGATCTCTCAGCATATGTTATATAATGTCTCTGCTTCATTCAGATCTCCAAGCAGCCTTTATGTAGTAATTACCCATCTGATTTCTCCGCGGTCCATCTTTCACATCCCCCCTGCAAACCCCTACAGATGGGAAGGGCTTGGAGTTGTTCCAAACCATGTGACCTGATCTGGAAAAACTCCAGGCCCAGAAGGTTCCTCGTCATGTTATATACTGAGTACTCCCCTGATGGAATATAACACCTCACTCCCTCTCCACAGATCTCTGTGTACTCTCTCCCGCCGGTCTGTGGAGGAGGAGTTCCCCCACCTGTACACCAGTGGCTGCAGCCTGCGGGATGTTTGTGCGGACTGCACCAAGTTTGTGGCTGATGTCATCTCGTCCAGCCGCCGGAGCCTGGACATCCTCAACAACACTCCCAAGAGGGAGAGTGCTACACCCAACCCACAACCCCAGCCTCACGCATCACCACAGCCACCCACCTTGAAGAGAAAAGACAAGTGAATAGATTGACTGTTGGTTTACCCCACTTCCTTAGCAGGGTTGCCCCTGTGCTGCACTACTAACCCACTCAAAACACCCCACCCTTCCCCCAGCCTGCAAGTGCCCCCTCCCCCTGCTGAAGTGCTTGTTAAGGGTTGTTTCTCTGCCTCCTCTGTAGAGAGGTTCATAAGACGTGGCCTAGGGACAACATATAAGTCTGCCTTATCACACATATATTGACTTCACTCCCTGGTCTAATGCACAAGCAAAGAGGAAAGGCGAAATACGAGGGAGGAGGAAAGAGGTGAGAGGGTAATTGATGAGGATGATCAGAAAGAGGAGAGCTATTTACTGTAGGAGCCAAGAGTTTAAGGTAAATAGGGGAAATGTAGGGAAAATATTTAGCTCCCTAGTTGCCTTGTTTTAGTTATGAATGTAATATACTCTTTTAACACCAAAATAATACATCTTACATTGACACACCTTCTCAGAACAATGGATTTTTTCTGGAATGTTAAAATGACACTATGGCAGGCTGAATATAAGATATATTTATTTCACTATAAGTCTTTTTTTAGTTTAGAATGTGCTTGGATTATCTGTGGTCCAAATTGATGATGCATGGTGGCACCGTCTGTCCGACTGTCTGAATGTAATCGGGTCCTAGAGGGGTGAAAATGGTCCTGGAAGGGACCTGTCCCATTGGTACCAAACTGGACTGGACTCCCAGCCTCCTATCTCTGCTGCTTTAGAATGACATTAAGCCCCCTCTCTCACCCTCGATGGTCCTGTGCGATCTGCTCAAATTTTCGAAACACCCAGTAAACCTCAACTGCAATAAATCTCATGTAAAAAGGAAGTCCTATGTCTACAGTGTGGATCTGTCCATCTGCTCCCTTAGAAGACTAGGGAAGCCTAAGACTGTAGGTATATTTCTATAAAACTGTTGTAGTCTAGTCTGTTTGTTGACCTTGAGCTACCAACTATCTAAAGCTTTGTTAGATAGTTGAAAATGTCAATGAATTGTTCACTAATATGCTATAGCCTACATGTTAAATGCTATTACCATTCGTTAATCAATTATAAACACTTATATTATAAAGTGTCTGTTCCAATTTAATAGACGGGATAATAGAGCCCTATATTGAGAAGAGAGATGGACTAGCCTTCAGAAGATTTTTAAAAAGTAGGCCTACATGTCTGGGAATTTCTTGACACCCCGCCTCTTTCATGAATAAGTAATTTGAGGTCCCATTCATTGGCTGTTTCTGTCATCCGGCTCAGAGTTTTTCCTCAGCAGGCGGCCGGCTTCAGCACCCCAAATGAAGAGGGAGGCCGTCAGAGGCATTTGTTCCCTTCCACTTTTTTTGTTGAAACATTTTCCTGCAATCTGTGCGTAAGTGGGTGTGTCAAATGTAGTGTAGGATAGTGCTTGGGTAGCCTACGCACTCTGAAAATAGGAAAAGTTCATCATGAGTTTAGTCTGAAATCTACCGCGGACTACCAGGATGGCTGTCTGGACACGAGCGGACAAAAATGGTCAATTAGATCTTTTGCTCCGGGACCGCTGGATTCGGGTAGCGGCCGAATTGACCCGCGAGACTTTCACATTAACGGCCGAAACAGAGATAAGCGGACACGGGAACAACTTGGATTACACCAATTCAGCGGGACTGCGGAATGGAACGTCTAACGGAAACGACCCGGGTTTAGCGTCGGGAAATTCGAACCGTGGTCAAACCTCAAACCCAGAACTACATCCGAACCATGGTGCGCTAGGACGAAGCGGTAGCCCAGCGCGCGGGGGCATCAACCGGGGTCACTACGACGGTTTTAATAGCCCCAGCCCTGGCAAGTATAATCGTGATAACGGTACGAACTCTGATTTTGGCAGCCCGGGGTCCAGTTACGGTAGTCCTGGATCTAGCTTCAGTTCCAGGCATGGCGAAACTTCCATCAATTTAGAATCCGGCGCATCAGAAGCTGTGCGTAAAGTTAGAGTTGTAAAACAAGAGTCTGGCGGGTTGGGGATCAGTATCAAGGGGGGTCGGGAAAACCGAATGCCCATCCTCATATCCAAGATCTTCCCCGGACTTGCAGCTGATCAGAGTCGGGCACTTCGGGTCGGCGATGCGATCCTGTCAGTCAATGGAAATGACCTCAGGGAGGCTACGCATGATCTAGCGGTGCAGGCTCTAAAAAAGGCCGGGAAAGAGGTTACGCTTGAGGGTAAGTTTCCAAACGCAATAGCGGGGATTTGAGAAGGCCAGTCAGTCTGACAGCAGCCTTCAGTAGTAGCCAAAACAATGTTCAATTTATAGCCAAATGCGACTTAATTCTGCCTTTTTCTTAGAAGATGCAGCCTAGGCCTAGGATGCAGCTGTGGGCAGAATATTGCATCAGGAAATAGACACACAGAAATACCTAAAATAAGATAATGAGCAGCCAGTTAGATGAACTGATTGATGACCAGGCTACTTTTTCATTTATTTTCAACGTAGCCAGAATTCGGGCCATGGTTTTAGGCTACAATGTTTACTTTCTAACACATTGTCAAACCACAGCGCATAGGCTACAATGTAACAAGTTCAAACTCCACAACCATTGATGGGATTTTATAGGGGGCGGTGTCAACTGACTCAACGTAGCCTATCTTTAGGTATATTGTAAACACGAAAGTATTGCACTGTGGTTACAAAATTAGCTATCTTGTATTTGTGGCAGTGGATTGTTTTAGATAGGTCATTGTATGCTAAAGCGGTGAATCATCACGTTTGTGTGCTCATATATTGATTTTAAGAGTACTTCAGTGTAAAGCCCAGGGTTTGGAAACAACTGGTCAGGGGCTGAAATGCACTGTGTGGTGGTTAATGGTTTGCAAATGAACTCTGAATAAGGTTGGATGTAGTTAGTGTGATGCAGTTTGTGTCATTTAGCAAGTCAAATGACCCCAAATGACCCCAAAAATAACTATGACCCCAAAAATAAAGTCGTATTTTCTGCTTCTCGTCTGAAATAGGCCTAATAGTCCGAAATAAGTTTGTGTAATCTCTGTCTATCCATTGTGGAAAACCTGTGATTTTGTTTAAGGAATGTGCCAGTTGCCTGCCACTGTTTGTTAGAATGACAGGGAGTGAGTTGTGGTGTTTGTAAATGGACCACAATTCCAATCTGTCTGCATTCTCCTCATCCTCTGAAGGTCAGAATGAGGTTTCAATTTCCAGACCAATATGTAATGTACACAGTACATAAACGCTAGACATTACAGCAATTAGTGACTTCACATTCCTCAACCAGGTTGCTCCCAAGATGTTGTGTTTCTAACTAATACGATATCGGCTTTATTTTGCCGTTCATAATAAACATGAGCTCACTGTAATGGACATTGACTAACGCCATTCAGTTAGTACATTGGCTCATGGCTGTCTTGTTTAGTTTGTCTGCTTGTTGGTGGATAGCGGAGGAGGCCATTGTCCGGTTAAAAGGAAGAATAAGAACACTACAAAGAGACAAAGACTGTATTCATAAAATGGGGACAGGCCCGATTAGAGACAGTTATTTTCTTTTGTTCACAAGCCAAAACTTACTGACCAATGACCATTGACCATTTCACTTGGTTCTGCAATGCGACATAAAAGCCACCACATATGAAGTATGTGATTAATATCAGTGGGAAAGCACATTTGCTCTCCAGTCTCTGTCTCATCGTTTTTTCAAGTTGTCTGTGTCTGTAAACAGAGATGGATATCCACATAAAGATCTGACCATAACCTACCAAAGACATTTGTTTGTGTGATTCATTGCATGGACAGTGTAGCAGCATGTGTACTTTCTATAATGTTTTTTTTAAATCCACCTACTGGATATATACAATGCTTCTGCCAACTGGCATGCCATCCTTTTGTGATCCAGGTCAGGGTGAAAAGAGGCGAGGAAGGGGATAGGTGTGTGTGTGTTTGAATGGGAGTAGCAGGGGGCCTTTTTGAATGGGGGGCAGGTGTGTATATTTGAGGGGAGCAGAGGGAGCCTCTCCAGAGCCTTCTACAACCCCCCCCCCACCCTCATCTGGGGAGTCTGACACACTGTTCTCATTAAAGGCCTGGCAGCACACAGTCTGTGGCAGGGGGAGGGGGAGAGAAAAGAGGGTGAAGCTGGACAAACCACAGGGGGATTTTGGTCAAAAGAAAAACATTGGTAAGGGTCTGTGGTGTAGCCGATCACTTAAAGCCATACCCGGGTGAAGGCTACAAGAAGAAGACAGAAAATGTATGCCTGATCAACCCATGGGGGATTGAACCTCAACTCCTTCAGCCAAATATAAGTTGGAGTCAGACAGATTCCCTTGGCTTTTCTCCGCTTCCTCCTCTCTGTCTCATTCCTCTGCATTGCTGTGGGCATAGAGGTATGGAGGGAGAGAGACGAACTAGCTCCAGCTATTTGTGATGGCATCTCTATGCACCTCTTCTCATCTCTCTCAATCTCTCACTAATCTTTTCTTTTATTCTTTCATTCTTTCTTTCGTTCTTACACACACTCACACACACACACACACACACACACACACACACACACACACACACACACACACACACACACACACACACACACACACACACACACACACACACACACACACACACACACACACACACACACACACACACACACACACACACTGTCCTCTGTGTACTGCCCTAATTAAAATCTGAACTGGAGCTGAGTGACAATGCTGACAGTTATAATGAGATCTTTAAACAGCATCAGAGAGGGACAGTGAGAGCAGCTTCTGGAACCAACTATCTGACTCAGAACTTTTCACAAAGTTTTAACTCCATGTTGGGTGTGGGACACACTTTCTCCTCGGTCAGTTCAACAGGCTACTCTGCCATAAAACACCAACTAGCCCAAACATCCTCCTTGTTCCACTGCAGTCTGCACTTACTCAAGCAGAGAGTGTTGGCAGATGGAGATGTAGTGTTAAATCTCCAATTCTCCAATATGTATCTTCCCTCTGAATGCGAGCCAGTGTCATAACGTCTTTGTCACCTATAGCTCAACGTATCATTGCTAAAGAATATCCATACAGATACCAGAGCTACAGTACAGTGGGGACGTAGGAATGCCACACACAGACAGAACCTGTATTTAAATATACCATGACATTGATAACCACATTGGAACACTGCAGTGGTGTTGTGACTGGAAGAAGCATAATTACGTTAACTTGATTCGTCATTTATTGCTCCTCACTAAAACATGTGGCGGTGTGTATTGGGCATATACCACTATAGCAGTGAGTGTAATCTTTATTTTGCTTCATCAGGATTCACAGTGTGACTGTAGCAGGCTCTGTCCATCTTGATTTCTTTCTGGGTTGGGTTTGGGTAAGGGTTTCCTCATGCTCTAGCTCATGTCTAGAGGTCCAGCCGCTTCGTGAAACACATTCATACACATACGGTACATATACACACCAAAAGACTTGCAGAAATATTCCCTGACACGGTTAGTAAGAGCAGTGTGGTTAGCAGGGTCTTGGAAATGGGTTCCAATCCTTGACCTCGTGCCTCACCACTATCTCCCTCTTTCCGTCAAATTACACACAAACACACACACACAGTCCACCCATATTCATACAATATGTTTGGGCCAATTACTTTCACAACCCTAGTCCTCTCCTACATGCAACAATGACCTCATCCTTTCAGCTCCTCATATCGAGTTTCTCAGTCAGAGCAGAGCGACCCAGAGGACTAACATACACCAGTAGAGAAGAGAGAGAGAGAGAGAGAGAGGAGAAGTGGAATAGGCCGCAGGACCAAATTTGGAAAGTGAATTCATGATTTCAGTCAAAGCCATTCTTCTCCAAGCAGCCGACCTGCCAAGCACACAACTGCTCCGCCAACTCTCCTACTCAGAACAACTCCACAAGAGACTAATACATCCTTATAAGACATGTATTACTCTTTAATTGAGCGTTGCAACTTTTCAACCACAGTCTGAAACATGATCAATCGTGTGTTGCGTTTAGACACACTTTTGTACAACTTGGGGTCTATGCATAATTAATCACTAATGTTCTTTATTTTGTGTCTTTCTGCGTTTCTGTAGTTAAATATATCAGAGAGGTTTCCCCACTGTTTAAGAAGCCCTCCTTGGTGGCAGACCTGCCGTGGGATGGGGTGCGTCCTCAGTCCCCCAACTTCAGTGGCAGTGAGGACTCTGGGTCCCCCAAACACAGTGGGGCCAAGGACAGGAAGGTCATCCTCCTCAAAATGTGCTTTATCAGCAGAAACTTGACCATGCCTGACCTGGAGAACAGGTAAGACCTGCATTGTGTGCGTGCAATTGAAATGTGGCATAAGAGGGAAAATAGGAAACATAATGAGAATGTTGGTTTGGTATGTTTTAGTAAGATAATGATGAGGACTGTTGACTCCCAAAGGCTCTTGGAGCTGCACTCCCCTGATGGCCAGCACACAGTAGTGATGCGCTGTAAGGATGGCCCCAGCGCCCACTCCTGGTTCACAGCCATCCACACCAACATTGCTGCCCTGCTGCCCCAGACTCTGGCCCACATCAACTCCTATCTGGGCTCCAGCACCACTGGGTCACACCCCCAACTCAAACACATCAGCTGGCTGGCAGAACAGGTACTGCACTCATATAGGCCTTTAGAATAAATTACACAAACACACTAAATATTAAGCAAAAATAATCTAATTGAAGTACTGTATGCTGCTGTCAAATACACATACAGCATTGTGTGTGTTGTTCAGCCTTGTATAATAGTGCATGTGTACTGTGAAGAGTTTTATAAATGGGTCACTGTGTTTGTTCTGAACTTTCAGTTGTGATCTTCTGTAGTCTTTTAAATGTGCTGTCTTATATGTTGTGCGAATCAGAATTTATTTAAAGTGCAGTTTACATGTGTCACAAGTCACAGCACACGTTACACATAATTAAAAAGAACACTAGAGACAGCACAATTGAAGAAAGGTCAACAATGGGGGGGAAAGAGAAACAGCTGAACAAAATGAATGTAGCAAATAGTCCACAGGGCATAGCAGCATGGGAGCAATAGCCCACAGAGCATAGCAGCATGGGAGCAATAGCCCACAGAGCATAGCAGCATGGGAGCAATAGCCCACAGAGCATAGCGGAGTGGGAGCAATAGCCTACAGAGCATAGCGGCATGGGAGCAATAGCCCACAGAGCATAGCAGCATGGGAGCAATAGCCCACGGAGCATAGCTGCATGGGAGCAATAGCCCACAGAGCATAGCAGCATGGGAGCAATAGCCCACAGAGCATAGCTGCATGGGAGTAATAGCCCACAGAGCATAGCAGCATGGGAGCAATAGCCCACAGAGCATAGCAGCATGGGAGCAATAGGCCACAGAGCATAGCAGCATGGGAGCAATAGGCCACAGAGCATAGCAGCATGGGAGCAATATCCCACAGAGCATAGCTGCATGGGAGCAATAGCCCACAGAGCATGGGAGCAATAGCCCACAGAGCATAGCAGCATGGGAGCAATAGTCCACAGGGCATATCAGCATGGGAGCAATAGTCCACAGGGCATAGCAGCATGGGAGCAATAGTCCACAGGGCATATCAGCATGGAAGCAATAGTCCACAGGGCATAGCAGCATGGGAGCAATAGCCCACAGAGCATAGCTGCATGGGAGCAATAGCCCAAAGAGCATAGCAACATGGGAGCAATAGCCCACAGAGCATAGCAGCATGGGAAAAATAGCCCACAGAGCATAGCAGCATGGGAGCAATAGCCCACAGAGCATAGCTGCAAGAGAGCAATAGCCCACAGAGCATAGCTGCATGGGAGCAAATGCCCGCAGGGCATAGCTGCATGGGAGCAATAGCCCACAGGGCATAGATGCATGGGAGCAATAGCCCACAGGGCATAGCAGCATGGGAGAAATAGTCCACAGGGTATAGCAGCATGGGAGCAATAGTCCACAGGGCATAGATGCATGGGAGCAATAGCCCACAGGGCATAGCAGCATGGGAGAAATAGTCCACAGGGCATAGCAGCATGGGAGCAATAGCCCACAGGGCATAGATGCATGGGAGCAATAGCCCACAGGGTATAGCAGCATGGGGGCAATAGCCCACAGGGCATAGCAGCATGGGAGCAATAGTCCACAGGGCATAGCAGCATGGGAGCAATAGCCCACAGGGCATAGCAGCATGGGAGCAATAGTCCACAGGGTATAGCAGCATGGGAGCAATAGCCCACAGGGCATAGATGCATGGGAGCAATAGTCCACAGGGTATAGCAGCATGGGAGCAATAGTCCACAGGGCATAGCAGCATGGGAGCAATAGCCCACAGAGCATAGCAGCATGGGAGCAATAGTCCACAGGGCATATCAGCATGGGAGCAATAGTCCACAGGGCATAGCAGCATGGGAGCAATAGTCCACAGGGCATATCAGCATGGGAGCAATAGTCCACAGGGCATATCAGCATGGGAGCAATAGTCCACAAAGTGGGTAGTGGTGTAGTGTCAGTACACCATGTTAAATGTATAGATATTGTCTGTGTGTGTTTTTTGTTGGCCATGTTGGGGGTTGACAGGAAGCACTTTGAGACAGAACCAAAGGAAGGTGCCGTTGCGTTAACTTTCCTCTGGGCCCACCTAGCATGACACCCACACAACTACACAATCAGACGTGGAAAATCTCATCAGAAATTACATAAGCACTTTGACACACTTCTCTCATGCTGTCTCTCTTTCTTTATGGTGTAGGTCCAGCTGGATGGTGGGCGGCACCAGTTCCGACCAATCGTCATGGCACTGACAGAGAAAGATATCCTGCTGTTTGAATCAGTGCCATGGAACCGCGAAGCCTGGTCCACACCCATGCTCACACACCCACTACTTGCCACAAGGTAGGACAACAAGTTTCCCAGACAGAATTAGAATGTAGGTTGTATTTCTCTTTGTCTGTCTGTCTCTATCTCTTTCTCTCTCTGCCAATTTCACTCTGCGATGTGTTGGCATTTTGTTATCATAACTTATGAATCACTGTAAGCTCTTTAAAAATCACTTGTGGGAGGAGCAAACAGTGAGTTGATATAACCTTGTGGTTTGTTCCTGTTTCTCTGTAGACTGGTGCACTCTGGCAGTGCCCGCAGTTCCCCGGCACAGGGGGCAGACCTGGTGTTTGCCACTCGGACGGGTACAGGGCGGGGCATCGAGTCCCATGTGTTCCGGGTGGAGACACACTGGGACCTGTCCTCGTGGACACGGGCCCTGGTGCAGGGGGCGCATGCTGCCGCAGAACTCATTAAGGAGGTCTCCATTGGTGAGTGTGTGTGTCTGTCTGTATGTCTAATGTTGTTTTGTCTAAATATCTGCATATATTATTGAGTGAGGCTTTGGAATCACATGATTCACTTCTCACAGTGATACAGGAAGTGGTGACTGAAAAAAGTGAATGTACCAAAAACACCAGTGGGGGAAAAAAAGTTGTAAAGGAAGAAGCATAGTCAGTTGGGGGAATGTTTCCACTCAATAGAGAACAATAGTTGGCTGCTTGTATGTGCTGGAAATGTTCAGTCTTTTCCTTCCCTATTCCACTGCAACACAAACATGTTCATAAACCCTTTCACACAGGCACATACTGTTCCAATTACACACACACACACACACACACCCACACATGTTTACTTTGTGCAGTACTGTTCTCACACTTCCCTCCCTCTGTACCTCAGGTTGCATGCTGAACAGACAGGACGTTCGCCTCATACTGCACTATGAGAAGGGCTTCACTGTGACCCGGGAGCCAGGAGAGACTGCAGGGGGTGCTGTGCTCTTCAGATACCCCTTCGAGAAGCTCAAGATGTCTGCAGATGACGGGATCCGCAACCTCTATCTGGACTTTGGGGGTCCAGAGGGTGAAATGGTAAACTACATCACTGTTAGAATGTAATGGTCTAAAAGTCCATTGACTGTATTGATTAATGTACTGTTTGTATTTTTTATCTTGTCTCTTTCTTTCAGGTGTTTGACCTGCACTCTGGCCCCAAGCCCATGGTGTTTGTTCTTCATTCCTTCCTGTCTGCCAAACTGACTCGTCTGGGTCTGCTGACGTGAAATGGGAAGAGGCTGAAGTCGGGAACATATCCAGAAATATTCTTATTTTTACTATGTATCATTCAACACAGCCTTCCAATGTAATTTTGGCAATTTTTTATGTATGTACTCTGTTCTTGTCAGGCAAATGAGTGATTTTGTGATGAACAGAGTACGAGTTTGTTCATATGAGCATGTGTCAATTGGGTTTCCAAGTTGATGACTGCGTGTGAGTGGCCTAGAGCATACTTTTGCATTTCTGTTGGCTTTATAGAGTGCCTGTTACCCAAAAATGGATTATCTAGCACATTATCCAAAATGACTGTTATAATCAGTATTGCCAACTGTGCCTTGTTACATGTAGTCATAAATGCTATTTTTAGTGTGTGTAAAAGTATTTTTTATTTTCAAAAGGTAAAAGGTTTTAAAGCAAAGTAAGCTTTCAACAACATGCACAGCAATAGGATTATTCTTATATTGTTAACATGCTATTTCCGTACTGTTTTTCAGTTAATTATTTTGTATGAATGTATATCCTATGTTTAGCATGACTTGACTATGAAAATGTGATGCTGTTTTTGAGCATTTGCAAAACCATGGCGTAACGCCAGTGACCCCTGTCACCTGCCTCAAAGTCAACCTGCCCTCCAGTAGGCTAGTCACACTGCCAAACCATTGTCCTATGCTGCCTGAGAACACCACTTCCCTTTATCATTCCCTTCTGCATTAGCCCTAAGCCAATGCTTTCTATTAAAGCTCATGAGGTCATACCTAAGCTTCTCTGCCTTTTTCTGACCTCATATTTTTGTGTGATTCCTGAGGAAGTGTTGCATACACACCATGTAAACATAATATTTAATGTCAATAAGCATCCACAGTAAAGTCACTGAGCTACAAGCTGTCTGCTAAGTGTTCTGGGGAATGTTTCCATCCAGTACATAATTAAAATAAGCAAAATATATACCTATAAAGAACGTTCAAATATGTTCATTCAGCACTATGATATCTGAGAAAACACAATTTCAGCTGTAATATGGTACCTCATCATGTCCATTTAGTGAAAGAAAGCTTTGGATGTGTTTACTAGCACAAATGGGATGCTATTCTTTTATTTTGTTTTATCCCTGTATAAGCTTATCATCTTGCTGTATGCGACCTCTGAGTCCTACATATGTCAAAGCTCTTTTTCAGACCCTGCTCTACCACGTGATCACCCTAACAGCTTGTCTCAGTATGTAAGCGGATACTGTACGTGGGGCCTAGTGGATGCTGCCAATTGTATGACTGAACTCTATCCCAATTCAGTCTCTGTAGGCCTACTTCTAATAATGGACATTTTTATCAATACCTGAACTGTTCAATTTCTAGCTTGATCGCCACCTTAATTTACCCATGAATGTATCTTAATTAGCATTTGACATTGTCAAACTGTCATATCTTTCTCCTTTGGTTGTTAGTTTTGAGCTATATACTGTTATTGCAAAGAAAAGCTTCTTTTTTTGAGAAAGGGTTTTTTAACCAAAGTTACATGTGGCAGCTTGCGTTCCACACAATCATTTAGCAGAGAAAGCACAGGAGAAACCCTGCTGCTGCAAACCTGTTATATGCAAAGTATTTTAGACTTCCAAGGCTGTATTAAGATGTAATGTAATAATCTAAAATGTAAATATCTATAAGAATTAAACATGTTAATGTCCAACTGTAACAAATGGATTTGATGTCTGTCATTGCAATGGAAAGAAAGCTGGTTCAGAAAAGCATAACAAAAAAAATGGATTTCGCAATACCGTGCCACTCCTCTTTAAAAAAAAGAATAATAATCTGACTCAGTGATCATCCTGTCCGCTAGGCGTCAGTACTTCTGTTTTTCTTCTCTTTCAAGAGTGACGCAGACGCTGCACGAACGTCTGTAGTTACCACTAGCTACGGTTGTTGCTGTTGCCTGGGCAGTGGCTGTCAAATAGGCTGGCGAAGCTACCTTTGTCATGATTTTGTAGCAACCCCTCTCCTGAAAATATAGCAACCATATTTTGAAAGATACCTTGAATTAGCATCAGAGACGCTGGGCGAAGAGAAAAAGAGTGAGATGAAATGACAACGTCAACATTACAGGTAGCAAAACATTAGCTAGCTAACGTTATCACCGTTAATTTACTAGCTACACTATTATACATTCTGCTTAATAGTTACCGGTCAACTTGTTATTGAACTGAATACTGTAGCTACAACAATAACACCACATTTTCCACTGTTGGTAGTTTGACCATTGGCACGAATAACTGTTACGAGGAATGTCTTGCAAGCAAAATAGTTTGTTTGTCAAGTCTAGTGAGTACTAGTAGTTATTGGTCTGTAAATGTCATATAATCTGTTACAGTTTATGGATTCCAACCTTAAAGGTAAATGTACAGTTTATTTGTTTGGTTTGACCCATGGTCTGAACCTGGACTCACCTGTTTCGTTTATATGGTTCATCCCTTCCTCTCTTCCCTCACAAAGAAAGCGATTGATCTTGTGACCAAAGCCACAGAGGAGGACAAGAACAAGAACTATGAGGAAGCCTTGCGCCTTTACCAGCATGCAGTGGAGTACTTCCTGCATGCTATCAAGTGTGAGTGTGAAATGTAATATTTTTCTGTCCACAGTCCAATTTGTTTGAAGTATTCAGAGTAGAAATTAGGTTGTTGTTTTTGAAGGCAAAAAGTAATGTGTTTTGATCTCTTCTTCCAGATGAGGCACACAGTGACAAGGCAAAGGAGAGCATACGTGGGAAGTGTATGCAGTACCTAGACCGGGCCGAGAAACTCAAAGATTTCTTGAAAAACAAAGAAAAAACAGGGAAGAAGCCTGTCAAGGAAGCACAGAGTAATGATAAGTATGTTGTCACACATCTGTTCACACAGACACTGTCCTACATTAACACAAGCATACCTAGGAAATAACAATTTGCCAAACAGACAATATGAAGGAAAAAAGAAACCGCACACTGCTCTTGATAGTATCACTGATCTGTAATAAGCTTACGCATCGGCCTGACGGCCTTCGTCAGAGCTTTTGTGAGTTTAAAAAAAATGAGTTTAAAAAAAATGACCACCCTTATGTAGACATAGACCCATCCACATCTGTTTCCACACATCGAATGGGGTTGAGTTGAGAGAAATCAAATAAGTGCCACATAGTCACCGGCACCAAATAGTTTTTCACATTACACATTCCTTTTAGGAGTGACAGTGACAGCGAAGGTGAAAACCCAGAGAGAAAGAAACTGCAGGAGCAACTGATGGGTGAGTGTGTGTTTGTCTCCTCTTTCACACACCAGCTGTCTAAACTGTGTCTGATGTTCATGAGGGAAATGAACTTTGATGCTAAACTGATCCATGTCATGGTACAGGTGCCATTGTGATGGAAAAGCCCAATGTCCGGTGGAACGATGTAGCTGGGCTAGAGGGAGCTAAGGAGGCCCTGAAGGAAGCTGTAATCCTGCCCATTAAATTCCCTCACCTCTTCACAGGTTAGACTGCCTTTTTTCCCCTCACATATATACTCTCTTTCTCACTATCTTCTGCATGGACATGTCACCATAATGATAATACTGTATGTGTATTCTGTCTATTTGTTTATTATGCTTGAATGTATCTCTGGTTGCAGGCAAACGCACTCCATGGAGAGGGATTCTTCTCTTTGGACCCCCTGGGACGGGAAAGTCTTACCTGGCCAAAGCAGTAGCCACAGAAGCCAACAACTCCACCTTCTTTTCTGTGTCATCATCAGACCTCATGTCCAAGTGGCTTGGAGAGAGTGAGAAGTGAGACATAATTTCTTATTTGTAATTCTACTGTTCATGTAAATCCCCCAGAATCTCACTGATACTTATGTGTCAAATATACATTTTATTTCTCACATGCGCTGAATACAACCTTACTGTGAAATGCTTACTTACAAGCCCTTAACCAACAATGCAGTTTAAAAGTTTAAAAAACGCACTCCATATCAATAATCGGGTTATATACAGTGGCTACCTGTATCGAGTCAATGATTGAAGTAATTTGTACATGTAGGTCGGGGTAAAGTGACTATGCATAGATAAACAGCGAGTAGTAGCGGTGTCAAAACAAAGGGGGGGTTAATGCAAATAGTCCGGGTGGCCATTTGATTAATTGTTAAGCAGTCTTATGGCTTGTGGGTAGAAGCTGTTAAGGAGCCTTTTGTACCTAGACTTGGAGCTCAAACAGTAGCAGAGAGAACAGTCTATGACTTGGGTGTTTGGAGTCTTGACAATTTTTTGGACCATCCTTTGACATGCCTAGTATATAGGTCCTGGATGGCTGGAAGCTTAGGCCCAGTGATGTACTGAGCCGTACGCAGTACCCTCTGTAGCGCCTTATGGTCATATGCATAGCAGTTGCCATACCAGGCAGTGATGCAACCGGTCAGGATGCTCTCGATTGTGCAGTTGTGAAACCTTTTGAGGATCTGGGGACCCATGCCAAATCTTTTCAGTCTTCTGAGGGGGAAAGGGCATTGTAGTGCCCTCTTCATGATTGTCTTGGTGTGTTTGGACCATGATAGTTTGTTGGTGATGTGGGCACCAAGGACCTTGAAACTCTCGAACTGCTCCACTACAGCCCTTTTTATGTGAATGGGGGCCTGTTCGGCCCTCCTTTTCCTGTAGTTCACGATCAACTCCTTTGTCATACTCACGTTGAGTGAGAGGTTGTTGTCCTGGCACCACACTGCCAGGTCTCTGACATCCTCCCTATAGTCTGTGTCGTCGTTGATCAGGCATACCACTGTTGTGTCGTCAGCAAACTTAATGATGGTGTTGGATTCATGCTTGGCAAACAGTACAGGAGGGGACTCGGCACACACCCCTGATGGGACCTTGTATTGAGGATCAGCGTGGCAGATGTGTTGTTGCCTACCCTTACCACCTGGGGGCGGCCCGTCAGGAAGTCCAGGATCCAGATGCAGAGGGAGGTGTTTTGTCCCAGGGTCCTTAGGTGTTCCTTTTGTTCAGGTGGGAATGGGCAGTGTGGAGTGCGATTGAGATTGTGTCCTTTGTGGATCTGTTGGAGCGGTATGCAAATTGGAGTGGGTCCAGGGTTTCCGGGATGATGGTGTTGATGTGAGCCATGACCAGCCTTTCAAAGCACTTCATGGCTACAGATGTGAGAGCTATGGAACGGTAGTCATTTAGGCAGGTTACTTTAGTGTTCTTGGGCACAGGGACTATGGTGGTCTGCTTGAAACATGTAGGTATTACAGACTCGGTCAGGGAGAGGTTGAAAATGTCAGTGAAGACACTTGCCTGTTGGTCCGTGCATGCCTTGAGTACACGTCCTGGTAATCTGTCTGGCTCTGCGGCCTTGTGAATGTTGATCTGCCTTGTGAATGTTGACCTTGTGAAGCTCTTGCTCACATCGGCTATGGAGAGCATGATTACACACTCGTCCGGATCAGCTGGCGCTCTCATGCATGCTTCAGTGTTGCTTGCCTCGAAGCGAGCATAAGTATCCTGTTGAATGTTTGTGCCTCTCTTTCTCTCTCTATCCATCAGACTGGTGAAGAACCTGTTTGATCTTGCCCGCCAGCACAAGCCCTCCATCATCTTTATTGACGAGGTGGACTCGCTCTGTGGCTCCAGGAATGAGAATGAGAGTGAGGCAGCCCGGCGGATTAAGACCGAGTTCCTGGTACAGATGCAAGGTGAGAATTTAGTCTACAGTCTATACCCACTCCCCACTTCCTGCCAAGACAGCTTTAAGACTTCAGATCGAACTACAGATCCAACAAACACCCCATCAAAGAGTACTTAAAAGTCTACTGCCTCAGTTGACTTGACCTTTCCGATTCAATGCGTAACATGTTCTATATAAGCAACAGGCTTACATAGTCTTCATTCCTACTCTCTGATGGCAGGTGTGGGCAACAACAACGATGGCATCCTCACCCTTGGGGCCACTAACATTCCCTGGGTTCTGGATGCTGCCATCCGTAGAAGGTCAGTGATCAATAAGGGGGCAGGTTGGGATGGGATATACAGTATGTTTGTTGTTTAACAGATTCACAAAAGTAATGATAAAGCCTGAATATTTGTTTATACTGTCTGTACCTATTAATGTAGATTCCATTGAGTGGAAGACCAGTCCTGGAGTTTTCTTGAAGTGTTTGTAAAACAGTAGATAAGCACCCAAAATGGGAAATGTTTTGTGTTGTATTGTTCAAGCAAAAATGATTTCCTAATGGATACAATAGTCATCGTCAAGCATTCTCATCAGAATTATGTCACTGTCAGGTTTGAGAAGCGTATCTACATCCCTCTCCCAGAGGAGCCCGCCAGGTCACAGATGTTCCGGCTGCACCTGGGCAACACACCCCACAGCCTGAGTGACGCAGACCTTCGTCAGCTCGCCAAAAAGACAGAAGGCTACTCCGGGGCTGACATCAGCGTCATTGTACGAGATGCCCTCATGCAGCCTGTCAGGAAAGTGCAGTCAGCCACACACTTCAAAAAGGTCATTTATACCCATGATGTTCCCTCTAAGTTTTTCCTCGCTGAGCAAATTTCGGGTCTGAATTTGTGAAAATTCTGTGCAACTTCCAGCGTGCATTTACTGTGAACACTAAGGCTGAACCTGCTTTAAGTTAGTTTTAACAGTGGCCAACTAGGCAACTGTGACTATTTGCTCATAATGTCGGTCTACCAGACTGGCTTACCATCAAAAACAATGGAGAAAATACATCCCATAACATTTTAACGTTTAAATACCTGTTCTATCATTCATCCTAAAGTAGCAGCCAATGTGTGGTATTCAATGTAGGCTTACATTCCATTGAATAAGAAAAAAACATGCAGGGCTTGACATGAACCTGTTTGTCCACTTGTTCTTTAGACAAGGTTAATGAAAATGTTGTTTTTGATACAAGAAACCACTTTACAAAATCAAATGCATTATTATTCCCATATCATTCTTAAAGAGAATCAGACCAATTATGCTACCCTCTGTCTATTGGCTACTTAGCTTATTCAAGCCTGTCTCAAAATACAACACTGCCCCTAGCAAAAGATATGAACAAAATGTGCACACGTGGCTACATGCAGCTCTTGCTTTGATCTCAAAACAAGCCCATCTACTCAAGACCACAGCTGGTAACACAGTCCAGTTCATAGTAAATAGCACGGATCCATATATATTGCAATGGTCTATTTGCATAAAGGCCTACTGCAGCTCTGATTGACTATGTCCCACAGGTCTGTGTAGAGTATGGGCTGGGTCGTGTGTAATAGAATCCTACTCCGAAGTATACTACCTACAACAAAACCTATTCCGTAGTTCGTTTTGTTTAAGTATGTTGCATTGAAAGTGGCTAATATTGAGTTGATTCGATCACAGTGAAGAGAAAGGTTGATAGTGTTAAGAGGGGAAAACTCTAGAAAGTTCAATCTTGTGCTTCTCTCCATGGGCTGATATTTCTGCGTGGCAGTCCTGGGGAGCTGCGTGGCAGTCCTGGGGAGCTGCGTGGCAGTCCTGGGGAGCTGCGTGGCAGTCCTGGGGAGCTGCGTGGCAGTCCTGGGGAGCTGCGTGGCAGTCCTGGGGAGCTGCGTGGCAGTCCTGGGGAGCTGCATGGCCACACGCAGATTAGATGAAACATTGCCCATGATATAGTAACTCTATTGTAGTCGACTCTTGTACACTACACTAAAAGTGTTTCTCTTTCTCTGCTATTAAAGAGATTTTAGAATTTGTTTGTTGTGTTACTCTTAGGTGCGAGGGCCATCCCGTGCCAACAGTCAATTGATGGTGGATGACCTTCTGACCCCGTGTTCGCCTGGGGACCCAGCTGCCATAGAATTAACCTGGATGGATGTGCCTAGCGACAAGCTGCTGGAACCCATCGTCTGCATGGTGAGAAACAGACACTCACATTTTGTTTACACATTCAGGCATTACACAATCATATTTGTACAAATACTGAACAATGCTAATGCTTTGTCCCTCTGCCCTCCAGTCTGATATGCTGCGGTCACTGTCCACCACGCGTCCGACAGTCAACAGTGAAGACTTGTTCAAGGTCAGGAAGTTCACAGAGGACTTTGGACAGGAGGGCTAAGAGGCCCTGGTCAGCCAAGGGCTTCACTACTCCTTACCCTGTTTCTCCTCTCAAGCCCCATTCATACAACCTCATGTCAAGTAGTAGCTACAGTACTACCACACTACAAACTTGGATTTGTTCGACTAACCTGCATTGGCAAGAATGATGGAGCATTTAACCTCATACCATTTCCCTCCGATCATACACTATTGCAGTCCTGAAGACTGAGACTATATATTTTTTTGCCATCCTGCACTTTAAGTTGTTAATCATTATGAAGGAAGGGTGAAGAGCTTTTGAACAATTGCATTTAACATAGCTCTTGTCTTGCATGTGTGTAAGTCATAGGCTGCATTTAAATAGGCAGCACAATTCTGCTTTTTTTTCACTAATTGGTCTTTTGACTAATTGGATCAGCTCTGAAGATTTGATGTGAATGGTAAAAATACCGATTTGTGGAAAACAATATCAGAATTGGGCTGCCTGTTTCAACGCAGCCTTAATGTATGTCTTGTGTAGGAGCGCTCTGCTTTTAAATTAATTGAGTTGACTGACCATAGCTGCCCCCTCTCCCAGTCCCCACTAGAGCTGTCCCTATTTTACAGGCAGTGTTACTTACGATTATTTATTTTTATCTCGTCTAGATTTGTTGACTGTATGAGTGACTGAGGACACAGCTGATCATTGAGTGGGAGAGGTGTTTACATTTCAGTATTTCTCTGACATGTTATGTGACTGAAGATGGGGACAAGAGCCCTTTTCTATTTCTGGATTTGAGCATTGAAAATAATAGTTCCATGACAGACATGATCATATTGTCAAGTGTTGCTATGTCTGTATAGTTGGGGGGTGTCAGTTCTGGTCTCAGGGGGGATCTCACTGCAGTTACAACTATCCTTGATAACCTGACTTAGTAAATCCAGAATTGAAAAATAAAAAGATGTTTGTCATTATTCCATTTCAACTTTACATTATCCATGTTATTACAGTTGAAGTCAGAAGTTTACAAACACTTTAGCCAAATGCATTCAATTCCTGACATTTAATCCTAGTAAAAAATCCCTATTTTAGGTCAGTTTGGATCACCTCTTTATTTTAAGAATGTGAAATGTCAGAATAATAGTAGTGATTTATTTCATCTTGTTTCTTTCATCACATTCCCAGTGGGTTAGAGGTTATCATACACTCAATTAGTATTTGGTAGCATTGTCTTAAAATTGTTTAACTTGGGTCAAACCTTTCAGGTAGCCTTCTACAAGCTTCCCACAATAAATTTGGTGAATTTTGGCCCATTCCTCCTGACAGAGCTGGTGTAACTAAGTCAGGTTTGTAGGCCCTCTTGCTCGCACACGCTTTTTCAGTTCTGCCCACACATTTTCTTTGGGACTGAGGTCAGGGCTTTGTGATGCCACTCCAATACCTTGACTTTGTTGTCCTTAAGCCATTTTGCTACAACTTTGGAAGTATGCTTGGGGTCATTGTCCATTTGGAAGACCCATTTGCAACCAAACTTTAACTTCCTGATGTCTTGAGATATTGCTTCAATATATCCAGATAATTTTCATTCATGATGCCATCTATTTTGTGAAGTGCACCAGTCTCTTCTGCAGCAAAGCGCCGCCTACCCGTGCGTCACAGTTGCCATCTATTTTGTGAAGTGCACCAGTCTCTTCTGCAGCAAAGCGCCGCCTACCCGTGCGTCACAGTTAGGATGGTGTTCTTCGGCTTGCAAGCCACCCCCTTTTTCTCCAAACATAATGATGGGGATTACGGCCAAACAGTTCTATTTTTGTTTCATCAGACCAGAGGACTCATTTTACTGTGGCTATAGATACTTCTGTACTGGTTTCCTCCAGCATCTTTGCTGTTGTTCTGAGATTGATTTGCACTTTTCACACCAAAGTACGTTCATCTCTAGGAGACAGAACGCATCTCCTTTGTGAGTGGTATGACGGCTGCGTGGGCCCATGGTATTTATACTTGCGTACTATTGTTTGCCCAGATGAATGTGGTACCTTCAGGCATTTGGAAATTGCTCCCAAGGATGAACCAGACTTGTGGAGGGCTACAATTCGTTTTCTGAGGTCTTGGCTGATTTCTTTTAATTTTCTCATGTTGTCAAGCAAAGAGGCACTGAGTTTGAAGGTAGGCCTTGAAATACATCCACAGGTACACCTTTAGTCCACAAGTTTTGAATCAGGTCATTTAAAACAGATACATCAATTGGAAAGGCAGCACATGTAACTAAACTTTCCACACACATTCATTTGAAAAAGCTGTTTATTAAAAACTAAAACTGAAATTCAAAGAATATTGTATGGGATAAAAAATGTCTATGTACATGAATACAGCAAACCAAATCCTATTGGTTACTTGAACCTGCCAAAGGTTAACCAACATCCATTCAAAAAACAAAGCAACATTGGTGAATTAAATTTAACTTATGCATGTTAATCACATACTTTTGGATATTCATCAGACACACAGTGAAAGAAATAGGATTTTGTAAGAAGTAACTGAGGACTGAACTGTGGAATACTTGAAAGCTTGAATACTACCATCACCCAATTGATTTGGATAATTACTGCTAGGTACATGCATTCTATGACAACACATTTTTACAACCAGGTGCATAATCTGTGTAGTAGTAAACATTAAGATATTCATTCATTTATTTAAACTGCGATCAAGGATGTTAATGAAGTTACACTTTATTGCGTTTTGATTGGCTCTCTACAGCTGGGGCTGCCCTTTTATTGCGATGATGAGGGAAGGTTGGCATCAGGTCAGCCTCACAAGCTAAAAAGAGAGAGACCTTAATCACTTCTTTAATTTCACAAACACTGAACCAATCATTTCTGTCATATAACCCTGAGGCCACACTTACGCAAAGGTTTCTCCTTAAAGTAGGAACTCTCCAAGCAGTCCTTAGCTGTGGCCCTAAGAGAGACAAACACTTGAGAGCCATGGAGGAGTGAAAGGAAGTATACTGCACATGTGTTAATGGAAGGTTTCTGTGTAAATATGTGAATGACGCAATGTGTAGAACTGTATACAGGTCTCTTCATGTATGCATGTATGTATTTATAATGCTGAGCAGGTTTGTTATTTGGTAGTTACCTGCGTAGAGGATTGTACATGAAGAGAAGGTTGAGTAAACGCAGCCCTGCATCAGACAACCAGGTGAACTTATTCTTCAAATTGTTGTATGGTTGTTTCCTCAAACTGTACTGTCCAACTAGGGGAAGACGAGTGAAGCCCTGCAAAACAGACAGGGGTTAACCAACAATATCCTTTTTTGAGGAGAAACTACTATCATTGGTTTGCATATTGTAAAATTAATCAACATTAAAGTGACTCAAATTAAATTTATGGAATGGTAAAATCCTAAATTCTGTGATTGTTTAGGAGAAAGTAGTACGGAGCGATTGGTTTGATTTGGGGTCGGTTTTGGTTAGATTATAAAACAACAATTTTCAATTTAAATGTTTTTTAGACATTAAATTCCCTATGCATTATGTGGGTTGAATGCTATAACACAATAAAACATTGTCATGGTAGTGACTGCTCACCACGGCTTATTAACCATCATTATACACATTACGTTAATCAACTATTTCAGTTGTTGTGTATATTACATTTGTTTTATTTGATGACTTATTTCATTCCAAGTCATCATCTCATCTCTATAGATCTGTTGCCTATGCTGTCTGACAAAATCACTATTTTAGTACTTCTTCAAAGTAAATAAGGCAATACCTCACGAAGCAACTGCTCTCTATGTATCCCTTCTTGATCGTGCATTCTTCTGTCTTTTATGTAGCAGGCATAAAAGAAACACAGACCGGACAAGTAGCCACGTGATGGATTATGGTCATTGTAGTTAATGATCAAGTTTTCTGCACTAAACTATGTAGAATATTGGCCTGTTGGAAACTACAACTCCCTACTACGTCACACAGTTTGGGCATGATCAGATTTATCTCTAGAGAAACTGCACCGCAATGTGTGCATTGATCTCACAAAAACCCCGAATTAAATGGAATTCAAATTGAACCCATGTAGGTCAATTAGTCTATAAAAATACAATAAAAAAATTAAAACATTTTGGTTTATCGCTCAGCACTAGGAGACATTCATTACCGGCCAGATGTTTTCATTAGGGGTACCCAACAGTTGCACTATGAGGTCCACCTGTTGGATCTCAGAACCCCCTGGCAGCAGAGGTTTATGTGCAAGCAGCTCAGCCAGGATGCAGCCCACCGCCCTGGATAAATATGAGATACAGTATGTTCATACAAATGGTATGGTAATAAACATTGGTGACTGTGCCATGAAAATACTCTCTGGAGGGTTGATGTACAGATGGGATGGGAGATTCTCTGCTAGAACAGAGGATTGGATCATATTTGGAACAGAGAGAATCCTATTTGGAACAGAGAGGATCCTATTTGGAACAGAGAGGATCCTATTTGGAACAGAGAGGATCCTATTTGGAACAGAGAGGATCCTATTTGGAACAGAGAGGATCCTATTTGGAACAGAGTAAAGTGCACTAACTGAAAGGAGACAATTACATACACAACTCTCTCTGTATGTTAAAGCTTGTTTGGAAGAGAGGGAGCTCTGTGATAGTGACAAAACTCTAAATAAGTTTAAAAGGATCTGTGACCCATGTATCTTATGTGTATGGACAAAGTAGAGACTTAAAACAAATTACCACATGTCTAAGGCTGTGGTCTGAGTCTTGGTCCCTAGGAGGAGCTCTGGGGCTCTATACCTGGAGCGAGAGAAATAACAGGAGCTGATGAGGCTCAGGGAGGGTTAGTTATCAGTGCCTGAGGAGAAAGTTGAGGTTAAAGGACTGACTCACCACAATGTCACCACCCGGGGCGTCATAGGCTGTAGGGGGATACCGTAGCAACGTGCCAAGCCAAAGTCAGCTGGACAGAGAGGGAAACATTAGCACAATCAACCATCGACAGAAGCATGTTTTTACACACACAATAACCGACAGCTGTTGAATAATGCTGTAAACTGGTTATAAACTATGTCAAAATAATTGTTCTGCACATTGCTAATGGTTATGCCTGTTACAGTATGTAAAACATTCACCATCAGAAGTGAAAACAGTACAATTAAAGCATTTTGTTTACAACAGTGCAAATTTTAAATCATTGAGGTATTGTTGTTCAGGGAAAGGACATGCGTAGTACAGGTCATGCATACAGACGTAATCCAGGAGCACAGCGGTTGTATGGTGATGACTCACCAATCTTTACACAGCCTTTGTCTGTCATCAGCAGATTGGACACCTTCAGATCCCTGCCACATAGTCATGACATTTAATAAAGTAACCATACGAATCACAGCAAACTAAAAGACCACTACCGTCTAAATTAAAAAAATTAAAAATTGCACTCAAGAGTACACATTACAAATTCATTACAGAATTCAGATCCATTATTACAATCAAATAAATATATCCCACAACAGACTGGATATTCCATCCTGGAGATTCCATCCTAAATAACAGCACAAGTCTGAGATATGGAGCCTGACAGTGAACGTCTCTGACCTGTGCAGAATAAAGTTGAGGTGAAGATAATCCAGACCTCTCAGCAGCTGCAGAGCTATACACTTCACCTGAAGGGGAAAAGAAAGTGAGACATTTCAACACACAGTTCTCTAAAATAATCAATGTTGTGTCATGTCAAGACAGTAGAAGAACAAGACAAGAGGACATTAATACATAATACTTTTCACTGTTGTACCTGTGCCTCTGAGAACGGTGTTGGCATGTTTTCCAGCAGACTGGCCAGGTCCTGCTCACAGTAACTCATAACTAGGAAGAGACTGAGCAGAGACACACAGGTCAATTGCTGATGAGTAGGCTACTGAATACAGTCAACCAAGATGGGACAGGTAAATACTGAATACACCCAAACTAAAATACTATGGAACAACAAAGTTGAGTTACTGTAGAAATGACAACTTAATGTAAAATTGTAAACTGTTACACAAGCATTAAATAAAAGTATGTGAACAAATCTGTTAAGAAAGAGTAGGTCTAGGCTTAATCATTTCTGAAGATGTTATCATTGCATATTGAATAAGGGTTCCAGTATAATTAGAGGGGATGTGTGTGTGTACTGTGAGGAGTGTACTGTGAGGAGTGTACTGTGAGGAGTGTACTGTGAGGAGTGTACGCTGTCACCTCTCCAGGTGACTTCCCACCACCACCTCCTTTAACTCCACTATGTTGGGGTGTCTGAGTTTGAGCAACAGGGTAATCTCTCTCAGACTACTGATAGGGATCCCTGTGTGTAGAACAACACCAAGTCAAAACAAACACAGAACATAACAAAGGCCATAAATAACAGAGATAACGTAATAATAAGATGGAAATGTCTGAAAACTATTGTATACTTTGCTAAAAGCAACTGAAGCAAGGCAAGTGGCTGAGAACCCAGCTGTAAGCCTACCATCCTTTTCCTTGTCCATCCGGACCTTCTTCAGGGCTACAATATCATCAGACCTGGTGTCTCGAGCTCTGTCTGTGAACGGGATACAGTGTTTTAACCTAGGCTTACAGGCACTTAGACAGTTGTACAGTAATGAAGTGTTCTTACCGGTAATTAAATAAGGCCTATGCGTAGGCCTAATCTGTGTTGCTCTGGACAGTACTGTGAATTACACCATCTAATAATCTCTTTCTAAGAACAGCCGCCAATCCTGTGTTAACAGATCAAGGTTAACTTACACACAATTCCATACGTTCCCTCGCCGATTCGGTTCAGTTTCTCAAATTCTTTCACACTCCTACAGTTCCCAAACTGACAGAAGAGAGGAAATGCATGCTTTTTCAATAATTGATCAATTCCTTTGCAATTAATGACATTAATGACATTGCAACATTTCTTTATACATAAAATGTGGGGAAAGGTATGACAATGTGGCTTTTAAAGTTTTGCTATAAAGCTTTATCATTTTGGCAACTCAACAGATGTCATTTCCTTGTAAAGGACCCATGAGCACCAACATGTGCAGTTTATAGGAGCATATCAAATTTGGTGTCAAATGAAAACTGAAAGTTAATATTTTAGGCATAGATGTGTTTTTCTTCTTTAATATATATCACACACACAGAGATACATATATTATATACACACACACACATACATACACATGTATACACACACATATATTATACACTGCTCAAAAAAATAAAGGGACTGTCACATGTGCTCAGTGTGAACCTGCTTTCATCTGTGAAGAGCACAGGGCGCCAGTGGCGAATTTGCCAATCTTGGTGTTCTCTGGCAAATGCCAAAAGTCCTGCATGGCGTTGGGCTGTAAGCACAACCCCCACCTGTGGACGTCGGGCCCTCATACCACCCCCATAGAGTCTGTTTCTGACCGTTTGAGCAGACACATGCACATTTGTGGCCTGCTGGAGGTCATTTTGCAGGGCTCTGGCAGTGCTCCTCCTTGCACAAAGGCGGAGGTAACGGTCCTGCTGCAGGGTTGTTGCCCTCTACAGCCTCCTCCACATCTCCTGATGTACTGGCCTGTCTCCTGGTAGCACCTCCATGCTCTGGACACTACGCTGACAGACACAGCAAACCTTCTTGCCACAGCTCACATTGATGTGCCATCCTGGATGAGCTGCACAAAGGCGGAGGTAACGGTCCTGCTGCAGGGTTGTTGCCCTCTACAGCCTCCTCCACATCTCCTGATGTACTGGCCTGTCTCCTGGTAGCACCTCCATGCTCTGGACACTACGCTGACAGACACAGCAAACCTTCTTGCCACAGCTCACATTGATGTGCCATCCTGGATGAGCTGCACAAAGGCGGAGGTAACGGTCCTGCTGCAGGGTTGTTGCCCTCTACAGCCTCCTCCACATCTCCTGATGTACTGGCCTGTCTCCTGGTAGCACCTCCATGCTCTGGACACTACGCTGACAGACACAGCAAACCTTCTTGCCACAGCTCACATTGATGTGCCATCCTGGATGAGCTGCACTACCTGAGCCACTTGTGTGTGTTGTAGACTCCGTCTCATGCTACCACTAGAATGAAAGCACCGCCAGCATTCAAAAGTGACCAAAACATCAGCCAGGAAGCATAGGAACTGAGAAGTGGTCTGTGGTTATCACCTGCAGAACCACTCCTTTATTGGGAGTGTCTTGCTAATTGCCTATAATTTCCACCTGTTGTCTGTTCCCTTTATTTTTTTAAGCAGTGTAAATACATACATACATACATACATACATACATACATACATACATACATACATACATACATACATACATACATACATACATACATACATACATACATACATACATACATACATACATACATACATACATACATACATACATACATACATACATACATACTGGGACAAAAAAGTATGTAGTGAGCCACCAATTGTGCAAGTTCTCCCACTTAAAAAGATGAGGCCTGTAAATGTCATCATAGGTACACTTCAACTATGACAGACAAAATGAGAAAAAAAATCCAGAAAAATCACAGGATTTTTAATGAATTTATTTGCAAATTATGGTGGAAAATAAGTATTTGGTCAGTAACAAAAGTTTCTCAATAGTTTGTTATATACCCTTTGTTGGCAATGACAGAGGTCAAATCTTTTCTGTAAGTCTTCACAAGGTTTCACACACTGTTGCTGGTATTTTGGCCCATTCCTCCATGCAGATCTCCTCTAGAGCAGTGATGTTTTGGGGCTGTTGCTGGGCGACACGGACTTTCAACTCCCTCCAAAGATTTTCTGTGGGGTTGAGATCTGGAGACTGGCTAAGCCACTCCAGGACCTTGAAATGCTTCTTACGAAGCCACTCCTTCGTTGCCCGGGCGGTGTGTTTGGGATCATTGTCATGCTGAAAGACCCAGCCACGTTTCATCTTCAATGCCCTTGCTGATGGAAGGAGGTTTTCACTCAAAATCTCACGATTCATGGTCCCATTCATTCTTTCCTTTACACGGATCAGTCGCCCTGGTCCCTTTGCAGAAAAACAGCCCCAAAGCATGATGTTTCCACCCCCATGCTTCACAGTAGGTATGGTGTTCTTTGGATGCAACTCAGCATTCTTTGTCCTCCAAACACGACGAGTTGAGTTTTTACCAAAAAGTTATATTTTGGTTTCATCTGACCATATGACATTCTCCCAATCTTCTTCTGGATCTCCCAAATGCTCTCTAGCAAACATCAGACAGGCCTGGACATGTACTGGCTTAAGCAGGGGGACACGTCTGGCACTGCAGGATTTGAGTCCCTGGCGGCGTAGTGTGTTACTGATGGTAGGCTTTGTTACTTTGGTCCCAGCTCTCTGCAGGTCATTCACTACGTCCCCCCCGTGTGGTTCTGGGATTTTTGCTCACCATTCATGTTGACCCCACGGGGTGAGATCTCGCGTGGAGCCCCAGATCGAGGGAGATTATCAGTGGTCTTGTATGTCTTCCATTTCCTAATAATTGCTCCCACAGTTGATTTCTTCAAACCACGCTGCTTACCTATTGCAGATTCAGTCTTCCCAGCCTGGTGCAGGTCTACAATTTTGTTTCTGGTGTCCTTTGACAGCTCTTTGGTCTTGGCCATATTGGAGTTTAGAGTGTGACTGTTTGAGGTTGTGGACAGGTGTCTTTTATACTGATAACAAGTTCAAACAGGTGCCATTAATACAGATAACGAGTGGAGGACAGAGGAGCCTCTTAAAGAAGAAGTTACAGGTCTGTGAGAGCCAGAAATCTTGCTTGTTTGTAGGTGACCAAATACTTATTTTCCACCATAATTTGCAAATAAATTCATGAAAAATCCTACAAAAGATTTTCTAGATTTTTTTTTCTCATTTTATCTGTCATAGTTGAAGTGTACCTATGGTGAAAATTACAGGCCTATCTCATATTTTTAAGTGGGAGAACTTGCACAATTGGTGGCTGACTAAATACTTTTTTGCCCCACTGTACACCTTAACCAAATACATTTAAACTCAGTTTCTCACAATTCCTGACATTTAATCCAAGTAAAAATTCCCTGTTTTAGGTCAGTTAGGATCAACACTTTATTTTAAGAATGTGAAATATCAGAATAATAGTAGAGAGTATATAGATACATTTCCTCCAGCATCTTCACAAAGCCCTTTGCTGTTGTTCTGGGATTGATTTGCACTTTTTGTACCAAAGTACGTTCATCTCTAGAAGACAGAATGAGTCTCCTTCCTGAGCGGTATGACGGCTGCGTGGTCTCGTGGTGTTTATACTTGCGTACTATTGTTTGTACAGATGAACGTGGTACCTTCAGGCGTTTGGAAATTGCTCCCAAGGATGAACCAGACTTGTGGAGGTCTACAATTTGTTTTCTGAGGGCTTGGCTGATTTCTTTTGATTTTCCCATGACGTCAAGCAAAGAGGCACTGAGTTTGAAGGTAGGCCTTGAAATACATCCACAGGTACACCTCAAATTGACTCAAATGATGTCAATTAGCCTATCAGAATCTTCTAAAGCCATGACATCATTTTATAATTTTCCAAGCTGTTTAAGGGCACAGTCACAGTAAACTGCTGACCCACTGGAATTGTGATACAATGAATGATAAGTTAAATAATCTGTCTGTGTAAACAATTGTTGGAAAAATTACTTGTGTCATGCACAAAGTAGATGTCCTAACCGACTTGCCAAAACTATAGTTTGTTAACAAGAAATTTGTGGAGTGGTTGAAAAACAAGTTTAAATGACTCCAACCTAAGTGTATGTAAACTTATATATATATATATATATTTCTCAACCAATATACATCTCCCCCAAAAGATCTGGCAACACAGATGGAAAAGGGGTGTTAATCTACAAGAGAAAGTCTTAGAAATATAAAAGATTAGAAATAAATCACAACACAATCATGTTGAAGTAAATGCCAACTAATATCAACATTTATATAAGGTTTTGTAGAAATGATTTGCCTTCTGTAGTAAATTTGTTTTATTTAACCTTTATTTAACCAGGCAAGCCAGTGAAGAACAACAATTATGTTAAGGGGTTTTGATCCACTTCACTTACAGTAGTTCAATAACCAAAATACAGTTTTTCAAACTCAAGGTGTCATATCATAAGTGACACCCCATTCTTTCTGCAGACATATTTGAATCTTTATTCGAATGAGATAGTTAGAGTTTTTGGAAAACGTGGTCACATAAACAACTGAAGGAGATTTTACTGTCATTATGTAACAAAATGTGGATCTGCACTGTTTCTCAAGTAAATGTATTTGAGTAAAATGTTCACTTCTGCATATAGGTGTATTGTTTGTTAAACTTAACGAACAATGGTATTAGCTTGGCATTCATTTTAAAGTTAAAAGGTGAGTCTCAGCGTCACTGTTAACTTGGAATTGCCCCATATCACTTTCTCAGCACTGTGCCGTTTGATACAGCCCAAATTAACCTGGCTGGGATTTATAGGGATCTCCCAGGCAGCTTTGTCTAAGGTCACAGAGTTCTAAGGACAGGACATTCCATTGACAGTGTGAATGGACATCAAAACAAAACTTTTGGGCCGGTAACGTCACTGCGTGTCAGGGTTTGCGAGAGTGACGTTCCAAATTAAACTGACAAAGCACCCGACTTGCAATCGTATCAACGTATTTGTGTCCAGTTTATAAAATCGTATTAAATACATTCCGACTAAATTAAGTGGCGTCATTTGATGTATCCTTGCTGACCATTAGGGTGCCGGTAATTTGTTAAAGAATACGTGGCCCACATAACAATAAAATGCCCACTAGCTAGTAGCTACTGTATGCATGCTGCTTACCCTGTGTTTTTGCGGTACTGTGAACGTTCTGTTGTTCTTGATCGACTTCAGCTTTATGGGGTCCGGGTCAGAGTCTGCAGCGTTCTCCATTGTTATTTGGACGCCCGAGATGATGGTTCATTCGCCCTTTGCTGTACTGTGATGACAGAAAATGCGACCAGTACGCGAATATACGTCCAGAAACATTCAAAACAGTATGAATGGCAGTAAACCACACACTCCGTGCTTTGTATATTAAATGGACGACTACAAGCTTTCCCGGGGTTCAAGACGGTGAGATCAGCTTCCCCTCATAAATGTATTTACATCTATTTAGAAATTGTTCTTTTCCCCCACAAATATGACGATATCCACTTGAATCATTCCTCATATAAATTAAATAGTACAATAATATCCCCACTTTTTCTAAGGCTGGGGAAAAATTACAACAAATATGTGTAATGCATCCAAAAAGCACCAGAAATGACTTTGTTCCTCAAATCTGTACATATCTATTACCACTTCTTATAATGGATTACTGCAATTGGTACATCTAGCACTCATATAGCACAGATGAATAGGGGATCATTGGCTCAAGGGGATGGCAGGCCTGTAGTATTTATGTGACCTTACTTTTTCCAAAATCGTTATACCTTGTTAGTGATGGCTCTACCAACACAGATTGGTTGCCTTCTAGGTCGTGGCTCCTTGTTTGCCTCCTCTATAGTTTTGGTGGGTGGCTGAGCATAGAGGTCCTCTTTGGATGGGGCAGTGACAATTATGGCAGGGGGTATGAATGAAGAGGGGGAGGAAGTTTCACCAACCGAAATCTCTGCTGGAGAGGGGGTTGGCTTACTTGGCTCTATAACTAGAAGATGAAGAAGTGAACATTGTAATATCATTTAGTTTCTCAAAGCTAATTAAGGCATTTATAAGTTATATTCTTCAGAAAGTGAAATAACCAACACGTGGCAGCCTTTAATGTAGCAATTCAATCTAAAATACTTCTACTTTCAACAACTCCCTGTATCATATGTAGCCAATTCAAGTATCACTCAACGGTTTCACAATCGTGAGGAATCTGAGTGAGTTGTCTTCATTTGTAGATATGAGGAATGGTGATTAGGGTTGTTATAATAATACCAATGGAATATCGTGCCTCAATAGTGTCACTCTGTTTTGTTCTTGAGGATCGATCAGTGTCATGCAAGCACCTTTAAATTGGATTGTGCTAATTTCTTAAGAGTGTTAGAGGGAGCATCATTCAAGGAACAATAAAGATGAACCTCGTAACAACAGCTGCTATCTACTCATTCATGTGTTAGTCATTTTAACTGTTGAAATATTTGTAAACCTGAAATACTACAGTTATTTTTTTTTACTTGAGCGTTACCAAAAAAACAAACATTTGCAGGGATTTATGTTTTTGTTTTCAACTTAAGGAAAACCAATAGAATAGTAATGTCTTTGTCCCCTAGCAACAACCAAAAAGGTAGTCTAAACTGTAACTTTGTATAATAGTTTCATAGTGCTCATAAGCTTTCTGACTCAAAAGTCTTTCTGAAAGCTTACAAGAAAATAGTGAATCAAAAAGAAGATGTGTACACTTAAGGTGGATGGGTTTGCATTGAAAACACTGAACATATGTTCACACTGGTAGGATATCTGCTCCCAAGAGTACTTTATATAATCTGCTTATTGGCCACTGACAGTAAACAATGATGTTCAAAATATTTGTTCTCTCTCAATTTATGTAATTATTTTAATACAATAGATTTATCATAAACATTAATTAATGCTTGTGCAATTTGCAATAATCAAGACAAATAACTACCATAAAGAGCTTAAGCCTGGTTGCTTACCCTCATTTGCTTGCTGGCTCACTGCAGACCCCATCTGACATTTGGTCAACACAACCTGCAAGTATCCATGCTTTGTCTATTTGTGTGTCTGTCAATGCCTGGAGCATTACTCAGACAGGACACCTCGCTCTCTCTCTCTCTCTCTCTCTCTCTCTCTCTCTCTCTCTCTCTCTCTCTCTCTCTCTCTCTCTCTCTCTCTCTCTCTGTCTCTCTGTCTCTCTGTCTCTCTGTCTCTCTGTCTCAATTTCAATTCAAGGGGCTTCATTGGCAATATATATTTACACTGCCAAAGCAAGTGAAACAGATCATAAACAAAAGTGAAATAAACAATAAAACATTTACAGTAAACATTACACTCACAAAAGAATAAAGACATGTCAAAGTTCATAGTAGGTCTATGTGTGCAAATAGTTAAAGTACAGAAGGGGAAATAATTTACAATGCTGTGATTGCACACTGTGATATTTCAACCAATAGAAATGGGAGTTTATCAAAATTGGATTTGTTTTCTTATTCTTTGTGGGTCTGTGTAATCTGAGGTAAATATGTGGCTCCAATATGGTAATACACTTGGCAGGAGGTTAGGAAGTGCAGCTCAGTTTCCACCTCCTTTTGTGGGCAGTGTGTACATAGCCTGTCTTCTATGAGCCTTCTCAGAGCATACCTTTAAATAATAATTTATGTTTATGATTTGGGAAGGTTGATCGTGTATTTTGGAAAGTTGAGGACAAGGGGTTAAAGTAAGCATCATGTCATGTGACTAAGAATAATGGCCTCTTCCATTTAAGCTTCAGCAACAGAAAAGCCTCTCTCACGTGACCTGTTCTGAACAAGCAGTGTATCCTTTGCGTGTCTTTTTTTCCCTCAATCGTGGTTAGCCAAAGCCGCGTCCGTTTTTAGATAGGGGCGTATCCCAGCTTACATACGTCCACGTCATTAGTCAACATCATTAGAGCAGTGATTGGATGGATTCGGGGGGCCTCAGCCAGGCAAGTGCCGTTAAAAAAACAAGAGAAAATCAGGGATTTGTTTCTCTGTTGTTCCATTCAACAACAGAGCGATACGAACCATGTTTCAGCAGAATGTTATATCTATCTATACCTTATATCATGCCTTATTGGAACGGATTTATTGATAATATCTGTTGGAAAAAACTTTGTATGTTGTTAACAGAATGAAGGAAGTTTCCGTTAAAATTGTCCATACATATTTTCCTGTCAACCACTATATGAAGAAGCTTAAGGAAAACATAAACTAATATATAATAATAATAAACTCTAATTGTACCTTTTGTAATGACCACCCAGAAACCGTGTTGGATTTTTTTTGGCATTGTATTCATGTAAGGAAACTGTGGCAAGACATCAGTAGGTTTATAATTGAACACATTTATGAAGATTTTACTCTATTGTGGGGAGATATAGAAATAAGCTGAAACAATTTTATGTAATTGATTTCATTATTCTTTTGGCCAAATTTCATATTCACAAATGTAAATTTACAAACGAAACACAACATTTTCTTACCTTACAAAAAGAAATTGAACTATATTTTAAGACAATTAAATACTCTACTAACAAAAAAAGCTGCTGAATTATAAGTGTATGTATCTCCCTTAAGGTCCTTGTGTAATGTGATATTGTACCCCCTAGACCAATTGTCCTTTGTATATGATTTATATATACTTGTGTTCCCTCATGTACTTCCTGTATTGATTTGTTGTTAATAAAAATAAAATAAAAACATTTAAAAAGAAGAGAAAATCAGGTGAGTGCAGTGAAAATACAGGATCCCACAACCGCAGGGCTCTCCAGAGAGTGGTACGGTCTGCACAACGCATCGCTGGGGGCAAACTGCCTGCCCTCCTGGACACCTACAGCACCCGATGTCACAGGAAGGCCAAAAAGATCATCAAGGACAACAACAACCCAAGCAACTGCCTGTTCACCCCGCTACCATCCAAAAGGCGATGTCAGTACAGGTGCATCAAAGCTGGGACTGAGAGACTGAAAAAAAGCTTATATCTCAAGGCCATAAGACTGTCAAACAGCCTTCACTAACACAGTGAGGCTGTTACCTACAAACAGACTTGAAATAATTGGCCACTAACAAATGGATCACTCGTCACTTTACTAATGCCACTTTAATAATGATGTTCACCTATCTTGCATTACTCATCCCAGATATTATATACTGTATTTTCTACCATCTATTGCATCTCGTCTATGCCGGTCGGTCATGGCCCATCCATATATTTATATGTACATATTCTTATTCCATCCCTTTACTTAGATTTGTGTGTATTAGGTAGTTGTGGAATTGTTAGATTACTTGTTAGATATTGCTGCACTGTCGGAACTACAAGCACAAGCATTTTGCAACACTCGCAATAACATCTGCTAACCATGTGTATGTGACTAATAACATTTGATTTTATTTGATTTAAAGGGAGAGCTAGGCAGTTCAAGCCCCCTTGGGTGCTGCTATAGATTTACATTAGAATTACCCATCCAAGAAGGCTCAAGGTCATTGGCCACAGATAAAATTACGTCAAATTACGTTATATCTACCATCGCTTTGATTGGACTGATCATGTCAACATCATTCTTTTAAAATCTTATCTAGGAAGCTAGACATGCAGTCATCATCATGACAATCTTGACAATCTACTGGCAAATCCTTTTCAATCCTTGTCACATGAAGAGAAATTATAGATAAAACGTATCGGAGCTCATTGGCCATTGGACATAAACATCACACAGCAAGTCGGAAATCGCAAATTCAACAGTGAGTGGTTTGAAAGGAGTCGGTGGCTAACTGCAAGCAATGCAGAGCAATTACTATTTTGCTTCCACTGCTTGCTATTCAGTGGAGAGGGTGTGTGGTCCAAGTCTGGGTTTAAGAATTTAAAACATCTGTCTGAAAGAGTCTCTTTTCCAAGCTTAAAAGAATAAACATTCACACGCAACACCATGGGTCAGTAAATGTTTAATAAATTGTCCATGCTTTCATCCTGCATGACTTCTGCTGCATTCAAAACAACTGGAAAATTGGAACTGGGAAATCTCAGATTTCAGTGAGTTCAAGACAACTGGAAACTGAAAAAAACGAGCTCTGACTGGGAAAAAAATACGTTTTGAACTGTCATCCAACTTGGAATTCCAAGTCGGGAACTCGGGCCTCTTTCTAAATCAAATCAAATCAAATATTATTGGTCATTTACACATATTTAGCAGATGTTATTGCAGGTGTAGCGAAATGCTTGTGTTCCTAGCTCCAACAGTGCAGTAGTATCTGACAGTGCAGTAGTATCTTAAAATGATTAACAACAATACACACAAATCTAAAAGTAAAATAATATAATTAAGAAATATATAAATATTAGATTGAGCAATATCTGAGTGGCATTGACTAAAATACAGGAGAATAGAATACACTATATACATATGAGAAGATCACTGACGTCATGATTCAACCGTGTTTTTCCCCAGAGTTCCCAGTTGTCTTAAACGCACCAGAAATCCAGAGAATGTCAGACTTTGATGACAAAGTTGAATTTCAAAATATGCCCACAACTTGGACCGCCGTGCCACCTTCTTGTTCAAGTGAGCACAGCACAACAATGGTGAGTCCAGAAATGTATTGTATGCTGCCGCATAAATTATGTAATATGCCAGGGAGATATGTATACTGTGACTAAGATAGTAGTACTAAGTGTATGTTGTGTCGCTGTTAGTAGCCCATGTGCCTCACTCACCCTAATAATTTGGTCCATTTTGCCCTCATAACTTAGCCTACTGTTATGACTTTGTGCTGCACATGTATCCTATAGCCTGTTTTAGAGAAATGTAATCATTGAATATATATTGTAAGACGTTTCATTGTCTGCTTACATGCCTCCTTTATTTATCCCACGGTTCTGACTTGGTGTACAAGGAGAATACTGTAAGAACACCCATGTTCTGAATCCATGTTCTGAATTCTGTTGCTGTACATTTCAAAAGTGCTGAAGAAATACTTATATTGACCAAGTCCATCCTAGCTCTCCCATTAATGTCTTAATCAAAATGAGGGATTGCCTCTTATCTTCTCGTCATCCCCAGGGCCTTATGCCATAGTACATCTCAGTTGTCAGTAGAAACCACATTTATTTAACAAAGTCAGCCATATCAGCTATGTTTTTTAAAAGGCTGTTTCGCTGCCAGACAAGACCCCGCTGATAGCCTGGTGTACCAGTGGTAAGGATTCCCTCCATTGTGCTGAAAAGAAAGCTGTGCTTTAGGGACAGCTTTATGGAGGCCCTAACAGTTTGTGGGCACCGTTTGTCACCGTTATAGTGAAATTAATGTATTGTTTAGTGTTGTGTTGTGGCTTTACTGTCATGCATCTAAAATGGTATTTTTTAGTTTGCCCCACCAATATTTACATCCTAATATCGCTACTGGCTGTGGCGATATTGAGGTTCATTCTTCTCATATGTTGTTGTTAGCAACGGTAACTACTGCTTTTTGACAGCACGCTTTTCACTGTAAGCGCCTGGCTGAGGTTCCCTGAATCTATCCAATCACCGCTCTCATGCGCTTGACCAATGACGTGGATGAATTTAGGCTGGAATACGCCGCTAGTGGAAAGGGGCGTGGCTTTGGCTAACCTCGTTTGGGGAAAGAAAGACTCATCACAAAAACAGAATATCAAAAACATTAAGGAAATTAGCTCGTTGTCAAACTAAAACACATGTTTTGGGTCAAGTGAAGGCACGCTGATATGGATGGTAAGTCGTTTTCGACTTTTTATTTGACGAGATTGTGAATTTACTTTGATCTATGTCGTGCGTTATAACGCTAGTTAGCCGACATAAACTAGCATAAAGGAAAAGCTTGGCAGCCAGTCGATAAGATAAATGTTATGATAGCTTGCTAATAGCCTAATATTAGTTTATATTAGATTTGACCAAATATATACATTTTGTAGCTAGCTATTAAAATCTCACTGCAATGTCAGATGTCACCAGAAGCTGGACGAGTATTTAAAAACGTAAAGGTTTAGACGAGTAACGTTAGCTACATGGGGATTCAAGATATATATATTTTAACTGTCTGGATGCCTAGATAGCTAACTTCCCGTTTTCATTTATTTGTAGTTAGGTGGCTAGCATTACGCGTGTTATCGCCATTGGAGTAGTGTAGAGTTTGAAATTATCAGAACGCGTTGACAATTTATACAATTATATGATTTTGATCCAGACTCCGAGATTACTAGCTAGTTGCCCTCAGTCTGTCATAGTCGTCATTGCAGACTGTCAGTGCAAAGTATTCCAGGCCCAATGCACTGGGCTGTATCTGTGTATCACCCCTTTCATCTCATTTTTTTCTTTCAGACACACTCTTCCAACTGAAGGTATGTAAGACATTAGCCGTTGTCTTTGTGGAGCTAAAACATAGTTAATAAACATTTTTGCACTTTAAAATGTCTGCTTATACTTCTCTAACAGTTTACAGCAAAACAGCTCGAAAAACTTGCCAAAAAGGCAGAGAAAGATTCCAAATCCGAGCAAGCCAAAGTTAAAAAGGTGAGTAAAGGGAGGGCTTTCTGAGAAAGAATGTAGGCTTGAACATGGTTGTGTGTAGTAGATATTTGTTTTTTGATGCAAAACATTTTGCTATATGTATGGAGTACACTGGGCCCTACTGAACGCGACTCGGGTTACGGGTATGCAGGGTGTGGTATTTATTGTTCAGTGGAGGACTGCTCATAATAATGGCTGGAATGGAGCAAATGGAATGGCATCAAACACATGGAAACCATGTTTGATGTATTTGATACCATTCCACATATTCCACTTCAGCCATTACCACAAGCCCACCCTCCCCAATTAAGGTGCCATAATCCTCCTGTGGTAATACAGGATCAGCAGTCAGTCTATCCCAATAGCGTATAAACAACTTTATTGTTGAAATTTGTGTCATTAAATAGTATAATAATTATTAGCATACGCGTTACATGTTCAGTTGGTGTCTGACTGGACAGGTAGACTAAAGATGTGTGCAGCACATTAACCAGCAGGTGGCAGTGGAAGATCATGGTTGAGGCTCCACCAGTCCATTACTGTCCTAAGGATTTAAACAGACGACCAGGGGCCATATGTATCAAACGTCTCAGAGCAGAGATTGCTTATTTAGGATCAGTTTTGCCTTTTAGATCACTGTGAATAAGATTACATGAACAGGGGGGGGGGACCTGATCCTAGATCAGTATTCCTACTGTAAGATGATTGTTACACATGCAGCCCCTGAACTTGTTTTCATAGGCAACTGAACTGACTTTTAGTGTGTATGTTTGTCTCACCAGGCTCTTCAGCAGAAGAATGTGGAAGTTGCCAGAGTATATGCAGAGAATGCCATCCGTAAGAAGAACGAGGGCCTTAATTGTCTGCGCATGGCATCCCGTGTTGATGCTGTTGCCTCCAAGGTCCAGACTGCTGTCACTATGAAAGCGGTAACTCTATTCCCTCTGCCTAATCATATGTTAATATCATCCAATTGTGTGTCTCACATTAGTCATTGTCATCTTTTCTCTTGACCCCCAATCTCAGCCATCCTCGCTACTGGCTACTTTCATAGAGATGTACTCTCTGTCCTACCTTTGTGTGTAGCACTCCTGTGTTTTATATCCCTAGGTCACAAAGAATATGACGCAGGTCACCAAGGCACTGGACAAAGCGCTGGGTTCCATGGATCTGCAGAAGGTGTCTGCTGTTATGGACAAGTTTGAGACGCAGGTCCAGAACCTGGATGTTCACACCTCGGTGAGTGGCACAAGTTTATAGAAAATGTTCCTCATCAATACTAAACAAAAATATAAATGCAACATGCAACAATTTCAAAGATTTTACTGAGTTACGGTTCATAGAAGGAAATTAGTCAATTGAAATAAATTAATCAGGCCCTAATCTATGGGTTTCACAAATAGACAGGGGCGCATTCATGGATGGGCCTGGGAGGGCAAACGCCCACCCACTTGAGATAATTAGTTCTTCCCTACAGAAGGGCTTTATTACAGACAGAACCCACAGGTGAAGAAGCCAGATGTGGAGGTCCTGGGCTGGTGTGGTTACACATGGTCTGCGGTTGTGTACTCCACACACAGAGACGCGTATAAAGCTCTCCCTCACCCTCCATTTCGTAAATCCGACCACAACTCTATCCTCCTGATTCCTGCTTACAAGCACAAATTAAAGCAGGAAGCACCAGTGAGTCTGTCTATAAAAAAAGTGGTCAGATGATGCAGATGCTAAACGACAGGACTGTTTTGCTATCACAGACTGGAACATGTTCCGCAATTCTTCTGATGGCATTGAGGAGTACACCACATCAGTCACTGGCTTTATCAATTAAGTACATCGAGGATGTCGTCCCCACAGTGACTGTACGTACATACCCCAACCAGAAGCCATGGATTACAGGCAACATTCGCACTGAGCTAAAGGGAAGAGCTGCCGCTTTCAACGTGCGGGACTCTAACCCGGAAGTTTACAAGAAATCTTGCTATGCCCTGCGACGAACCATCAAACAGGCAAAGCATCAATACAGGGCTAAGATTGAATCATACTGCTCCGATGCTCGTCTTATGTGGCAGGGCTTGCAAACTATTACAGACTACAAAGGGAAGCACAGCTGCGAGCTGCCCAGTGACACGAGCCTACCAGACGAGCTAAATAATTTATATTCTTGCTTCGAGGCAAGCAACGCTGAGACAATCACGAGAGCATCAGCTGTTCCGGTTTGACTGTGTGATCACGCTCTCCATAGCCGACGTGAGGAAGACCTTTAAACAGGTCAACATACCCAAGGCTGCGGGGCCAAACGGATTACATGTTTCAAGCAGACCACCATAGTCCCTGTGCCCAAGAACACAAAGGCAACCTGCCTAAATGATACAGACCCGTAGCACTCACGGCCGTAGCCATGAAGTGCTTTGAAAGGTTGGTAATGGCTCACATCAACACCATTATCCAAGAAACCCTAGACCCACTCCAGTTTGCATACAGCCCAAACAGATCCACAGATGATGCAATCTCTATTGCACTCCACACTGCCCTTTCCCACCTGAACAAAAGGAACACTTATGTGAAAATGCTATTCATTGACTACAGCTCAACACCATAGTACAACTAAGCACCTCCCTCTGTTGTGTCGTTTGCACAACAGTGGTAGGCCTGATCACAAACAACGACGAGACAGCCTATAGGGAGGAGGTCAGAGACCTGGCTGTGTGGTGCCAGAATAACAACCTATCCCTCAATGTAGCCAAGGCTAAGGAGATGCTTGTGGACTACAGGAAAAGGAGGACCGAGCACGCCCCCATTCTCATCGACGGGGCTGTAGTGGAGCAGGTTGAGAGCTTTAAGTTCCTCGGTGTTCACGTCAACAACAAACTAGAATGATCGAAACACACCAAGACAGTCGTGAAGAGGGCACGACAAAGCCTATTCCCCCTCAGGAAACTAAAAAGATTTGGCATGGGTCCTGAGATCCTCAAAAGATTCTAGAGCTGCAACATCGAGAGCATTGCATCACTGCCTGGTATGGCAATTACTCGGCCTCTGACCGCAATGCACTACGGAGGGTAGTATGTACGACCCAGTACATCACTGGGGCTAAGCTGCCTGCCATCCAGGACCTCTACACCAGGCGGTGTCAGAGGAAGTGCCAAGTCTAGGACAAAAAGGCTTCTCAACAGTTTTTACTCCCAAGCCATAAGACTCCTGAACAGGTAATCAAATGGCTACCGGGACTATTTGCATTGTGTGCCCTCCCCCCAAACCCTCTTTTTTTGAAACATTTTTTTTACTTTTTTTTTTTTTTAGGCTGCTGCTACTCTGTTTATCATGTATGCATAGTCACTTTAACTATACATTCATGTACATACTACCTCAATTAGGCCGACCAACCAGTGCCCCCACCCATTGGCTAACCGGGCTATCTCCATTGTGTCCCACCCACCACCCCCTCTTTTTACGCTACTGCTACTCTCTGATCATCATATATGCATAGTCACTTTAACCATGTCTACATATCCATATCTACATGTACATACGACCTCAATCAGCCTAACTAACCGGTGTCTGTATGTAGCCTCGCTACTTTTATAGGCTCGCTGCTGTATATAGCCTGTCTTTTTACTGTTGTTTTATTTCTTTACTTACCTATTGTTCACCTAATACCTTTTTTGCGCTATTGGTTGGAGCCTGTAAGTAAGTATTTCAATGTTGTATTTGGCGCACGTGACAAACTTTGATTTGATTTGAGGCCGGTTGGACGTACTGCCAAATTCTCTAAAACAATTTTGGAGGTGGCTTATGGTAGAGAAATGAACGACAGCTCTGGTGGACATTCCTGCAGTCAGCATGCCAAATGCACACTCCCTCAACTTGAGACATCTGTGACATTATGTTGTGGCAAAACTGCACATTTAGGAGTGTCCTTTTATAGTCCCCAGCACAATGTGTGCGCCCCTGTGTAATGATCATGCTGTTTAATCAGTTTCTTAATATGCCACACCTTTCAAGTGGATGGATTATCTTGGCAAAGGATAAATGCTCAGTAACAGGGATGTAAAAGATTTTGTGCAAAAATAATTTAGAGAAAAAAGCTTTTTGTGCGTATGAAACATGGGACCAACACTTTACATGTTGCATTTACATTTTTGTTCAGTATACATAATGGTTGTACTCCTAATCAATTTAATTTCTTGAAGTCATTTGTTTTCAAGCCTCTTGTTCACGTGTCCCCTTCTTCCCTAAGACCTCTAGCTCACTCAGCCTCCTCGACCATTTTCCTATTTCACTAAACCCTTTATCTCAACATGCATTACTGGACCCTTCTGGATAATTGCATTAATTGTGAAACAACATAAACCCACTCACCTATAGGTGATGGAGGACTCTATGAGCTCGGCCACCACACTGACCACGCCCCAGGACCAGGTGGATGACCTCATCGTCCAGATAGCAGAAGAGAGTGGTCTGGAGGTGATGGACCAGCTCAGCCAGCTGCCTGCAGGAGCCACCTCATTGGGAGAGAGCTCCTCACGCTCACAACAGGAGAAGGAGGACCAGCTGTCTCGCAGGTACCCTAACAATGCAGCATTCACTGGTTACTGTGGGACATTTGACTTGTTTTCTAAATTAAGGAAATGTGTTGACAAACTATTCTCAAATTATTTGACTGTAAAGTAGTGTGCACACATGACTGTAAGTCGCTTTGGATAAAAGCGTCTGCTAAATGGCATATATTATTATTATATATTATAGTGTAGATTCTGGCTAGAGGTGTTGGTGCTATGATAGATCCCCTCTTTAATTATGCATAGTGATATTCCAATAATCAACATGCACATAGACAAGATTTTCATATAAATCAACAATTACACTTTTATTTACATTGCAGGTTGGCTGCTTTGCGGAACTAAACATCTCTCAACTATTCGCGAGACAGAAGGAGGCTTGACAACCGCTTGGAAACAAACAGCTGGGAGCTGTGTGATTCTATCAAACTGTTCATACCGTGAGGACCTAATGAGCCTATTGATTTCCATCCTCACGTCTATTTATATACACACTCACACTGTGGTGCTGAAAATACCACCTGAGAAGGCATGGGTCTCTCTCTTCCTCTCTCTCTTCCCCCTCTGTCTCTGTCTGTCTTTTTCTGTTGCACATCTTTTTCTCCCACCTTTCATTTTCCTTTTCCCATATCAGTCTTTCCATCTCTCACTCATTGTCTTATATTAATTAGGGATCCCTCAAATCAAAATAAAGTGTTATTTGTCACATCCTTCGTAAAACAACGGGTGTAGACCAACAGTGAAATGCTTAATTACGGGCCCTTCCCAACAATGCAGAGAGAAAAAATATCCCCCTTGGTTAGTTGTACTTGTGAATTTCAGTACATTGTCACATGACATATTTTTGGATTTATATTTGAATTGAGGGTTTTCCTGAGAACATGAAGAGTTTTGCAAAATGTCCAAATAGTATATTGGAAAAGGGTGTCTTAAAACACACATTTGTGTAATATATTGAAGCTTGGACCCCCAAAAGTTATTTATCTGGATTGTACCTATCAGATAAGATTAAATGAATATACATAGAATGAATAGAACGGACAAATCAAATCATTGACTTGAATGTAGAATATTATTTAGTGCTCTGATGTTTCCCAGTTTGCACGCTGTTTAGCACTAAACCACAGTCATCTCTTGACACACTGTATTGACAACACTAACAAACAAAATTAAGACACACTATTGTCTACTGCTTTCTCCTAACTCTTAAAAGAAATAATAATCTGACATATTGTCATTATTTCTATATAGAGGGAGGACAATTCTCAGTCATATTTTTTGTTTTCCTGATTATTTCTGTTAAAATATATTACTAATTCATGCCTATGTTATTTTACTTTGAATATGTGTGCCTTATTGGGATGCAGGAGTATGCATAGGTCTTCTTCTCGGTGCCTGGATGTATGTAGTTAGACAAATAGTGATTGATCCTATGTAAGGTTTTAATATTGAGGTTTTGGGACTATAAAGTTCTATCTGCCAAAATAATATTCTGAGATAATTTGCTTTAAAGTTCTGAACCCTCTTTGGTTTGAAGTGTGTTAGCAATTTTTTTATCTTGTATTCTTTTGAATTTAAAAACATGAATTGTGGTATTTAGAGTAGAGAACATTGAACCGAACAAGGCTATGTCAATAACATTTTGACAAGTGCAGATAGAGCCTTATAGTCCTGAACTCTTGAATTATGTTGCCATATAACAAGGATGTCCCCTTTCTGTCCACATCACATACAAACCAGAGATTTGGCTTCTGGAACTAAGACATTTTGGGAATACATTCCTTTCTTTTATTTTACATGGGAATAGTTATTAATACTCAAAGTTATGCAAGTTTTGCAGTATTTTGGTATATTTAGCCATCTGATATGAACATTTTGTTATTTCAACACTCAGGAAATGACAGCAGCATATGGCACCACAAGCAAACTGATAGACTTCTGGATTATCCTATGGTTGCAGCATTTGTAACCAGGAAACCATGTAACCAAGACATGAGTTCAACCATCAGACTGTGGGTGTTGTTTCAACACATCCTCAAATGCATGTTTTACTTTTTGCCAAAATAAGCTCACATACTGAAGAGTTCATGCTGTTAAAAAATTATCTGTGATGCTGTGAACATTTCTCTTTAGTGCTGCTTCACACAATTATTTTGCTTCCTTTTCTATGCGGAGGGATGGTCATTATTATTAGCCTTTCAGATTATATAACATACTTGCCGTCAGTAGAGATTGTTTATGTTATGCATTCATCTGATGTAAACAGGTCATGTAGGTAACTGTTGATGTCAGAGACCGACTTCTTATACTGTACATGCCTACTGTACAGCTTCAAAGTAAACCTCATTTCTCCCCATGGTCATACTGAAACAAGGGTCTAAATTGTCTACAATGGCTTCAGAAAGTATTCATACCCCTTGACTTATTCCACACTTTTATGTTACAGCCTGAATCCACTCAGGAACATTCAATGTCGTCTTGGTAAGCAACTAAGGTGTATATTTGGCCTTCTGTTTTAAGTTATTGTCCTGCTAAAAGGTGAATTTGTCTCCCAGTGTCTTTTGGAAAGCAGACTGAACCAGGTTTTCCTCTAGGATTTTGCCTGTGCTTAGCTCTCCTGTTTCATTTTAGTCCTTGCCAATGACAAGCATACCCATAACATGATGCAGCCACCACCATGCTTGAAAATAGGAAGAGTGGTACTCAGTGATGTGTTGGATTTGCCCCAAACATAACACTTTTTGTTCAGGACATAAAGTTAATTTCTTTGTCACATTTTTTTCCCCCAGGTTTACATTGCTGCCTTATAGCAAACAGGATGCATGTTTTGGAATATTTTTATTCTGTACAGGCTTTCTTCTTTTCACTTTACCAATTTGGTAAGTATTGTGGAGTAACTACAATGTTGTTGATCCATCCTCAGTTTTCTCCTTTCACAGCCATTAAACTAACTGTTTTAAACAAGTCACATTGGCTTCATGGTGAAATCTCTGAGTGGTTTCCTTCCTCTCCGGCAACTGAGTTAGGAAGGATGCCTATCTTTGTAGTGATATACCATGTAAAGTGTAATTAATAACTCCACCATGCTCTAAGAGAAATTCGATATCTGCTTATTTTTTATATTGACCCATCCACCAATAGGTGCCCTTCTTTGTGAGGCATTTGAAAACCTTCCTGGTCTTTGAGGTTGAATCTGTTTGAAATTCATTGCTCGCCTCGGGGACATTACCTCATCTCTGTACTCCACACATAATTATCGGTAGTCTTTCAAAAATCATGTTAAACATTATTATTGCACACAGAGTGAGTCCCTGCAACTTCCTATGTGACTTGTTAAGCACATTTTTACCCCTGAACTTATTTAGGCTTGCCATTACAAAGGGTCTGAATACTTATTGACTCAAGACATTTCAGCTTTTCATTTCTAATTAAATTGTAAACACTTCTAAAAGCGTAATTATACTTTTGACATGGGCTATTGTGTGTAGGTCAATGACAAATCTAAATTTAATCCATTTTAAATTCAGGCTGTGAAACAATAAAATTGTGGAAAAAAATAAAGGGTGTGATTACTTTCTGAAGGCACTAGGTGTGTATGGAATCTTAAGAGGTTTTTTTCCTGTGTCTTTTGTGCGGTATATTATCTGCCCTGTGGCTCTTAACTATCACTCTGTGAAATGTCTGGAGAGCTCTCCAGTTCAGCAGGTTGTTGGCTTAAATGCTTTCACAGAAGACCAGACCTCTCCCTTTTTTCTTGAAACCTCTGAGTCATGAGTCAAAGTAGGCCACATACTGCACAATAGATAACTGCACTCTTTTATCAATACTATGAAAGTAGCTACACTCACTATGAACGATTAAATAGCTTTCTCAGAAAAAATGCTGACTGGACTCACTTAACCTATTAAAAAGTCAGGTAAGACACTTCATGCTATGAATCCATTAATCTTATGTGATGTGCCCTTGCTATTCAGAGAGCACAGGGGGTTCCCTTACATCATGCGAATGGTGGTATCAAATTTCACAATTCCATTTGTTGTGTATGAATGTCTGTATGTGACCTGGAACTGGATACTGTGCAATGTGTGTGTTCATGGTCACTCTTTTTGCTCAGTGATCAAATATGCAGCGGTCCAAAGATCAAGAGAATTTGATAGTGAAACATGTTCCTGTAGTGGCTCATCAAGCTTCCGTTGCAGCATGGTCTTATAGACTTGACAAGTTTCTCCATAGATAAAACCATAAAGGTTACAAAATCTCAAGTTGCCTACTACGTTTAACCTAGATTTCCTATAGCACACAGGATGTGTTATTCAAGAGCTTACCAGACATCAAATATCTGGTACTAGAACAGACTAGCTTGAACACCTTAAATCCACCCTTCTGCTCGACAAACATACCAGGTGCTCCCCCTCTCACACACTGCTGAACAAAAATATAAACGCAACATGTAAAGTTTTAGTGTCATGTTTTATGAGCTGAAATAAAAGATCCCAGAAATGTTCCGTATGCAGAAGAAGCTTATTTCTCTGAAATTTTGTGCACACATTCTTTTACATCCCTGTTAGTGAGCATTTATCCTTTGCCAAGAAAATCCATCCACCTGACAGATTAAACAGCATGATCATTACACAGGTGCACCTTGTGCTGGGAACAATAAAAGGCCACTCTAAAATGTGCAGTTTTGTCACACAACACAGTGCCACAGATGTCTAACATTTTGAGGGAGTGTGCAATTGGCATACTGACTGCAGGAATGACAACCAGAGCTGTTGCCAGATAATTTATTGTTAATTTCTCAACCATAAGCCACCTCTAACATTATTTTAAAGAATTTGGCAGTACGTCCAACCGGCCTCATAACCGCAGACCACGTGTATGGCATTGTGTGGTTGAGCAGTTTGATGATGTCAACTTAGTGAACAGAGTGTCCCATGGTGGTGGAGTTATGGTATGAGCAGGCATAAGCTACGGACAATGAACACAATTGCATTTGTTGCTGGCAATTTGAATGCATAGAGATACCGTGACGAGATCCTGAGGCCCATTGTCATGCCATTCATCCGCCGCCATCATGATAATGCATGGCCCCATGTCGCAAGAATCTGTACACAATTCCCTGAAAGCTGAAAATGTCCCAGTTCTGGATTGCATACTCACCAGAGCATTGAGCATGTTTGGGATGCTCTGGAACGATGCATACGACAGCGTGTGGTCACGCTAGATACTGACTGGTTTTCTGATCCACGCCCCTACTTTTGTTTTTTAAAGGTATCTGTGAACAACAGATGCATATTAGTATTTTCAGTCATATAAAATCCATAGATTAGGGCCTAATCAATATATTTCAATTGACTGATTTCTTTATGCGAACTGTAACTCAGTAAAATATTTGACATTGTTGCGTATTTTTGTTCAGTATAAGAAAACAAGCTCCCTTGCCCTGCTTGAATGCATTATTTATTGCATAAATCATGTGTGTGATGCCACCCTTACAAAAAAAGATTGCAGTAATTTTGAAGTCTAACTACAGTTACAGTGCAATTCCTTGGAATTGCTGAGTTATTCAGCAATTACTGCTTCCAAAATACCACAATTGCCTAGTTACTGCACTTTAACTGCAGTTTCAAAACTGCAATCTTTTTTTGTAAGGGCAGAATAACTAAATAAAGGAAAATATCTCCAGCCACAATGAACTGCAGTTTATATGTTTTGGACTATGTTTATCTTATTCCACCATTTTCCTTTAGTCAACATAACATGACCACAGCATTTTGCAGTGGGTCCTCCCCCATAAATAAACGGTGTATCCTCTATGATGCTGAGAATGCAGCCCACGCATGGAAGAAAGAACACCCCCGCAATTAGATTTTTCTCAAGTGACGTTGGTGCTTATTTTGGTAAGAGACCTAGAGAGTCAACGCAAAAAAGAGAGTTAACGCTATGGGCTTCTCTGATTGGATTAAAATAAGTCTTAGCGAGTGAGTGAAATAAGAGAAGAAATCAGGGGAAAACGGCGGTGGTGACAGTTGGCATAGAGACAATAAAAACCGGAATTCGAGGCGAAGGTTCGCCGAGGCAGATATTTCTTCTTAGCACGAAAAAATGATTCGTGTATCGTCTGATATCGGTCAAATATGACAGCAATTTTGTTTATTGGAATTTAAGCAGCGTTCAAGTCGGATGGGGCGGGGTGATGTTTAAATTCCGGTAGAAAGAGAGCAAGAACACGGGTGAAGCTAAATGGGTACCAGAAGGAATGTAGACCCCGCTACATACGTAGCTGTTGTATCAGGGGATCTGAGAAGTTTTTATCGCGTTCTGTAAAAGGGAGGCGGTTTAAGACGGACTGAAGAGGTCGCAGGCTGGGGAGCAGCGTGTATTTGCGGCGCACCTAACAATGAGGACGCTATTTGCATTCTGTTGTCTCTTCTTGATAACGAGAGGAACAGATCCGCCAACGGAGGGCAGGTCCCTGACAGACAACAACAACATGAACGTGACGGCCGACAGTAACAGAAGGTATATACAAATCGGGGACGGGACCTCCCAAGAATTTGAGTTTCCCGAAAACACTAAGGGCGTGATTGTAATCTCCAGTCAATACCGAAGCGCCGTAAGTACGAAGGGCCGCGAGAGCTGGAAGCAGACGGTCAATGTAAGCTCCTTGGACTCGGAGGTTCTTTCCATCCTGAATGTAAGTAACAGTCATGCGGGGCCCGTGAAGAGTTTCATTATCAGCATAAAGTCTGGGTTACCGGGTCGGGCACAACTGCTCATCCAGCTATTGGAGTTGGACCAGGATTCTTTCCCTGTTGTAATTGAAGAAAGGACAGACTACTGCGTCAGGGTGGCGCCTGGCAGGGATGACCCAGCTGCCGGGCTCATACAGTCAGGCGTGCTGTCCCACTTTTCTGAGAACCCTGTCCTATTTGCCTTGCTGCCGCTCATCTTCATCAACAAGTGTGCCTTCGGGTGCAAGGTAGAGGTAGAGGTGCTGAGGGGTCTCCTGCGGAAGCCTGTGCCCCTCCTCTTGGGGGTTGCAGGGCAGTTCCTGGTCATGCCACTGTACGCCTATGGTCTGTCCAGGCTTTGTTCCCTGCCAAAGGCCCTCTCCCTGGGCCTGGTCATCACATGCTCTGCCCCGGGCGGCGGCGGAGGCTACCTCTACAGCCTGCTACTGGGCGGGGACGTCACCCTGGCCATCTCCATGACCCTGGTGTCCACAGTTGTAGCTGCAGCAGCCATGCCCCTGTGCTCTGCCCTGTACGGCAGGCTACTGGGTGTCCACGCTGCCCTCCACGTGCCCTTTATCAAGATCCTGGGCACCCTTCTCTTCATTGCCATCCCCATCTCACTGGGCATGCTGGTGAAGCTACGTCTGCCCAAACTGACCCGCGTGCTTCTGGCACTGATCCGGCCCTTCAGCTTCGTGCTCATCGTGGGTGGCATCTTCATGGCCTACCAGATGGGGGCGTCTATCCTGGCCAACGTGAGACCTCAGATAGTGGTCGCGGGGGTGACCGTGCCCCTGTTTGGGCTGCTGCTAGGGTTTGGGATGGGGAAGCTGGCAGGGCTGGCAGTGCCACAGAGGAAGACGGTCAGTATTGAGGTGGGGGTGCAGAACAGTCTCTTGGCGCTGGCGGTTATGCAGCTGTCGTTCCGGCGGGCGGAGGCTGACTTTGCGTCCCAAGCGCCCTTCATAGTGGCGCTCAGCAGCACCTCTGAGATGCTCCTCATCGTCCTCGGTCACTTTGCCCATCGAAAGTTCTGTACCCCCACCACCCGGACTGAAACCTGATTGTAGACAAAGTTTCTGTTCTTAGCCAAACCTGTGGAGGTCCCAGAGCGTTGGCTACAAATCACACACAACAATATGAAAACAATCTTTGACATTGACACTGTGTACACAGGACAGCGAATGGACATTTTAAATAATGTATTTTTTCTTGAAACCAAAGGCCTTTTCCCGCTAACCCCCTTTTTTCTTCATTTTTTAATGAGATTGTACTGAAGAGTACCTCATGTAAATAGGCCGAAAGAAAAACCTATTAAAGAAAATATATTTTTCTATAAAACATTTTTTTGTAATTGAAATGATTGATTTGTTTACAAGAGATCTATGTGTCAAAGGAATGGGAATGGTTTTGAAAACGGATTGTTTGTCAGATGGAAACGTATGGTGTTTGAAAACTACTGTTACTAATTTTGTTGTTGTTCTGGATTCAAATATGGTTTTCAAATATGGTTTTCTAAGAGTCCATGTACTTTATAAAGAGGAGACGTAAAGAAATAAAAGCATTCATAAAAGCAGTCTTGAGTTTGTCCAAGGAGGATCTTTATTTAAACAAGGAATCTTAACACTGAGACGTACTAAAGTAAAAATTGTGCTGCAGCACAGCTGAGCAATATAGCCAGTACCTTTGTTTCTGAGGGTGTTTCCGTGACAATATTTGCCTGTGCATAATATTTGTGGACTGATTAACAGGTTTCTTTGTGTGTGCCAATGCGAGGACATTTGCATGTGTCTTTGCATTGTGTATTTGCATTTGTATTATAACAATCTCGTAACACATCTATGTTTGCATGTTATGTGGTTACCTAATGTTTCTAAGCCTTTTTACTCCTGAAATGGAGGTTGTAGTTTTCAATATACATTTTTTTGTGTAGTACATAGGTCTTTGTGAGAGGGCATGTTATGACTGGAATGAACGTGATTTTTCGGCAGGTGAAATATGCTCATACAGTCATAATAGCTGCCTACAGTGATTTTGAAAAGTATTCAGACCCCTTGACTTTTCACCCATTTTGTTATGTTATGGCTTTATTCTAAAATGGATAAAACAATTTAAACTCAGCAATGTATACACAATACCCCATAATGACAAAGCAAAAACAGGTTTTTAGAAAATGTCGCTAATTTATTAAAAATCAAAAACAGAAATACCTGATTTACATAAGTGTTCAGACCCTTTGCTATGAGACTCAAAATTGAGCTCAGATACATCCTGTTTCCATTGATCATCCTTGAGATGTTTCTACAACTTGATTGGAGTCCAGCTGTGTGAAATTCAATTGATTGGATATGATTTGGAAAGGCACACTCCTGTCTATATAAGGTCCCACAGTTGACAGTGTATGTCAGAGTAAAAACCAAGCCATGAGGTCGAAGGAATGGTCCATAGAGCTTCGAAACAGGATTGTGTTGAGGCACAGATCTGGGGAAGGGTACCAAAACATGTCTGCAACATTGAAGATCCCCAAGAACACAGTGGCCTCCATCATTCTTAAATGGAAGAAGGTTGAAACCACTAAGACTCTTCCTAGAGCTGGCTGCCCAGCCAAACTTAGCAATTGGGGGAGAAGGGCCTTGGTCAGGGAGGTGACCAAGAACTTGATGGTCCCTCTGCACTCTGACAGACCTCCAGAGTTCCTCTGTGGAGATAGGATAACCTTCCAGAAGGACAGCCATCTCTGCAGCACTCCACAAATCAGGCCTTTATGGTAGTGTGACTAGACAGAAGCCACTCCTCAGTATTAGGCACATGACAGCCCACTTGGAGTTTGCCAAAAAGGCACCTAAAGACTCTCAGATCATGAGAAACAAGATTCTCTGGTGTGATAAAACTCAGATTGAACTCTTTGGCCTGAATTCTTAAGCGTCATGTCTGGAGGAAACCTGGCACCATCCCTACGGTGAAGCATGGTGGTGGCAGCATCATGCTGTGGGGATGTTTTTCAGCGGCAGGGGCAGGGAGATTAGTCAAGATTGAGGGAAAGATGAATGGAGCAAAGTACAGAGAGGTCCTTGAAGAAAATCTGCTTCCAGAGCGCTCAGGACCTCAGACTGGGGTGAAGGTTCACCTTCCAACAGGACAATGACCCTAAGCACACAGCCAAGACAATGCAGGAGTGGCTTCGGGACAAGTCTCTGAATGTCCTTGAGTGGCCCAGCCAGAGCCCCGACTTGAAGCTGATCGAACATATCTGGAGAGACCTGAAAATAGCTGTGCAGCCACACTTCCCATCCAACCTGACAGCGCTTGAGAGGATCTGCAGAGGAGAATGGGAGAAACTCTCCAAATGCAGGGGTGCCAAGCATGTAGCGTAATACCCAAGAAGACTCGAGGATGTAACCGCTGCCAAAGGTGCTTCAACAAAGTACTGAGTAAAGGACCTGAATACTGTAAATGTGATGAGTTTTTACATTTTTTACAAAAATTCTCAAAAACAGTTTTTGCTTTGTCATTATGGGTTATTATGTGTCAAGTGATGGGGGATAAAACAATTGATTCCATTTTAGAATAAGGCTATAACGTAACATAATTTGGAAAAAGTCAAGGCATCGGAATACTTTCCCGAATGCACTCTATGTATTCATTTTCTGGCAAAAGCAAAACTGACACCTTAGGGGAGTGAACGTTTTGTAAAAGGCATTTTTGTAAGTGCTTATCCCTTTTACACCACTCAAGTATTTTAATTACTGTGTTTCTCTGCCTATTTGTAGTGGGAAACGGCATTGGAGCTTGGTTTTGGCACAAGACGTGGGAGCTCAGGAAAGTAGCATGTATGCTGAAGTCTATGGGCTGAACTCTGTTGTTTGAAGGGGCTTGGTCAATATTCGCATACTTCAACTGCTGAGCGAAGTGGGGAGCCACTGTATTTTGTTTTCCTGTAAATGAGACCTGATAGTTAAAACAGTAAATTAAGATATAACTCAACTATCCCCAAAATCATTAACTGTTTCCTTGTTCCTGTCAATTATTGACACTTTTCTATTGGAAAACAGGTAGGGGTTTATGGGTAAAGTTGTATTTTGGGAAACAATAGTAAAATCCTAGAATACTTTTGTGGCAAGTCCATCTTGTGTTTCCATTACAAATTGCCATATACTGAAAACCTGTTTTGTTTTCCAATCGCAACTAACTCTAATCTAAAACGAATGGATTAACACACGTTGAAGCCGATGGGAAATGTTTACATGACTCTGTTTACATTGTGTTCTGGACCCCCCTGTACAGTGTCATAAGCCTTGCATATCAATTACACTCAAATGCACAACATATCGTCCATTTAATTAATATACCTGCTGTTGGACCAATTTTTAGCCAAAGGTATTTTAAGGATTTGAAGTGTTGCATGAAAATGATGTAAATTCACATGGTGAGTTACAATCATGCCACTACCAATGGGAGTCATCCCCCCCCTTGGGTTGTACCGTGTCGGAGATCTTTGTGGGCTATACTCGGCCTTGTCTCAGGATGGTAAGTTGGTGGTTGAAGATTTCCCTCTAGTGGTGTGGGGGCTGTGCTTTGGCAAAGTGGGTGGGGTTATATCCTTCCTGTTTGGCCCTGTCCGGGGGTGTCCTCGAATGGGGCCACAGTGTCTCCTGACCCCTCCTGTCTCAGCCTCCAGTATTTATGCTGCAGTAGTTTATGTGTCGGGGGGCTAGGGTCAGTTTGTTTATCTGGAGTACTTCTCCTGTCCTATTCGGTGTCCTGTGTAAATCTAAGTGTGCGTTCTCTAATTCTCTCCTTCTCTCTTTCTTTCTCTCTCTCGGAGGACCTGAGCCCTAGGACCATGCCCCAGGACTACCTGACATGATGACTCCTTGCTGTCCCCAGTCCACCTGGCCATGCTGCTGCTCCAGTTTCAACTGGCCTGGGCCCTAGGACCATGTCCCAGGACTACCTGACATGAGGACTCCTTGCTGTCCCCAGTCCACCTGGCCATGCTCCTGCTCCAGTTTCAACTGTTCTGCCTTACTATTATTCAACCATGCTGGTCATTTATGAACATTTGAACATCTTGGCCACGTTCTGTTATAATCTCCACCCTGTACAGCCAGAAGAGGACTGGCCACCCCACATATGCTCTCTCTAATTCTCTCTTTCTTTCTCTCTCTCGGAGGACCTGAGCCCTAGGACCGTGCCCCAGGACTACCTGACATGATGGCTCCTTGCTGTCCCCAGTCCACCTGACTGTGCTGCTGCTCCAGTTTCAACTGTTCTGCCTTATTATTATTTGACCATGCTGGTCATTTATGAACATTTGAACATCTTGGTCATGTTCTGTTATAATCTCTACCCGGCACAGCCAGAAGAGGACTGGCCACCCCACATAGCCCGGTTCCTCTCTAGGTTTCTTCCTAGGTTTTGGCCTTTCTAGGGAGTTTTTCCTAGCCACCGTGCTTTTACACCTGCATTGTTTGCTGTTTGGGGTTTTAGGCTGGGTTTCTGTACAGCACTTTGAGATATCAGCTGATGTACGAAGGGCTATATAAATAAATTTGATTTGATTTGATTTGTGTCAATGCATGCATGTCTCTTTCCCTCTCTCTCACTGCCATGCACCCCCTGTCTGTAATTTCAATGAAAGGCTCAACAGCTGCTCAGCCTCACTTGCAATGGTAATTTCAGATTTCAGCCCATGCATTCCACCTCGTATTCTGCTGCACAGAGACAGACGGAGACATAGGGCCTAAACTATTTCACAGATACACACTATATACTCTAATTTACCTGGTATGATATTTCTCTTCTTGGTGCTACAGAGCCAAGAGGTTACCATATGAGCTGTGTGGTTTGTAAAATCCTACGCAAACTAAGCAAAGTGCCCCTTTGTAAGTTGTACTTTGAGGAAATGCCTAAAGTGTCACTTCCATTAGAGAAATGGGTGAAGTACCTGCTGTGGGTGCAAGGACAGTGTCACGTCCACTTGAGTGACAGCTCAGATTGTTTCTCCCAGGTAATAGTGTCCACTGTACTTTTCAGGTTGACAGGTGATTACATGACACTGTTCCAGCAGCTGCAGTATTTACACTTCCTATGCTGTGGTTTAGTGACACAATAGGGAAGGAAACACTTAACAATTCATGAGACAGATGGGATTACATTTTAATGAGTTGTTTTCACCTTCTATGAGCAGGTTTCTTGCCGCAGTGCCAGGGTGTCCAGGAAAACATGGGTGGAATTCCCAGGAAATCCTCAAAAATATTCTCATTCGTGTGTGCTTGTATCTCCAGTAGGCCTATTCACTGGAACGACAAACAAAGGAAGACTGTCTGAAGGGCATCTTATGTTCAAACTTTTGCATATGAGCCATCTTAGAGACAGATACAATTATGAACCAGGGCTAGTCTCATCTGGTCCATCGACGGTATGGATGGATAGCTCATAGTCATAGCTGTACTGAAATTGCCTTCAAGTTGATGTTCTTGCTGCATTGGTGCTGTTTATTTATTTAACCTTTATTTAACTAGGCAAGTCAATTAAGAACAAATTCTTATTTTCAATGACGGCCTAGGAACAGTGGGTTAACTGCCTGTTCAGGGGCAGAACGAGGAACAACTTAACAGAGGAACATTCTGTTCAAGTGACTAAACAATGTGTCTGTTTAGAGTAATATACTGTAGTACCTCACATTACTGCTGTCGCAGACATTTTCATCATCCCAGTGACAGTGTAGCTCTAATGGACTAGCTGGTGCTATTTACCTTCAACAGATCGATCAGCAAGAGAGACAGACTGAAATGTTAGCCTTGTCAACCCTGATAATACATTCATCTGTTTGTCCCATGTCCTGTCGGAGGAGATTGATATTTAGATGGTCATTAAAATTGCCTCTGTTCATTGTGTTAAGATGCATTTAATCAAAATAATTAGCTATTAGTTTGAATTCATAAAATACTTTTGGATGGATACATGTTGGATCGATGCGGTTGGAGGGAATTTATTTTCCTGTTAATACTGAATTTATTACTAATTATTAAACTTGATGTATTTCTTACTATATTTTTTTCTTTTGAGTGGCAGCATACAGGTTTTGTGAACTTATAATGGGGTGGCAGGGTAGCCTAGTGGTTAGAGCGTTGGACGAGTAACTGGAAGGTTGCAAGTTCAAACCCCCGAGCTGACAAGTTACAAATCTGTTGTTCTGCCCCTGAACAGGCAGTTAATCCACTGTTCCTAGGCCATCATTGAAAATAAGAATTTGTTCTTAACTGACTTGCCTAATTAAATAAAGGTATAAAAAAAAATGTGAAATGGGAATGTACCTGTAACATTATCCATTTTTCCCATTCTTTTCTGCAGATCCTCTCAAGCTCTGTCAGGTTGGATGTTGAGTGTCGCTGCACAGCTATTTTCAGGTCTCTCCAGAGATGTTTGATCGGCTTCAAGTCGGGGCTCTGGCTGGGCCAGTCAAGGACATTCAGAGACTTGTCCTGAAGCCACTCCTGCATTCTCTTGACTGTTTGTTTATGGTCGTTGACCTGTTGGAAGGTGAACTTTCACCCCAGTCTGAAGTCCAGAGTGCTCTGGAGCAGGTTTTGATCAAGGCTCTTTCTGTACTTTGCACCGTTCATCTTTCCCTCAATCCTGACCAATTTCCCAGTCTCCGCCACTGAAAAACATCACCACAGCATGATGCTGCCACCACCATGCTTCACCGTAGGGATGGTGCCTGATTTTCTCCAGACATGACGATTGGCATTCAGGTCAAAGAGTTCAATGTTGGTTTCATCAGACCAGAGAATCTTGTTTTTCATGGTCTTAGAGTCCTTTAGGTGCCTTTTTGGCGAACTACAAGTGCGCTGTCATTTGCCTTTTACTGAGGAGTGACTTCCGTTTGGCCACTCTACCATCAAGGCCTGATTTGCTAGAGTGCTTCAGAGATGGTTGTCCCTCTGGAAGGTTCTCCCATATCCACAGAGGAACTCTGGAGCTCTGTCAGAGTGACCATCAGGTTCTTGGTCACCTCCCTGACCAAGGTCCTTCTCCCCCGATTTCTCAGTTAGGCCGGGCGGCCAGCTCTAGGAAGAGTCTTGGTAGTTCCAAGCTTCTTCCATTTAAGAATGATGTAGGGCACTGTGTTCTTGGGGACCTTTAATGCTGCAAAATCGTTTTTGGTACCCTTCCCCAGATCTGTGCCTCAACACAATCCTGTCTCTGAGCTCTACGGACAATTCCTTCAACCTCAGGGCTGGGCTTTTGCTCTGACTTGCACTCTCAACTGTCAGACCTTATATAGACAAGTGTGTGCCTTTCCAAATCATTTCCAATCAATTGAATGTACTACAGGTGAATTCTAATCAAGTTGTAGAAATATCTCAAGGATGATCAATGGAAACAGCATGCACCTGAGATCAATTTCGAGTCACATAACAAAGGGTATAATATTATGTAAATAAGTTATTTTGTTTTTTATTGTTAATACATTAGCAAACATTTCTAAAAACCTGTTTTCACTTTGTCATCATGGGGTATTGTGTGTAGATTGTAATCCATTTTAGAATAAGGCTGTAACGTATCAAAATGTCTAAAAAGGGAAGAGGTCTGAATACTTTCTGAATAAAGTGTACATACATTATTATCTGCCATTCACCTCACATCAGTCTGTACATCCAACCATGTATTGTGTTGCAGCTGTGGTAACGGTGTTGGTGCGAGCTGCTTTTGACGAGACCATGCAGGAGGCTCTCCCCGGTTTGCTGTTCAGTGCTGGATGACATGCTCTCCTGTGAGTTTGAATGTCCCCTCTCATTGCAGCTCGAAACTGCTTTCAATAGACAGAGGCTGTATCTTATCCAACTGCTAATATTCATTTCTGAACCTGTGTTTTTGTTATTTTTAGGTGTGCTGGATACTGGTGAAACAGCAGCGGAATGATGGTGAAGTGGAAAAGGCTGCTAATCAAACAGAATTCTAAAACATACATAATAATCCATAATATTCACTCTTGTATGTATCTCTTTTTGTTGGAAAAGGGTACAGATGTTTGATGCTTCCTTGTGTGGTGTGTCCATCACCTGATGCACTGCGCTGTTTCTTCTCCCACTCTGTCTCATACACTCACCTACAGACTGAAAGTTAAAATCACAGAATATGTTATCATTCACATCTCTCTTTAATATAGGGCCTCTTGTAAAACAGCCATCTATATCATCTGTGTTCTCCTCTACCTATATTCTACATAGTATTTAATACCATTGCCATGCAAAGAGAGCAGGGCTTTGCTAAAAACCTGCATACTGTTGACCTCCTTGTTTCGTAATGTAAATGGCTGGTGCTCTGTTCTAAAGAAACATCTATATATACCTTAGTACATCTATAAATACATTACCATGTCTGGCTAATGTGAGCTGCTCTTACAAATATGTATTTTGTCATGTAGTTGTTTGTGAGGTATTGGTGTGTATGGGTGTGACTGACCACATACATCTGAAGTGAATGATGATGTACCTGTGGGTGTGAGTTATGGCATTAGGGTGTTTTTACAGGACATTGTGAAATTACAGTAGGGTATGTTAAAACAGGTCTATAGAAAAACAAGTGTGACCTTATAATAGAGAGTTGTGATGTGACTGTATCTGTGGTGTGATATAACATCTATCCCTTTCTCTTTCTCTGTCCTAGTTGGCAGTGATATTCAAGGTAGAGGAGCTGCTTTCTCAACTGCAGTAAGTACTGGAGACTCGTGAGGTTAACTGGAAGCATGTGCTCTCCTGTCTCTCCACCCTGCTTGTGTACAATCCAAACACCCAGCCAAGCCTCAAAGGCACACACACACACACACACACACACACACACACACACACACACACACACACACACACACACACACACACACACACACACACACACACACACACACACACACACACACACACACACACACACACACACACACACACACACACACACACACACACACACACACACACACACACACACACACACACACACACACACACAGAGACACACGCACACACACACACACACACACACACACATAGACACTTAGTCTTTGTGTTTTCCCCTCATACAGTGAAGACAAAGTGGAATCTCAATTCAATGGCTCAGACACAACAGGCATGTGGCAGGGTCTACAGTCAATCACGGACTACAAGAAGGAACCCAGCCCAGTCACGGACCAGGATGTCTTGCTCCCAGGCAGACTAAATAACTTTTTTGCCCGCTTTGAGGACAATACAGTGCCCCTGACACGGCCTGCAACGAAAACATGCGGTCTCTCCTTCACTGCAGCCGAGGTGAGTAAGACATTTAAACGTGTTAACCCTCGCAAGGCTGCAGGCCCAGACGGCATCCCCAGCCCCGCCCTCAGAGCATGCGCAGACCAGCTGGCCGGTGTGTTTACGGACATATTCAATCAATCCCTATACCAGTCTGCTGTTCCCACATGCTTCAAGAGGGCCACCATTGTTCCTGTTCCCAAGAAAGCTAAGGTAACTGAGCTAAACGACTACCGCCCCGTAGCACTCACTTCCGTCATCATGAAGTGCTTTGAGAGACTAGTCAAGGACCATATCACCTCCACCCTACCTGACACCCTAGACCCACTCCAATTTGCTTACCGCCCAAATAGGTCCACAGACGATGCAATCTCAACCACACTGCACACTGCCCTAACCCACCTGGACAAAAGGAATACCTATGTGAGAATGCTGTTCATCGACTACAGCTCGGCATTCAACACCATAGTACCCTCCAAGCTCGTCATCAAGTTCGAGACCCTGGGCCTCGACCCCGCCCTGTGCAACTGGGTACTGGACTTCCTGATGGGCCGCCCCCAGGTGGTGAGGGTAGGCAACAACATCTCCTCCCCGCTGATCCTCAACACGGGGGCCCCACAAGGGTGCGTTCTGAGCCCTCTCCTGTACTCCCTGTTCACCCACGACTGCGTGGCCACGCACGCCTCCAACTCAATCATCAAGTTTGCGGACGACACAACAGTGGTAGGCTTGATTACCAACAACGACGAGACGGCCTACAGGGAGGAGGTGAGGGCCCTCGGAGTGTGGTGTCAGGAAAATAACCTCACACTCAACGTCAACAAAACTAAGGAGATGATTGTGGACTTCAGGAAACAGCAGAGGGAACTCCCCCCTATCCACATCGATGGAACAGTAGTGGAGAGGGTAGCTAGTTTTAAGTTCCTCGGCATACACATCACAGACAAACTGAATTGGTCCACTCACACTGACAGCGTCGTGAAGAAGGCGCAGCAGCGCCTATTCAACCTCAGGAGGCTGAAGAAATTTGGCTTGTCACCAAAAGCACTCACAAACTTCTACAGATGCACAATCGAGAGCATCCTGGCGGGCTGTATCACCGCCTGGTACGGCAACTGCTCCGTCCTCAACCGTAAGGCTCTCCAGAGGGTAGTGAGGACTGCACAACGCATCACCGGGGGCAAACTACCTGCCCTCCAGGACACCTACACCACCCGTTGTTACAGGAAGGCCATAAAGATCATCAAGGACATCAACCACCCGAACCACTGCCTGTTCACCCCGCTATCATCCAGAAGGCGAGGTCAGTACAGGTGCATCAAAGCTGGGACCGAGAGACTGAAAAACAGCTTCTATCTCAAGGCCATCAGACTGTTAAACAGCCACCACTAACATTGAGTGGCTGCTGCCAACACACTGTCATTGACACTGACCCAACTCCAGCCATTTTAATAATGGGAATTGAGGGGAAATGATGTAAATATATCACTAGCCACTTTAAACAATGCTACCTTATATAATGTTACTTACCCTACATTATTCATCTCATATGCATATGTATATACTGTACTCTACATCATCGACTGCATCCTTATGTAATACATGTATCACTAGCCACTTTAACTATGCCACTTTGTTTACTTTGTCTACACACTCATCTCATATGTATATACTGTACTCGATACCATCTACTGTATGCTGCTCTGTACCATCACTCATTCATATATCCTTATGTACATATTCCTTATCCCCTTACACTGTGTATAAGACAGTAGTTTTGGAATTGTTAGTTAGATTACTTGTTGGTTATCACTGCATTGTTGGAACTAGAAGCACAAGCATTTCGCTACACTCGCATTAACATCTGCTAACCATGTGTATGTGACAAATAAAATTAGATTTGATTTGATTTGATTTGGTTTAAGGCTAGTCCTCTCAGAGTTTAGTTAGTGGCTACTAGAATACCAATATGTTTGTCCCTCTCTTAGACAAAGTTGACTTCTCTCCTGTCTTCCTGGATGTGTTTCGGCGGTGCCAGTGTAACGGATGTGAAACGGCTAGCTTAGTTAGCGGTGCGCGCTAAATAGCGTTTCAATCGGTTATGTCACTTGCTCTGAGACCTTGAAGTAGTAGTTCCCCTTGCTCTGCAAGGGCCGCGGCTTTTGTGGAGCGATGGGTAACGATGCTTCGACGGTGACTGTTGTCGATGTGTGCAGAGGGTCCCTGGTTCGCGCCCGGGTATGGGCGAGGGGACGGACGTAAAGTTATACTGTTACACCGGCAGTTACCATTGGAACAGTAAGAAGTCTGTGGTTTTCCTGCTGAAGTTCCTGTCGGACATAAGTGTCCTTTGACCCCCGCAGTACCTGAAGGTCAGGTGACAGATACTCTGGCTCTGCTTTAACACTTTACTGCTGGACTGGGCCTTTAGTCAGACTGGTTCCCTTGCCAAGACCAGACTGGCTGACCTGAAGGTAGGGCCTAGAGAGTCACTGAACCAGTATGTGAGGCGTATATGGATCAGCTGAGACAACCCAGTTATTCCAATGTATCTAACTCTGACTGGTTGACTTACCATACCACAAACCCTCTCATTCAGCAGCTCATTCATCTCCTCTCCTCCAGCTGTATGAACAGGGTCCCCCTCTCTCTGTCTGCAGGAGATTGGCCTTTATGAGGATGTCTCTAGGGCAGGAGCTCTTGTGCAGGTTTGAGCGCCCTCTGCTGGTTGTGTCTCTTCAATTAATGTTTTTCATGTGTTAATTATGTGTGTATCAGTCTTGTGTGTTTGTGTGCAATCTTCCTTCTCAGCCCCAGTGTCAGGCAGGTCAGGATGTGGACAAGGCAGTCTCTTTGTTTGAGAGCACAGGAAGGATATCTGCCACAGTCATCATGGAGGGCTGGTAGGTACCCTAAAAATATAGCATCAAAATGCTGCATAACTCTCACAAATCACCTATTGAGATCAATGTACCGATGACTTATACATGTCGTATTGTGTTCTGCACTGTGTCTTTTTGTATGTGTCGCCACACTTGCACTGTTTTCCTACTCCAGCATGTTCAGAAGGCCATATTTCCTGACTCGTTTTCTCCCTCCTAACTCCACGTGTGGTAAGACTTATTCTCTCTTGCTTTAAAATGAATGGATTTTATTGAATGGTGTGTTCACATGCTCTGTCCAGGTATTGTATTCGTTGTCTCTGTCCAGTCAGCTGCATGCAAAGCCTGAAATAAGGATGAATTTCATAGATTCACTCAAAAAGTAAGTTCTGGTATTCACACTCACAGCCATACAACCACTGACTGAACACACAGTTTTCTGTTATCGCTTTGAGTCTGATACAGATGTTTTGTGTATGTTGATTCCAGTTGTTTGTTCAAATAGTTAAACAAAAACACACACACACACATACAAATCAAACCAGTCTTATTATCTCTGACTTGACAGAGTTGTCTGGCCAGGATCTTCCACACGTTGAGTATTGTGTTCCCTGAATGTGCTGAGGAACTGGTTGGCCAGACAATCATCAAGCTTCATGTAGATGAGTCGACTTCCCCTGAGCTGCACAATAAAGTCGGAAGGAATGCCAGGAACTGCCAACTGTCCTCCTGTCTCTGCATTTCTCCCTCTCTTCTTCTTCTTCTACTGTTTTTCTCCTCTTTTTCTGCTCTGTCTCAACTATTTAGTTTCCTACTCTATTTGTCTGTCGTTCTAGTTATTTCTGATGCCACACTCACTGTTTCAGTCTCTCACACTGTCTGTCTGTCCTGTCTATGTTCAGGTGGAGAACATGATCCTCAGGAGCTTCTGCCAGAGACTTTTGGACGCCTCCGGAATAAGAAATAATACAGAATTGTCACTACTTGATTTTCTTTCCAGTCCATCTGCACATAGTTGTGTATATTATGTTCTTCTTAGCCTCCACAAGTGTAACTGCAAGTCAGCTTAAAACTGCACTTCTCTCCTTTGAGCTTAATGTGCTCTGTGACCCAAGACCGAGCCCCTGGGTGTCCCAGTTTGTCAACATCCTGCTGGGACACAGACAGCTGCTCACTGCCCTCCTGCACCGCATGTGGGACCTGCTCCACAACAAGGGGATCATGTGGGATCTGTCTCACTCTCCATCTCACTTTCCCTCTCTCTCTCATTCTCTCCAACTCATTTTCCCTCTCTCTCGCTCTCTCCATCTTATTTTCCTGCTCTCTCTCTCTCTCTCTTTCTTACCCCCTCTACTTTTTCTTATAGCCTCTCATAGTCTTCTTTTGTCCTTCCCTATAGGGGGGGGGGTCATTAAATTGTGCACCTTCATGCCTCCCAGGCTGTGCCCACCCCTGCTGCCTGGCCCTGTGTCTGTTCCGGAGGCACTGGCACTGCCTTGCCCTGCCCTGCCCAAAACCATAATGCTCTTCTGTGTTAGGTGGGTGAGACTGGAGAGGGACCCTCAGCATCTAAATCAAATCAAATCCAATTTTATTTGTCACATACACATCTAGGATGACATGATACTAATTACACAGTATATTGTAAACCAAAAGGCACAGCTCAATAGGACAGTGCTATCATAATAGTATGTATTTATGTGGACTGCTTTGTTTTTGTTGGCCAGATTCTGCGTGGCTGCCAGTTTACTATGGGCTCTGTAGAATTGAGTCACAGTTTTAACCGCAGCAGTAGAATCATCCCTGCAGTCTCAATAAAAAGGTACCGGTATGCACGTTCTGAAATGATTCTTATCATCCAGCCACACTCTGAGATGCCCTTTATGCAAGCAGCAGGGGGCTTCTGTTTTAGCGGAATGTCACATACGCCTACAGTTGTACCTCTCTGCTTGACTGCACAGAGACATGTCCTGCCTAGCCCTGAATTGGTGTGTGTGCATGTGCGCGTGTGTATTTGCAGATGCTGTACCTCATTTCCAGACTAATGCCAGCTGCGAGGAGGTTGCCGATTGAAGCGAGTGGGGAATTTGAGCATGTGGAGGCAGACAGACAGGGTGAGCAGGAGAATCATGGGTTGTGGAAGAGTGTTACTGACACAAATACGACTGTGAGGAAATCTGACTTGGCGCTATGGAAACACGCCCCCCTTCCGTCTCCTAGTAAAACTCCCAGAATCCCAAGTGAGGCAACAGATTTAAACCTGCACAGTCTAGAACCTTGTCCCTCTCCTGGGGACCAAGGGAGCTGTGCAGTAGACATGAGGACAGTCTGCTCACACATTCCTAACACCATCATGGACCAGCAGACAGGGTCAGTATTGGACTGATCTATAACCCATCCAATAGACATTGTTGAAGTCAGTTCAGTATCAGTATTGTTTTGAAATCAGAGTGAAGAGGACTCTGGACTGTGAGACCATCATCGAATATATCAACTAGTATCAGGTGTGCCCAGATATGGGTTAAGAGAGGGAGGGAAGCATGGACTATAACAGAGCAGGATGATTAAGTTGGCTACAGTCTGAATACATGTGTGAATCCATAGTTCACTTCTCATCTGGACCAAACCTGTTAAAATCAAGACACTTATTTTTACAGAAATACTATGATGAGTTTCCCAGATTTGAGTATTATTGTTATACTGCATCTCTTTGTGTATTAGAGGAAGGGCAGCTTCCAAGCTGGCCTGCTGCACTACCATCTCACAGCACACTTATTAACAGTAAATTGGTTCCATTCTTAGATTATTAGCTGTACTGCTATAGACATGGGTAGACAAACATCACAATATGTTGTATCATAAGAAATTGGAATATCTTCCCTCTTTTTTTTCCATAGACTGTGCTCATGGCGGGGGCTGTCCCCTGAGCTGTAACTGTCCATCAGGAGAAGTGAATATAACCAAATCCCCGATCAGTCTTCACTGTCCACTGCTCCTCGTCTCTGCTAGTGTACAGTACATTATACTACCAGGAACACTTCTGATTGTTAATCTGAGGTGAAGTACACCTTAATCTGAGAGTTTTAATATATTATGCTGACTGAGTGTAATTTGTGTGTGTGTTGGACAGCATTTGTGGGGCTGTCTCTCCCCTGTGTTGGTGTCTCTGGTGTCGCCTTACTGACGGACAGCCCCTGCCTCAGCAGCTGCAGGTCCTGGCTGACTGTCACTTGTGGGCCTACAGATAAAACAGGATCATGCGTACATGCCTGTGTATATAGAACATTTACTGATAATACTCCTATACAAACTAAATGTTTACTTTTATTTCAATGTTATTTTTGAGAGTGATGATTAAGTTCATGTGCTAGTTCAAAGAAGGGGTGTCATGCCCCGTTCCCTCTGCCCCGCCTCTGCTCCTGGAAGCCTGTCTGCACTGTGTATGGGAGGGCCAGGGGAGTGGCCAAGGCACTCTGGCAGAGCAGGCTGACAGGTGAGGACAATTATTTTCCCTATCATAAAGTTTTTCAAACTCAACCTAGATGTTTGTTCAATAGATTCACTAGCCATGTTTGTAATCTTTGACAGAGTGGAACACAGCCAATTAAGAAAATCTAATTCACACCACCTAAAGGACAGAGGTCAACGTGCAAAGAAAACTAAACCCACACATACGGTTTCTTCATAAGGTTTCTTAATATATACGGTTAAGGCAAAATATATTGGCACCCTTGTACTTTGTTCAAATGATTCCTTATTTCTTCTAAAATAAGTTGAAATTGAAAAAAAAGTTTGGTCTTCACACCTTATTGGATTTTCAACATTGCAATTGGCAACCCAGAGCTAGCACTTGGTTGCACAGCTTTTATCCAAGATAACAGCCAACAAATGTTTCTAGTGGCCATCAATGAGCTTGCTGCACCTTTCTACTGGCACTTTGGCCCACTCACAGCAAACTGCTGAAGAGGGGTGGCCTCCACCAACTGCTGTTTTTCAGATTTTGCCATAGGTTATTGATGTGATTCAGATCTGGACTCTTCGCTCACCACTCCAGATCAGTCCAGTCCTCCTCCGAGGACCATTCCAGGGTGCCTTTTATGTAACCTTGGCCAGAGACGGTTTTTGAACACTGGGTTGAACATTGCACTCCAAAACACCTTCATAATCTGCTGATTTGTATTGGTATTTATTATGGATCCCCATTAGCTGCTGCCAAGGCAGCAGCTACTCTCCCTGGGGTCCTGCAAAATGAAGGCATTTTTACAATTTTAAAAACATTTTTTTTATTTTTTATTAAAAAAACATCAGGCCCATACTCCACTACCACATATCTACAATGCAAAATCCATGTGTGTATAGTGCATATGTTATCATGTGTTTGTATGCATGCTGTTCAATAAGGTGAATTTTCACCTGCTTTTTAAATCTGATTCTACTGCTTGCATCAGTTACCTGATGTGGAACAGAGTTCCGTGTAGTCATGGCTCTATGTAGTAGTGTGCGCTTCCCATAGTCTGTTCTGGACTTGGGGATTGGATGGACTCTGTCATTCCTGTAGAGTATCTTCTGTTTCCAGGAGGTGTCAAAGTTCATTTATAAAAGTGACTCCAGCAGAGATACAATAATTTCAAGATGTCTTGCACACTTTCAAGGCCCCCAGTTCCAGAGGCAGCCAAGAAACCCCACAGCATTATCGCACCTCCTCCATAATTGATTGTGGGGAGGGTGTTCTTCTCTTTGAATGCTTCATTTTTTAAATGTCAACTTATTTTAAAGAAATTGGGAGTTATTTAAAAAAAAGTGAAAAGGTGTCCTTATATTTGGCTGCAACTGTAGGATTCTTGGAATATTTTGGTAATTGTGACATATAAACAGACTCTCACATGCTCAGCACTAACCTTTGGCTTCACACAAACAGTTTCTGATTCATCATTCAGGAGCAGAGACACTCAAATGATAAGGGAAACGACTCAGCAGTTTTCTATTAGAGACGTGATCATTGTCACGAGACTCCCTTTTAAGTAATTCATTGTGGAAACTGGCATGTAGGCTCACGTCTTCTTCTACTGCCATTTCTCCCCAGCTGCTGGTGTTTCTGCTGTTCGTCTGTGTGATCGACCTCACAATTTTTCTCACACCCTAGGTACTTTTACACATTTTTGGCATATAGCAGATGCTCTTATACAGAGCAATTTGTCAGTGCATTCATCTTAACTAGATGGGACAACCAAATATCACAGTTATAGTAAGTACATTTCCCTCAAAGTCAGTGCTAGTAGTGTGGGTGGGAAAGGTGTGGGCACTGGATTTTCCTGGTTAGGTTACGTGGTCAGGGAACTCCTAGCCCTACATACTAAACAATGTAATAGTAATGTATTCAACAGACTAAAACACCTTTTACATTAACAAAACACCACATAACTGTAATGTTTATCATACAACATTTTGTGTCTCCGATGCTATGTTGGGTATTTATATATGTTTAAAAAAAATCAAGAACAAGGCCCATACCAGCCTGTAGCCATGGTAACATTAGAGGAATACACAAGACTGATGCCTCTATCATTTTATAGATATATTTACTTGGTCAAACTGTCAGTGTCATCCTCAGTGTCATCCATTTTCTTGTTTATATGCGAGTTCTGTATGTGTATTGTTTTGTTTCCCTTCCAGCCTGGTCCCCCATCTTAACTCTGAGATGTTGGAGAGGACATTGAAGGCCCCAGGGTTCCCGTGCTCTGCTACTCATCCTTTATCAAGCTCTTTATGGATGGCCAGACTTCTTTCCCTTTGACCGAGCACCCAACTGATGAGGTGAGCTTACTTTGATTCACAAAAAAGGCACAGATAATAATGTTTAATAATCATACATCTACACTATGGTTGACTGGTATGTGGTCAACAAACTACTGACAGTAGCATTTTTCTGAATCTGTTTTCGTCTCGCAGATGGACCCCTCCCAGATTCTGACCCGGCCCAGTAGGTACTTCTCAAGACTCTCTGACATCCCCAACCTCACTATCTCAACATCAGCTGAACCAGGTAACACATTTGTGTGCACTGACCACCCAGAGCAAGGCTGATCTCAGTCTGTAGCCCAGAGAGTAGGACTGGGTTGAAATCAGCTGGATATGACATAATGATACATTTATTAGGATTTCACAAACATCAAACATTACACAAATACAGCCTATGATAACTTTCTGGGCTTCACCACATGTCAGACTGCTTTTTACCAATGGCTCTCAAAACACGGCAGATTGATATACCATTGTACTTTCTTTGACCCACATAATACCCTATTGAGTGACCCTCTCTCTCTCTCCCCTGTTCCTTAGCTGGAGGTCTTATGTGTTGACCTGGAAGCAGCTCTGATCTTTCAACTCAGCCCTTCCAGCCTCAGCCAAGAGTTGGACTTCCTCTGCGTTAGGAAAGTATTCAGACACCTTGACTTTTTTCATATTTTGTTACGTTAGCCTTATTCTAAAATTGATTAAATAGTTTCCCCCCTTCAATCTACACACAATATCCCACAATGACAAAGCAAAAAATATTTATCACGTTTACATAAGTATTCAGACCCTTTACTCAGTACGTTGTTGTATCACCTTTGGCAGCGATTACAGTCTCAAGTCTTCTTGGGTATGACGCTACAAGCTTGGCACACCTGTATTTGGGGAGTTTCTCCCATTCTTCTCTGCAGATCCTTTCAAGCTCTGTCGGGTTGGATGGGGAGCGTCACTGCACATCTAGTTTCAGGTCTATACAGAGATGTTCGATCAGGTTCAAGTCCGGTCCTGGCTGTGTGCGTAGGGTCGTTGTCCTGTTGAACGGTGAACCTTCATCCCAGTCTGAGGTCCTGAGCGCTCTGGAGCAGGTTTTCATCAAGGATCTCTGTACTTTGCTCCGTTCATCTTTCCCTTGATCCTGACTAGTCTCCCAGTTCAGCCGCTAAAAAACATGCTCACAGCATGAATCTGCCACCACCATGCTTCACCGTAGGGATGGTGCCAGGTTTCCTCCAGACTTGACATTCAGGTCAAAGAATTCAATCTTGGTTTCATCAGACCAGAAAATGTTGTTTCTCATAGTCTGAGAGTCTTTAGGTGCCTTTTGGCAAACTACAAGCAGGCTCTCAAGTGCATTTTACTGAGGAGTGGCTTCCATCTGGCCACTCTAACATAAAGGCCTAATTGGTGGAGTTCTGCAGAGATGATTGTCCTTCTGGAAGCTTCTCCAATCTACACAGAGGAGCTCTGTCAGAGTGACCAGCAGGTTCTTCGTCACCTCACTGACCAAGGCCCTTCTCCCCAAATTGCTCAGTTTCGCTGGGCAACCAGCTCAAGGAAGAGTTTTGGTGGTTCCAAACTTCTTCCATTTACAAATGACGGAGGCCACTGTGTTCTTGGGGACCATCAATGCTGCAGAAATGTTTTGGTACCGTTCCCCAGATCAGTCTCTCGACAAAATCCTGTCTCAGAGGTCTACAGACAATTCCTTCAACCTAGTTGTAGACATATCTCAAGGATGATTAATGGAAACAAGATGCACCAGAGCTCAATTGAGTCTAAAAACCTTTTTTCACTTTGTCATTATGGGGTATTGTGTGTAGATTGAGGATTTGTATTTATTTAATACATTTTAGAATAAGGCTGTAAAGTAACAAAATGTGGAGAAGGGGTCTGAAAACTTTCAGAATGGACTGTGTGTGTGTGAGAGAAATATATGGGGCTACAGGCACACCCGTGGACTGTTACTGACGTTTGGCTTCCTTGAATCATGACAACTTGCCTTCCTTCATGAACAATATATGTATGGGGGAGTTTGAAAACTTGGTCTTTGTCCTCCCATGAAGAATATACTTGGCTAGCTACATGATAATGTTGCCTTAAGGATATAATTATAGAGCAGTACAACACTAAAATAAGTATCACACAGCTTACCTGGCTTTGAAAGAGGATCCGCTAGCTGTGCTCCTTTTAGACGTACAGTCATCAATACATAGTGCACGTATAACTTATTAACCTTATTCTCTACCTCAAGTTAATTAGTCACATTAGCCATGACCATTTTACACCAGACTCCCTGTAGACCAGGGGTCAGCAACAGGCGGCTGGCGGGCCAAAAACATCCCGCAAGTGATTTCTTTGCCTTAGTTGTGGTCCATTTGCAGTTGTACAAAGTTATAATTATGTACTGGCTCTCTGACCATCCGCTCAAACAGAAATCGTCCTGCAGCTGAATCTAGTTCCCTAACCCTGTTAGACTTTGTGGTTGTTATATCTCCTTGAGGGTCACAGGCCTAATCAAGTCGGTCAACTGGTGTAAGGGTTCAGTGCCCCAGTCTCTGTGATGGTCTCTATGTTGGTGATAGCAGGGTTGGAGGGGCTGTCGATGTTTCCTCCAGCAGCTGCTAGTGTGAGGGGATGCACCATGGACATGTGGACGTTGAGGTTGTGGGCCTTCTCAAAGCGCTTTCCACACAGTTTGCATGCAAATTCCAGATCAGCTTCTGCCTTGTGTTTAGTCATGTGGTACTTTAGCGATGCTCTCTGGCGGCACTGGAAACCACACACTTCGCACCTGAAAGTGAAGATAAAAAGGTTTAGTGAGGCCATAACCAAACAAGAAAATGCTCATCTAGAAGCCGCGCTCCTAGTGGTCGGTGACTTTAATGCAGGAAAACTTAAATCTGTTTCACCTCATTTCTATCAGCATGTGCAACCAGAGGAAATAAACTCTAGGCCACCTTTACTCCACACGCATACAAAGCTCTTCCTCGCCCTCCATTTAGCAAATCTGACCATAATTCTATCCTCCTGATTACAAGCAAAAACCAAAGCAGGATGTATTAGTGACGTGCATAATACAGAAGTGTTAAGATGACGCAAATGCTAAGCTACAGGACTGTTTTGCTAGCACAGACTGGAATGGCATACCACATCAGTCACCAGCTTCATCAATAAGTGCAATGATGACGTCGTACCCACAGAAATTGTGCGCACGTATCCCAACCAGAAGCCATGGATTACAGGCAACATCCTCACTGAGATAAAGGCTTGGGCTGCCGCTTTCAAGGAGTGGGACACTAATCCGGACACCTTTAAGAAATCACGCTATGTCCTCCGATGAACCATCAAACAGGCAAAGTGTTAATACAGGACTAAAATTGAATCAAACTACACCGGCTCTGATACTCATCGGATGTGGCAGGGCTTGCAAACTATTACGGATTACAAATAGGTGTCCAAACTTTTGACTGGTACTATATATGATGTGGGTATAGTACATGTTGGATTGTACATGTGGATAATATGTTGGATTATGAATAAGGTGACTGATTTTCATGCAGTGGACCATAAGTTTTAAAAAATAGTGTAGATGAGCTAATTCACTTCTATGCGCGCTTCAAAGCAAGCAACACTAAAGCATGCATGACAGCACCAGCTGTTCCGAGATGACTGTCTGATTTCGCTCTCCGTAGCTGATTTGAGCAAGACCTTTAAAACAGGTGAACATCATGGAATCATGTCGTAACCAAAAAAGTGTTAGACAATTCAAAATAGATTTTCTATTCTTCAAAGTAGCCACCCTATGCCTTGCGGACAGCTTTGCACACACTTGGCATTCTCTAAACCAGTTTCATGAGGTAGTCACCTAGAATGCTTGAAGGAGTAACCCACATACAGTATGCTGAGCACTTGTTGGCTGCTTTTCCTTCACTCTGCAGTCCAACTCGTCCCATTTGGGTAGAGGTCGGGTAATTGTGGAGGCCAGGTCATCTGATGCAGCACTCCATCAGTTTCCTTGGTTAAATAGCTCTTACTCAGACTGGAGGTGTGTTTTGGGTCATTATCAGGTTGAAAAACAAAAGATAGAGGGACTAAGCGCCAACCAGATGTGATATCACTGCAGAATGCTGTGGTAGCCATGCTGGTTAAGTGTGCCTTGAATTCTAAATAAATCACAGACTGTGTCATCAGCAAAGCACCCCCCACACCACCTCCTCCATGCTTCACGTTGGGAACCAGAGAACGGAGATCATCCGTTCACCAAGAATCTCAAATTTATTGGTCCAAACAAGTCTCTTCTTCTGATTGGTGTCCTTTTAATAGTGGTTTCTTTGCAGCAATTTGACCACGAAGGCCTGATTCACTCAGTCTCTGAACAGTTGATGTGTCTGTTACTTTTATTTGGGCTGCAATCTGAGGTGAATTTAACTCTAATGAACTTATCCTCTGCAGCAGAGGTAACTCTGGGTCTTCCTTTGGTGTGAGATCCAGTTTCATCATAGCGCTTGATGGTTTTTGCAACTGCACTTGAAGGAACTGTCAAAGTTCTTGAAATGTTCCGTATTGACTGACCTTCATGTCTTAAAGTAATGATGACTGTAGTTTCTCGTTGCTTATTTGAGCTGTTCTTACCATAATATGGACTTTGTCTTTTACCAAATAGGGCTATCTTCTGTATACCACCCCTACCTTGTCACAACACAATTGATCGACTCAAACTTGTTAAAAATGAAAGAAATTCCACAAATTAACTTAACTAGGCACACCTGTTAATTGAAATGCATTCCAGGTGACTACCTCATGAGGCTGGGTGAAAGAATGCAAAGCAGTCAAGGCAAAGGGCGACTACATCGAAGAATATTAAATATATTTTGATTTGTTTACACTTTTTTGCTTACTACATGATTCCATGTGTTATTTCATAGTTTTGATGTCTTCTATTATTCTACAATGTAGAAAATAGTAAAAATATAGAAAAATCCTGGAATGAGTAGGTATGTTCAAACATTTGACTGGTACTGTACGTGAGAATGCTGTTCATTGACTACAGCTCAGCGTTCAACACCATAGTGTCCTCAAAGCTCATCACTCAGCTAAGGACCCTGGGACTAAACACCTCCCTCTGCAACTGGATCCTAGACTTCCTGACGGGCCTCCCCCAGGTGGTAAGGGCAAGCAACAACACATCTGCCATGCTGATAGTCAACACGGGGGCTCCTCAGGGCTGCGTGCTCAGTCCCCTCCTGTACACTATGTTCACCCACGACTGCGTGGCCAAGCACGACTCCAACACCATCATTAAGTTTGCTGACGACACAATGGTGGCAGGCCTGATCATTGACAACGTTGCAACAGCCTATTGGGAGGTCAGACCTGGCAGTGTGGTGCCAGGACAACAACTTCTCCCTCAACGTGAGCAACACAAAGGAGCGGTTTGTGGACTACAGGAAGAGGAGGGCCGAGCATGCCCCCATTCACATCATCAACAGGGCTGTAGTGGAGCAGGGCGATAGCTTCAAGTTCATTGGTGTCCACATCACCAACAAACCATCATGGTCCAAACACACCAAGAGAGTAGTGTAGAGGGCACGACAAAAACTATTCCCCCTCAGGAGACTGAAAAGATTTTGCATGGGTCCTCAGATCCTAAGAAAGTTATATAGCTGCACCATCGAGAGCATCCTGACTGGTATGGCAACTGCCCAACCGCAAGGCGCTATAGAGGGTACTGCGTACGGCCCAATACATCACTGGGGCCAAGCTTCATGCCATCCAAAACCTCTATACCAGGCGGTGTCAGAGGAAGGCCCTAAAAATGGTCAGACTCCAGCCACCCAAGTTCTAGACTGTTTTCTCTGCTACCGCATAGCAAGTGGTACCCGGAGAGCCAAGTCTAAGTCCAAAAGGCTCCTTAACAGCGTCTAGCACCAAGCCATATGAATGCTGAACAGTTAATCAAATGGCTATACGTACTATTTACATTGACCACCTTTTTTACGCTGCTGCTACTCACTGTTTATTATCTATGCAGCCACTTCACCCCTACCTACATGTACATATGACGTCAATTACCCCAAATAATCCGTACCCCTGCACATTAACTTGGTACCGATACCTCCTGTATATAGCCTCGTAATTGTTATGGTGGGTAAAAAATAAAAAAAAATAAAAACTTTATTTAGCAAATATTTTCTTAGTCTGCATTGTTGGTTAAGGCTTGTAAGTAAGCATTACATGCTAAGGTCGGCCGATTTATGATTTTTCAACGCCGATACTGATTATTGGAGGACCAAAAATAGACGATACCGATTTCAAAATTGGCCAATTATGATTTATTTACACATTTGTAATAATTACAACAATACTGAAAACGTTTATTTGAACTTAATATAATACATAAATAAAATCTATTTAGTCTCAAATAAAGGAAACATGCTCAATTTGGTTTAAATAATGCAAAAACACTGTGTTGGAGAAGTAAGCAAAAGTGCAATATGTGCCATGTAACAAAAAGCTGACGTTTAAGTTCCTTGCTCAGAACATATGCAAGATGGTGGTTCAATATTCCCAGTTCTTTAATATTCCCAGTTAAGAAGTTTTAGGTTGTAGCCATTATAGGAATTATGACGCATCAACTATTTCTCTCTTATACCATTTGTATTTCATATACCTTTGACTATTGGATGTTCTAATAGGCACTTTAGTATTGCCAGCCTAATCTCAGGAGTTGATAGGCTTGAAGTCAGAAACCGCGCTGTGCTTCAAGCATTGCTACAAGCTGCTGGCAAACTCAGTAAAGTTTGAATTAATGCTTACAAGCCTGCTGCTGCCTACCACCGCTCAGTCAGACTGCTCTATCAAATATGAGCCTTGGGTCATTAATATGGTCAAATCCGGAAACTATAATTTCGAAAACAAAATGTTTATTATTTCAGTGAAATACCCAAGTCTAAATATTGCTGTTACATTGCACAACCTTCAATGTAATGTAAATTAGTTCGCAAAGAGCCAGGCGGAAAAAACTGTTGCATATACCGTGACTCTGCTTGCACTTGACACAATTTCCCTAGTTAATAATGCCTGCTAACATTAATTTCTTTTAACTAAATATGCAGGTTTAAAAATATATACAGTTGAAGTCGGAAGTTTACATACACCTTAGCCAAATACATTTAAAAACTCAGTTTCACAATTCCTCACATTTAATCATAGTAAAAATTCCCTGTCTTAGGTCAGTTAGGATCACCACTTTATTTTAAGAATGTGAAATGTCAGAATTAATAGTAGAGAGAACGATTTCTTTGAGCTTTTATTTCTTTCATCACATTCCCAGTGGGTCAGAAGTTGACATGCACTCTATTAGTATTTGGTAGCATTACCTTTAAATTGTTTAACTTGGGTCAAACGTTTCTGGTAGCCTTCCACAATTAGTTGGGTGAATGTTGGCCCATTCCTCCTGACAGAGCTGGTGTAACGGAGTCAGGTTTGTCGGCCTCCTTGCTTGCACACGCTTTTTTAGTTCTGCCCACAAATTCGATATGGGATTGAGGTCGGGGCTTTGTGATGGCCACTCCAATTCCTTGACTGTTGTCCTTAAGCCATTTTGCCACAACTTTGGAAGTATGCTTGGGGTAATTGTCCATTTGGAAGACCCATTTGCGACCAAGCTTTAACTTCCTGACTGATGTCTTGAAATATTGCTTCAATATATCCACATAATTTTCCATCCTCATGATGCCATCTGAAGGTGAAGTGCACCAGTCCCTCATGCAGAAAAGCACCACCACAACATGATGCTGCCACCCCCGTGTTACACAGTTGGGTGGTATTCTTCGCTCTTGCAAGCCTCTCCCTTTTTCCTCCAAACATAACGATGGTCATTATGGCCAAACACATATTTTTCTTTCATTAGACCAGAGGACATTTCTCCCAAAGGTATGCTCTTTGTCCCCATGTGCAGTTGCAAACCGTAGTCTGGCTTTATGGAGGTTTTGGAGCAGTGGCTTCTTCCTTGCGGAGCGGCCTTTCAGGTTATGATGATATGGGACTCGTTTTATTGTGGATATAGATACTTTTGTACCAGTTTCCTCCAGCATCTTCACAAGGTCCTTTGCTGTTCTGGGATTAATTTGCACTTTTCGCACCAAAGTATGTTCATCTCTAGGAGACAGAACGTGTCTCCTTCCTGAGCGGTATGATGGCTGCGTGGTCCCATGGTGTTTATACTTGCGTACTATTGTTAGTACAGATGAACATGCTACCTTCAGGCATTTGGAAATTGCTGGAAAGGTCTACAATTTGTTTTTCTGAGGTCTTGGCTGATTTCTTTTGATTTTCACATGTCAAGCAGAAGCACTAAGTTTGAAGGTAGGCCTTGAAATACATCCACAGGTAAACCTCCAATTGACTCAAATTATGTCAATTAGCCTATCAGAATCTAAAGCCATGACATAATTTTCTGGAATTTTCCAAGCTGTTTAAAAGCATTCAACTTTGTATGTAAACTTCTGACACACTGGAGTTGTGATACAGTGAATTCATCTGTCTGTAAACAATTGTTATGGTTAGGGACATTTGTGCAAAGATTGTGCTTTTTTTCGGCAATGCGCTTTTGTTAAATCACCCGTTTGGCTTAGTTGAAGTAGGCTGTAATTCGATGATATATTAACAGCCACCGCATTGATTATGTGCAACGCAAGACAACCTAGTTAACATCAACCATGTGTAGTTAACTAGTGAATGTGAAGATTGTTTTTTAAAAGACAGGTTTAATGCTAGCTATTAACTTACCTTGGCTCCTTGCTGCACTCGCGTAACAGGTGGTCAGCCTGCCACGCAATTTCCTCATGGATTGCAATGTAATCTGCATCCAAAAATGCTGATTACCGATTTATGAAAACTTTAAAATCGGCCCTAATTAAAATCAGCCATGCCGATTAATCGGTCGACCTCGACTACCTACACCTGCAGTATTTGGCGCATGTGACAAATAAAATTTCATTTGAGGGTGTCACAAATCAAGAGTACCACGCGCTCTCCCAAAAGCTTGGATGAGAGTAAAACCCAGAAATTCAGACAAACAAAGAGGTAATGGATTGCATTCAAATAGGTCACAAAGCTTACTTCATATTCAATGTTTTAAATGTTTTACTGCATCAGAGATTTCGGCACAGAGGTATATATGTCCTTATTAAGTCCCAATTCCTCCTTCCATTAATTCTTATTAACCCAAATCATACCACATTCAGTGCATTCGTAAAGAATTCTGACCCCTTGACTTTCCACATTCTGTTACGCTAGCCTTATTCTAAAATGTATTAAAAAAAAATTTCTTTCATCAATCTACACACAATACCTCATACTGACAAAGCAAAAACATTTTTTTAAATTTAAATTTTTTAATTTGTGCACATTTATAAAACAACAAACGTCACATTTACATGAGTATTCAGACCCTTTACTCAGTACTTTGTTATAGCACCTTTGGCAGTGATTTACAGCCTCAAGTCTTCTTGGGTATGACGCTACAAGCTTGGCACACCTGTAATTGGAGTTTCTCCCTTTCAGATCCTCTCAAGCTCTGTCAGGTTAGATGGAGAGCATTGCTGCACAGCCATTTTCAATCGTGTTCACTTCTGCGTTGTCTTGGCTGTGTGCTTAGGGTTGTTGTCCTGTAGGTGAACCGTCGCCCCAGTCGGAGGTCCTGATCGCTCTGGAGCAGGTTTTTAATCAAGGATCTCTGTACTTCGCTCCGTTCATCTTTCCCTCGATCCTGACTAGTCTCAAAGTCCCTGCCGCTGAAAAACATCCCCACAGCATGATGCAGTCACCACCATGCTTCACCGTAGGGATGGTGCCAGGTTTCTTCCAGATGTGACGCTTGGCATTCAGGCCAAAGAATTCAATCTTGGTTTCATCAGACCAGAGAATCTTGTTACTCATGGTCAGAGTCCTAAGTGGGTGGTTACTGAGGGGTGGCTTCTGTTTGGCCATTCTACCATAAAGCCCTGATTGGTGGAGTGCTGCAGAGATGGTTGTCCTTCTGGAAGGTTTTCCCATCTCCACAGAGGAACTCTGGAGCTCTGTCAGAGTGACCATCGGGTTCTTGGTCACCTCCCTGATCAAGGCCCTTCTCCCCCGATTGCTCAGTTTGGCCAGCTCTAGGAGTCTTGGTGGTTCCAAACTTCTTCCATTTAAGAATGATGGAGGCCACTGTGTTCTTGGACTTTCAATGCTGCAGAAATGTAGTACCCTTCCCCATATTTGTGCCTCAACACAATCCTGTCTCGAGCTCTATGGATAATTCCTTAGACCTCATTCCTTGATTTTTGCTTTGACATGCACTGTGCGACCTTATATAGACAGGTGTGTGCCTTTCCAAATAATGTCCAATCAATTGAATGTACCACAGGTGGACTCCAATCTAGTTGTAGAAACATTTCAAGGATGATCAATGGTAACAGGATGCACCTGAGCTCAATTTAGAGTCTCATAGCAAAGGGTCTGAGGCTGTAACGTAACAAAATGTGGAAAAAGGAAGGGGTCTAAAGACTTTCCGAATGCACTGTAATCAAAGACTTGGCTACAGTCTGACAGACTCATTCAGTTCTTGAACCCCTCGCAACACATAAACCAGCAGAACCTTGCCTCCTGATATGAGCTTTATGTCCCTCTGTACTTACTGTAGTGGCTTGACCCCTGAGTGGCGCATCTGGTGTACAGACAGGTGCTTCCTCTGCTTGAAGGTCTGACCACACTGGTCACAGATGTAGTTCCTCACCTCTGGAAAAGGGTCAAACTTAAAGGTCGAATGCAGCCGTTTTGATCTCAATATCAAATTATTTCTGGGTAGCAATTAAATAGCTTACTGTGATTATTTCAACTAACATTGTCGCAAAGATCCAATTTCTCAAGCAATAATTTTGCTTGGACTGTTTGGGAGTGGTCTGAGTGGGGAGGGGAAAACCAAAAACTATCTTACTGTCAGAGAGGTTTGAAACTATTAAATAATTCACTGGCTTGATGTCACTAGGCAGGCCAAAACTCCATCCCACCAAAACAGGCGGTCTTTTCAAACAGCTCTTACACTAAAAGGGCATCATAATTTTCACAATTTCACAGTATTATTATATAAATATAAAACAGGAAAATCACATTTGACTGCACTGGGCCTTTAATACAAGCACACAAACATCTCATGTGTGCGCCCAAACGGCACCCTAATCCCTATATTGTACTATATGTTTGACCATGGCCCAAAGAAATTAGCCAGTCCAAACCTACCTGTGTGGATTAGTTTCACGTGTCGCTGCAGGTAGCGATCAATCATGAAGACCTTGTTGCAGCCAGGGTGAGGGCAGGGTCGCTCACGGATCTCTTCATGGTGCTCCTTAATGTGTTTCTGTACCCCAGACAAAAACAGCCCGCAGAAAACACTTATGTATTAATAGAATTGTTCATAAGAGGATAAGCAGTGCCGTAAGGATGACTTGTATCTGACCTTCATGCCGTCTGCTCCTCGGTACACAGCTGAGCAGCCTTGGTATGGACATTTGTAGATATTGGGCAGCTCCTCTCTGAAAACAAAAAACAAACATGGATATTTCACATGTATTACTCTCCACTACCAGCTACACTCCAATTCAAGATTTTAACATCTGTTCTACTACAAAGATCTGGTGCTTTGGACCCTCGGACAGCTTCTACCGTACCTTTCTGACTTGATTGGCTTCTTCCAGCCAGGCTTGGGTCCTGGCTTCTTTCTAACTTTAGGCTCCTTGGGAGTTTTTGCTTCTTTTCTTCTGGTTCTCTTCTTCGGGGAGGCAACTCTGCAAGCCATGGGAAAGGGGAGAAAACACTCATGCATTTGCTGCCCTTTTTTCCGCTACCAATTTTTCTCTGATAAGTGCTCTTATGTCCACTTATGTGTTACTATGTTATTACTGTGTGTATCAATAAGAATTGTTCCATGTACATTATTTTGCTTTGATATGCAAAATAGCTAGAACCCACATCAATCCACTCACTTCTTTTCTGGGTATGGTTCAAATAATTCATCAGAGGATCCACTTTTCCTTTTATCTTCCAACTCATCCTCACTGGACATGTTCCTAAGGTTTCACATGAACACACACAGCCTATAGTTTAACCAATCTGAACTTCCCCGAACTGTAAAACTTGAACCATGTGTCATTGTTGACTCACCGGTCATATAGGTCAATGTCACCTGTCCTGTCCATGAGTGGGGCAGGTGCAGGGCAGGGTGTCTCCTTAGCAAAGAGAAATTCTAGGAACAAGAGGGTCAAACAAATTAATTTGGACTGGCAGCAGACCTTAAGATGGTAACCACCTACAAAGAGTCACATTTCAATGCAGTCAAGACTATACTTATATACAGTGTGTTCCCGTTTCTCAGCGTAACTTTGAGGCACCAAAAGCTGTCTCACCATCTGCACTGGTGGTAGTAGCGTCAGTGTTGATGGAACTCTGAGTCTGTGGGGTAGCACCTTGACTGGCCAGGGGCATGGTGGTGTTGACAGGGTTTCGGTTCCCTCTGGGCTGCTCCTCAGCTTCCAGTAGGGGATCGCACCCAGTGTGTCCAGGATTTGCTCTGGTCTGTGTGTCCATCATGTAACTATGTCCAGCCACACACTTCCAGACAGCCCTTACTGAGCCCCAGCACTGCCCCTCCAGCACTTCTTTCAGGTCAGGGCAGGAGCGGCAGTCTCCTGCATGGTGGTGCGCCCAGGACACCAGGCTGTGGAGACACTTGGGATCGGAGGGGATGGTCGGGATGGCTGGTTGTCAGGTTGGAGGAAAGAGAAATGGGACATTTAGTAAGGGGTTATCTCTGCGTATCAAAATCTGGTAATCATCTTGTCCTGATGGAATGTATCTACTTACACAACAAGCTGGGACGCACTGTTGATTGAGAGCACTCTGAACTTTTCCTGAAACCAAAATCATCAACATGTTTTCACTGCTCATTACTGACCCTCCTATAGGTTTACAATCGCCACTCTCTACCCTGTGACATTACAGTTGCTCACATTTGTCCTCACCTGTCTCTGGTGGGCACATTCACAGATGGCAAGAGGTTTACCCTCTGCAGAAATGTGAGCAGGATAGTGTGGCACTTGTAGAATTTTGTGTGGCAGTTCTTGCAGATGAATTGTGAGAGACGTGGGTCACGGTTCAGTGGCACTCCCACTAGGCGCTGAAAGTCTGTGTAGAAAAGCAGGGGCGACTGGGCTGGCTCTGTCTGGTCAGGGAACCCCTCCAGTTCTCCTGGCCACTTGTCAAAGGCATGCCGCAACCTCCGAGGTGAGAACTTTCCATGACAGAGTCGACAGAATGCAGTGCTGAGTCTGCCCATACCTGTAGGAAGAGTCAGAGGTTGCATTTGATAAAGTGTAAGAGCTGATCCTTTACCTTGTGTTTTTATTTCCACATGACAACCATCATTGACCTCAATCTAGACTGATCTGTCAAGAATTTTGCAGGGGACTCACCTGATTTCTTTGATCTATTCTCTGGATGCTCCTCCCCTTCTATCTCCACAACTGACACGGTTGTGCTCAATTGTAATCTTGCAGATCTGTCACTTGGACCAACATCCTCGAAACCTCCATCACATGCAACTGATGGTAGAGTTGTTTTCACAGCATTCTTTGGTCTTTCTCGTCGCCCAGCAGGTTTCTTGACCCCAGCCACTGACTGAGTCTGGCTTCTCTGTCCTGCTACCACATCGGTTAGCCGCGCTCGTCTCCCTCGCTTCTTCATTACACAGAGTCCTTAAGAAAAGTCCTGTCAATATAACGTGGCAATAGCTTTCAAAGTAACTTGAGTCTTACATGGGGAGCGCTGTTATCAGTATAGCTGTTTAAAACCCAAAGTTGATTTGAAACCTGCAGCTGCGACTTCCAATGAGGAGAACACGATTCGCCTCAAATTCTAGCAGTCATTTGTAGTTTTAACATTTGGTTGGTTGGTGGTTTAGTAAAATATACATAGTCGATTTAACAGTAACACAATATCGTAAAGGACGAACAGGAAGCGGTTTCTATTGAAACACGAAACCCGGAAGTAGTAAAAAAAATAATAATAACGCAGATAGAACAATAAGACAGATATTTCACCAGATTTATAAATGTGAAGCATCCGGTTGGCGTTTCCACTCACTACCAAATATGGTAACAAGAGGAAGGCCACTGGCCGGCAGTGGGAGAAGATGAACGAGATGGATTCTGACCGACATTCTGCAAATGTTCTCATCAATGGAACATTTGATCTCACTACAGTTTTATGTTACCAACACTAAAATTGGTTACAAACAGAGTGGACAATTCTTTGTAGACTTTACCCCTTTTAATAAAACATCGCTATGTTTAGGAGTGCAAAGGGCAAGTTGAGTTCTTGCACACGCGCACTTCACAGAGTAGGCGTTCCCTATCAATAGTAGAACACGTCCCAGAACACAGCAATTGGCTCTTTCTCGCTCATGCTCGGCTCTGACCCCTCCCAGCTTGTTCTTCCCACTAAGACTATTTGTTTCCCATTGGATCTGACAGGCTGTGTTCTATTTTGGGTTAGTTTAAAACAAACAAAAAAATATGTAGCGCCATCTTGCGGCTGTTGAAATATATACTTCCGTTCGTTCATGCAAAGTTTACATCCGGAACGATTGGTCACAACAATAACAACCACCACCACCATGGCAGCAGCTGGCGCTGACATGAAGCCCCTTCAGCATGCCATGAAAATAGCTAAAGTGGCTATACAATTGGACGCAGGGAACCGACATAAGGTATTCTAATGTCAAGTTTACGAAAAAAGATTGAGTCAGAGTGCAGTATAACTTCACTATGCTGCAAATCCTGCCTCCAATATATATATATATATATATATTTTTTACTGCAATATGTTTTGTGTGACTGCAGTTACAGTATAATTGCAGTTCGACTGCAGTTATGCGTCCAAAATACCACAGTCAACAGCAGTTTCAAAACTGCGATCTTTTTTTGTAAGGTTTGATTTAGAATTACAGTGGTGAACGAGTTTTATAGCCACGAGATATGCTTCGTTGATGACGTAAACAATGCAGCATCACTTGTTACAGTAGCTAGTTGGCATAATGTGCTATTATCTCTGTTGTAATACTGTTATGTTTCTACAGTAGCCTACTTGTAAGTTTACAGCTTTCTTTTTTTCTCTAGGAAGCTTACTGTGAATACTTGAGGAGTATCAACTTCATCACCCACTCACTTTTGGAGGATGCTGTATCTAGGCGTAAGATGAGGACAATATGCCATTATGCAAAACTAAATACATCTCATTTCATTCAAGAGGTGCTCTGTAGATAAGAGCTGTTATGGTGCTTTCAGGATGGGACTGTAACTACATCTTTATGCCTGGCAGTCACTGAGCATAAAGACATCTAAGCTCAATCAAGATACTATGACGTTTGTCATCTCTTTCTCCACTCCACTCAAAGCTGCCAAGGCAGGTCTATAAGTCATTTTAGAACAGTATTTCCCAACCCTGGTCCTTGAGTACCTCCAACAGTAAGCAGTTTCATTGTAGCCCTTGACAAACACACCTCATTCAACTCATTGAGGGCTTGATGATTAGTTTAATCAGCTGTGCTTGTCCAGGGTTACAATAAACATGTCTACTGTTGGGGGTACTCGAGGACAAGGTTTGGGAAACACTGTTTTAGAAGGTAGAAAATAAACAATTGAACAAGTCCAGGAGTAAGTAGTTGACTGTGTTTGTTTGTAGACAATCACAGGATTACCTCACACATTGATTAATTTACTCCCTCCTGAAATAATCAACAACACTAAAGGATGACTGTATCAACCTCGATGATGTAGATACTGAGATTTAATCAGTTCTTAGCATCGATTGTTATAATTTAGTTCTAGTGGGAAGTGGTTACCAGTTGTAAAATGTTGCTTTTCTCTTCTGCTATTTTGATTTTCTTTACTCATCCAGAGGGAGAGATAGTAGAGGTGGAAAAGATGTTGAGGCTGGCTGAGCAGTGTTTGGAGAGAGCCAAGTCCTCCTTCATAGGAAGGAGAGATGAACCTGCAACCCCTATCTCCTACACGACACCTATCAACTTGGCAGCACTCAGCCTGACCACAGCCTTAGCAGTAAGCCCTGGAAAGATTGGTAAATATATTTAGCCCCAAATTTTGCAACGTTTTTTCAAATGACTTTTTCCCGAAACGTGTCAACCTCCTGTCCCTCCTCCAGTTTCGCCACAACCACAAGAGCCGGTTATTTACTCGGGGCCTAAACATAACCCCAGGCCTGGACAGCGCAAAGTTCTCTCTGAGGGTGGAGGGGAGGTCATCACCTTCCTGTCCCCAGAAATCTTCCAGAGTTTGCAGATAGTGGAGTCGCAGGATACCAGGAAGTGAGTTGTTGTCAGAGAAACTGGGGACTAAACAATCAAGGGACAAAAAGGAGAGTTCTAGAAATAGCCACTCTGTGAAATAGAAGGACGCTCTCTGGTTACAGTATTCATGAGATGCCTACATCAGAAGTCACTCTTATCAATGAATGGTTGTCACTGTAGAACTTTGTTAAATTGTTGAAGAGGTTGATGATTAATACAGAGTTGATTTAATACAGAGTATTCAAATAGTGCAGAACTGAAATTCACATTGTAAGCCACCGCAATCATAGACTTGATATATTTTATACCTTTGGTAACATGTGACTAAACATTTTTGTATGTTTTTGTGTTTATTAAAGGGAACTTACACCCATAGAGGAGGCCTCGCGGTTGAACCAGAAGTTGAAAGAAAATTATGAAGCTCGTCTGGCCCGACTCCCCCCTGCACAGGCCCGTACACAGAAGACTTCCCTGGTCAGTCTTTGTTTGTGTGTTATTCACTTATACCAAAGAGACACCACATTTAGTTTAACCAAACTTTACATTGCAACCATGATTTTAGAATATCCCCAAAGTTGGATAAATTGAGGGATCTTGTAAATTAACTGGCTGCTATTTTTTTTTTTTTGTGAGATTCACACAGCTGTTATATTCACTACAAATGAGTTTGACACACACACGCATGAGTACCATCTGATGTTGGTATGAGGCAGAGTTGGATCTAACAAGAACTCAGCATCATGTTTCTTCTACATTCATTTTGTCCATCAGTTCTGGGATGCTGCTATATGGTGGGTATTTAGAGCTGTAGACTTGCATAAAACTGTTTCGAATAAAGTAGACTGATAACATGGAAATAAGATAAATTATTCATGCTTGACGCAAGTGTACTCATTGATTTATCTATTTCAATATAATACTCTGGGTTTTGCATTGAAGCACAATCGCATGCATGCACGAGACAAGTGGCATATGAATCCATACAAGGTTCACGCCCCTTCAAGGTGATTAGGGAATCGATTCGTTTGGACTTTATTTGGCGCGCCACACGTTCTTTTTGGTTTCGAGTTTTAGTTGAGAACTCAACAGGATTAGTGACTCACTCTAAGGTTAGAGATTGAGGCGAAATACGGTCAGAATACAAACTACAGCTGGCAGTTTTTTTTTCTTCCTCTTCATGATCGCGTTGTCGTGTCCTTCAAGGAATACTAGTTTGACTTTTCCACGCGTTTTAGTCGCTTAGAACAAAAATAATCACACGATTTAGATGCACAGAATGTTTCGGCGACATAACGGCCACATGGATCTGCGGGCTCAGTGGGAAAAACTGAAGGAATTTGTGAAGGTACTTTTTATGTCCGTGTAGTTTCATTGTTTCAATTACGTTTTACAACTGGGAACTCTTCAGATTTTAGTGCGTTCAAGAGTACTCTTTTCGAGGTTCTCATTTGTCGTGAAAGCTCCAGTGCACCGACTACTGCACATGTACTCACAGGGTGACTAGAAAGCATTTCACTGTAAGGTCTACTACACCTGTTGTATTCGGCGCACGTGACAAACTTTGATTTGATTTAGTAGTAGGATGTTCCCAATGAGAGTTTTATTTTATATATATATATATGTATGTATGTATGTGGACAACCCTTCAAATGAGTGGATTCGGCTATTTCAGCCACACATAAAATCGAACACACAGCCATGCAATCTCATTCGACAAACATTGACAGTAGAATGGCCTTACTGAAGATCGCAGTGATTTTTCAACGTGGCACCATCATAGGATGGTCTTGGGCTTTTGACCATTTATTTGTATTCCTTGTGTCTAACTCCTTGTTAGAAAAGGTTTGGTCCAGTTATATATTTGAGGTATTATACATTGAGTGTACAAAACATGAAGAAAACCTGCTCTTTCCATGACTTCGCTTTCACCTGGATTCACCTGGTCAGTCTATGAACCCTTATTGATGTCACTTGTTAAATCTGATTCAATCAGTGTAGCTGAAGGGGAGGAGACAGGTTAAATAAGGATTTTCTTAAGCCTTGAGACAATTGAGACATGTATTTTGTATGTGTGCCATTGAGGTTGAATGGGCAAGACTAAATATTTAAGTCCCTTTGAACAGGGTTTGGTAGTAGGTGCCAGGCGCACCGGTATGTGTGTCAAGAACTGCAACGCTGCAGGGTTTGTCACACAACAGTATCCCATGTGTATCAAAAATGGTCCACCACCCAAAGGACATCCAGCCAACATGACACAACGCGGTGGGTCAATTTCTTGTGCTTTTTGAGGTGGAACGACCCAGTAGAAGTGACCTCTCCAGGAGCTTACTCAAGTGCAATCACTGACAACCCTTAACCAATGAAGTTGTTGTTCAGACCCCGATGAGCCATATATGCAATCGGCCAACAGTCAGCCTACCTCAGGCAATTACTGGTTGTAGTGTTGAGGTGATAACATTTAATGTTTACCTTTTCAACTAGAATTCTTTCTCCTGGGAAATATTACTTGTCTTATCTCTCTCACAATGTAATTAGGACATTTCTGACATGTATGTAACATCTCAAGAAGTAGTCTGGAAATGTAAAATATTAATCAATTTTCTTTCAACGCAGACACTCTCTCTTCAGAGGCAGATGATGGAGAACCTAATCATTGCCAAGGCCAGGCAAGATGCTGTATCCTTCTGCTAATGTGGACTTCCGGGGGTCAGTTTGATATTATATAAGTCTAGGAGTCAATTGGGTAAGAATGTCCACTTGATTAAGTTACAACAGGATCCAAATTATGGCATCATGGCTGAATGAGCCTTCCCTCTGATCCTTGGTAAACACATTCCAGACACCCCATGTTATGTCTCCTGTAACTGAGTCATAAGAGGACCCTAAAGTTACATCTATTATATTGACTGACCTGTTAGTTGTTTGAAAGTAGCTACCTTTTGAGAGAATTTATGCTATTGGTTATCCATGGGGATAGGCATGTAGTTTTGGGGTGAGCTGCTGTTTTCTGTTCGGGAAGGGTTCCTTAATACGTGTGAAGCTACAAAGGAAGATGGAGGAGAGGAGACTGCGGCTGCAGGAGGAGGCCAACAGGTGAGCATTTGTCCCCTCTGACAGTAGAACTTGGTACACATCACAGTTCAAGACTGTTGTATGGCTTTACAGTCTAACCGCATAAGTAATGTCTGTATTTCGTGAGTGCTGCTACTTTGTAGGAATTGGAATAAGAACAGAAACCTGACACTTGTGTATTTGCAGTTAAGTTTAGAATACTTCAGAACCATCTCCCCTCATTAACCACTCAATCCACCCTTAATTTAAGTCTTCTGATATGTAGTGTGAAAGTAATTGAAATGGTGCTTGGAGCTGAGCTCCAGTTGCATCCATGTATCTGAGTAAGGGCTACTGATTGGCACAGGGGTCTAAGGCACTGATCTGAGTGCTTGAGGCGTCACTACAGACACCCTGGTTCGAATCCAGGCTGTATCACAAGCGGCCGTGATTGGGAGTCCCATAGGGCCCAGCGTTGGCCGGTGTAGGCCTTCATTATGAATAAGAATCTGTTCTTAACTGACTTGCCCAGTTAAATAAAAAAAATCAACGTGTCTATGCTGTATGCAGGAGATTTGCCACATCTGGAACAATTACTGCAGAAGAACAGGAGCAACGTGTTTTGTACACAAATGTTTTGGAATATGAACAAGATCATGTGAGTTCAAAGTGCAGTGACAACTTGACAAGTCATTGTATCGATAAGTGAACTTTAGTGTTTCCTGTCGAGTTGTCCTCATCCTGTGTATGTTTGACTTATAGGACTGGCCCAAGCTATGGAAAGCCAACATTAAGAAAAATCCTGATGATCCCACATTGGTGTCCGGCCTTGTTTCATGTCTTCTCAGGTACTAAACACGAGGCCGCACAAGGCAGTCCTAGTTCTATAATTTTCCATACATGATGTTGCTTAATTTCTTTTTGAATAGAGAAGTCATTTTTGTTTGCATCCTAGCTGTCCAGACCACCCTGTGATGATGTTACTGAAAAGGCTCCAGTACAGAGTTTACAACAGGCTCTACCCAATCGTGAGTAAGAGTCTCCCTACAAGTCCTGCCCTGCCCATGAAACCCTCCCACAGTGCCCAGAGCCTGTTGATGTTAGACTCTCATCAGAACGTGTCAAAATCCGAAGTGGGCCACAGTATGTCCTCCGATGCCTCTCTCAATATCTCCTTCTCCCATGACCATATTGCTAACGAGGAGGATAGTGATGGGCCCCATACACTGGACAGGGAGAATTCGTTTGAGGATCTGGAGCAGTTTCTGACACAGTTGGACTGGGCTCCATCACATGGGGACCCTGACGTGACCTTTGAACAGTCACAGTTGGATCAGGAGGAGCCTCTCGTTCAAGACTTGGAGATGCGTGATCTCAAGGAACACCTCAAGGCTATTGTGAAGGACATCCATATTGCCATTGGTTAGTATGACTGTTAAAATGTACTATGTAGTAGACCTCATGTTTTGCAGTGTTTTCTAATTGTTGAGGGAAATGTATGAAAATAACTTTGTGTTGCAGATCAACTGCTGTCGCTATGTCTTCTCTCCTTTGAGTGTCTGAACACAGCCAGTTCTAAGGACCTGTGTGTGGCCAGCATAGAAGAAGCTTTCTTCACTCCCCTCTGGAGCTCTTTGTTGGCTCTCTTCAGGTAATCTTCTCTTCTCTTTTTTTTTTGCAGCTATGATCACTTGCCCATATTTTGTGGCAAAAACTAGTGATTGGGTTTTTGAAATAATTTCACTATTCGAATAGTATCATACATTTCTGTAGGATATTCAAATTACATGTGTTTTTTTTTATACATCTATACATCTTAACCTAAGGACTGCTGGCACTCTGCTTAAGCTGCGGAGGGGGCAGTGTGTGTGAGAGGGAGAGCAGACAAAGGGAGAGGGAGAGGCGCCAAGGCAACTCGGTGACAGCCAAGACTAGCTAACTTTAGCAGCCACAATGTTATTTATCATCCCATATAACAGTGCCTGTCTTGACTAGAGTAGCCTAGAGAAGCTAACCATATATAGTTAACTAGGCTAATTGAGGCCATATGCCGCTTTCTCCCCAACTCCACTCAGATAAAACAACCGCTTACCTGTTGGTTACTCAGTGGTAGCCTACTCCTTCTCGTTTTGCTAACTTTTCATTCTGTGATTTTATTGCATCTTGCATTGCGTTAGTTCACTATCACTCCACTTGCTACACTTTAAGCCTCTGCTGAATTTAATTAGCTAACATAAACAACAAGATACACATGTGAAGGTTACCAGTTGGCCAGTCTTTTTTTATGGGGTGCACGTCATAAAACCTACATTGAAAAGTTTGTTTTATTAAAATAATAATTTTAAATGTCATGGTATATCCTATATGTAACAATGTCACATGGATTTGTTATATACGTTTAGAAAAAGCATTTTCAGTGATAAAATAGGCCTAAAAAAATAACACATGAATTTGAATACTAACGTCGGTTCGGATATTTGATATTCGAATAACCGTGCACATCCCTAGTAAAAGCTTCTTGTTTGCAAAAGGAGTTGGATGTCAGGCAGTGGTCAATAGATGGCGTCAGTATGCTACAACTAGAAACGGTTCCCTCTTCTCCTATTAGCCTGCTGCATGGTTGATTATGCGTATCATTGTAGTGGGATGATTAACAGACCTGTGATTCAACCGTTCCTTGACGTATTCAATCTGTCCATTTAGAAAGGTAGTTCAGTGTGAAGCTGGTGTCAGTCATGTCACACTACTTGTTGATTTGGCATTGTTACCTCTTATTTCTTTGTGTCCTGGACTATGAAGGAAGGTCCACAGAGAGAGGGAGCTGTCCTTTGAGTCCAGTATGAGGCTGTATCGGGATGCCTCACCTGGTGATGTTGGTGTCCCATCGAAACTGTACCCCCAGGACCCTGTCATGCTGCATGGTTCCTACCCCTATGACTCGGCAGTGCAAGAGCTTCGCTTGCTGTGCAGAGATTGCTGTCCCCAGAGAAAGCTGGAGTGCATTGGTGAGTGAGACCCTCAAGACCCTCACTGGACAATGATAGTGTGGGAAGTGTTCTTTACATTGCTCATACCGCAGAAGCATTTAATTGGGGGGAAAACCCATGTTTCTTTGCTACAATAACATCCCATACACAATGTTCTTTTATTTCAGACAGGCTGGAATCTGTTTTGACTTGTTTGTGTTTTGTTATTGATGATTTCCTTATGCCTACAGTTGGAAGCTTACATACACCTTAGCCAAATACATTTAAACTCAGTTTATTCACAATTCCTGACATTTAACCCTTGTAAAAAGTTTTGTCAGAAGTGTACATACTAATTGAGTGTATTTGGTAGCATTGCCTTTAAATTGTTTAGCTTGGGTGAAATGTTTCTTGTAGCTTCCCACAATAAGTTGGGTGAATTTTGGCCCATTCCTCCTGATAGAGCTGGTGCAACTGAGTCAGGTTTTAAGGCCTCCTTGCTCGCACACTTTCAGTTCTGCCCACAAATTTTCTATGGGATTGAGATCAGGGATTTGTGATGGTCACTCCAATACCTTGACTTTGTTGTCCTTAAGCCATTTTGCCACAACTTTGGAATTATGCTTGAGGTCATTGTCCATTTGGAAGACCCATTTGCGACCAACTTTAACTTACATTTACATTACATTTAAGTCATTTAGCAGACGCTCTTATCCAGAGCGACTTACAAATTGGTGCATTCACCTTATGACATCAAGTGGAACAGTCACTTTACAATAGTGCATCTAATTCTTAAAGGGGGGGGGGGGGGGTGAGAAGGATTACTTATCCTATCCTAGGTATTCCTTAAAGAGGTGGGGTTTCAGGTGTCTCCGGAAGGTGGTGATTGACTCCGCTGTCCTGGCGTCGTGAGGGAGTTTGTTCCACCATTGGGGGGGCCAGAGCAGCGAACAGTTTTGACTGGGCTGAGCGGGAACTGTACTTCCTCAGTGGTAGGGAGGCGAGCAGGCCAGAGGTGGATGAACGCAGTGCCCTTGTTTGGGTGTAGGGCCTGATCAGAGCTTGGAGGTACTGAGGTGCCGTTCCCCTCACAGCTCCGTAGGCAAGCACCATGGTCTTGTAGTGGATGCGAGCTTCAACTGGAAGCCAGTGGAGAGAGCGGAGGAGCGGGGTGACGTGAGAGAACTTGGGAAGGTTGAACACCAGACGGGCTGCGGCGTTCTGGATGAGTTGTAGGGGTTTAATGGCACAGGCAGGGAGCCCAGCCAACAGCGAGTTGCAGTAATCCAGACTGATGTCTTGAGATGTTGCTTCAATACATCCACATAATTTTCCATTCTCATGATGCCATCTATTTTGTGAAGTGCACCTTTCCCTCCTGCAGAAAAGCACCCCCACAACATGATGCTGCCACTCATGTGCTTCAGTTGGGATGGTGTTCTTTGGCTTGCAAGCATCCCCCTTTTTCCTCCAAACATAACGATGGTCATTATGTCCAAACCGTTGTATTTTATTCTTCTTCAGACCAGAGGACATTTCTCCAAAAAGTCTGATCTTTGTCCCCATGTGCAGTTGCAAACCGTAGTCTGGCTTTTTTATGGAGGTTTTGGAGCAGTGGCTTCTTCCTTGCTGAGTGGCCTTTCAGGTTATGATGATATAGGACTCGTTTTACTGCGGATATAGATGCTTTTGTACCGGTTTCCTCCAGCATCTTCACAAGGTCCTTTGCTGTTATTTTGGGATTGATTTGCACTTTTCTCACCAAAGTTCGTTCATCTCTAGGAGACAGAACGCGTCTCCTTCCTGAGCGGTATGACGGCTGCGTGGTCTCATGGTATTTATGCTTGCATACTATTGTTTGTATAGATGAACGTGGTACCTTCAGGCATTTGGAAATTGCTCCCAAGGATGAACCAGACTTGTAGAGGTCTACAATTTCTTTTCTGAGGTCTTGGCTGATTTCTTTTGATTTTCCCATGATGTCAAGCAAGGAGGCACTGAGTTTGAACGTAGGCCTTGAAATACATCCACAGGTACACCTCCAATTGACTCAAATGATGTCAATTAGCCTAACAGAAGCTTCTCAAGCCATGACATTTTCTGGAGTGAAATAAGTTAAATAATCTGTCTAAACAATTGTTGGAAAAATTACTTGTCATGCACAAAGTAGATGTCATAACCGACTTGCCAAAACTATTTTTTGTTATCAAGAAATGTGTGGAGTGGTTGAAAAACGAGTTTAAATGACTCCAACCTAAGTGTATGTAAACTTCCGACTTCAACTGTATGTGTTAGTCACCTTTTGTTTTGCGTCCTGTTCTGTTGCAGTTCGAACGTTGCGTCTGATCTGTGCTTGTGCTGAGGACTACTCCTGCCTTCATGAGGCAGAATCCAAAACTGCAGCCATGTGAGTGTGATACTACAACATTGCTTTTATGGATTTGAACATGCTCAAATGCTGGACCATGCTCGTTTCCCTTCAAATCTCTCACACACCGTGCAAACAGTGTTATTTACAGTGCCTTCAGAAAGGATTCACACCTGGACTTTTTCCACCTTTTGTTTCCATCTGAATTTAAAATGGACTAATTTTAGATTTTTTTTGTCACTGGCCTACACACAATGAACATCCCATAATGTCAAAGTAGAAATGTTTTTACAAATTCACATATATTTTTTAAATAACTACATCACTTTACACCACACATATTCTACCACAAAACCTGGGAGGTTTTCCAATGCCTCACAAAGGGCACCTATTGGTAAAAAAAAAGGGAGACATTGAACGTCCCTTTGAGCATGGTGTTATTAATTACACTTTGGATGGTGTATCAATACACCCAGGCACTACAAAGATACAGGTATCCTTCCTAACTCATTTGCTGGAGAGGAAGGAAGCCGCTCAGTGATTTCACCATAGGCCAAAGGTAACTTTAAAACAGTTAGTTTAACGGCTGTGATAGGAGAACTGAGGATGGATCAACAACATTGTGGTTACTCACAATACTAACCTAATTGACAGTGAAAAGAAGGAAGCCTGTAGAGAATACAAATATTCCAAAACATGCATCCCTTTTGCTATAAGGCATTAAAGTAAAACTGCAACAAAATGTGGCAATGTTTGGGGCAAAAACCACACATTACTGAGTACCACTCTCCATATTTTCAAGCACAGTGATGACTGGATCGTGTTATGTCCTTAACACTTGTAAGTGTTAAGGACTAGGGAGTTTTTCAGGATAAAAAAAAAACTGAATGGAGCTAAGCAAAATCCTGGAGGAAAACCTGGTTGTCTGCTTTCCACCAGAAACTGGGAGACTAATTCCCTTTTCAGCAGGACAATAACCTAAAACACATCAAATCTATGCTGTAGTTTCTTATCAAGATGACATTGAATGTTCTTGAGTGGCCTATTTACAGTTTTGACTTAAATATACTTGAAACTCTATGGCAAGACCTGAAAATGGTTGTCTAGCAATGATCAACAACCAATTTGACTGAGCTTGAGGGATGTTGAAAAGAATAATGGGCCAATGTTGCATAATCCATATGTGGAAAGCTCTTAGAGACTTGCCCAGAAAGACTCATAGTTGTAATCTCTGCCCAAGGTGCTTCAACAAAGTATTGACTCACAGGCTGACGACAAAATACATTTAGGAATCTATATTATTCAATTATTGCACCCACACTGCTCGCGCATGCCTGCCAACGAGCATCTGCGTTGCCAAGGGCTATAATAGAAGTCAGTTTTATTTCTGACGCAGATCGAGCTGCAAGTCCTGCCTCTCCCATCTCCTCATTGGTTTATAGAAGCATATACCCATGTGCCATCTCCTCAATGGTTATACCCACATGGGTGACTGAAAGAGACAATAGGTCGGTGGCGGCAACACGGAACCCAAACCGGCTGTGTGCAATCGTGCATAAATGTATTTTGTCCCCCTCACACCAAACACCACACGTGGGTTAAAATATCAAAACAAAATCTGAAACAATTATATTAATTTGAGAAACGGGTCAAAAAGCATTAAACGTTTGTCAATTTAGCTAGTTAGCTTACTGTTGATAGCTAATTTGTCCTG